>NC_041226.1:86229109-86243465 GCF_002837175.3 Physeter macrocephalus
GTCTGGAATCATTTTTGGTTGTCACAACTAGGAGATTGAAGCAGGTGCTACTGGCATCTGTTGGCTGGAGGCCAGGGATGCTGGTAAACATCGTGCAATACATAGGACAGCAACCCCGCCTCCCCCCCACCCCAACAAAGGATTTTCTGTCCTAAAATGTCAGTGCCATGGCTGAGAAACTCTGTTCTCTGGGAAGGAGCTATAGATGTGATCTTCACCCAAGGAAGAGTGTCACCCTGGTTTCTGGTCATTGCCCTTTAAGAAGGGTTGAATTACTGTGCTCTGTCCCAGGTCACCTGCATGAGCAAAGTGAGTATAAACCCATGGTGGAGGCCCACAGTCAGAACAGGAGGTGCTGGGGAATCTGCCAGGGTGTGTGAGCTTAGCCGACTCTGTCATTTGCCATCATCCTTAATTATTACTTACTAGCTGTCTTACGACTTAGTATTTCCATATATATTCTCATTTTCCCCAGGTTATTACATGGGAAATTGCAACTCAGGTAGACAGAAATAGATTTGGATCCATCTACAACTTACTGCAGGTCTCTCTTTGCCTGGGCCCTATCCTGGGTGATTTCACGCGCCATCTTACTTACTCCTCACCTTGACCATGTGCACAGGCTTTCACTCTTCCCAGTATACAGAGAGTGTGGGCTCTGGCCCAGGTTTTCTTAATCAAAATCTCTTTCTCCCTTAATTTTATGAAGTGCTTCCATATGCATTCTCACCCAGCCCCCCACACGAACCTCTTTAGATCACCCAGGGCAGGCATTATTCTCCCCATTTTGCAGATGAGGAGCCTGAAGCCCAGCAGTGCCTTTGGATCGAGGCCCTTCCCCAGCACCGCTGGCCTCATGTAGTTTCCAGGTTTGTTTGCACAAGTGGTGGCATCTAACCCCTGACGCAGGAGCCGGTGTGTGCAGGTGGATGCAACTGCCTCTCTGAGGCCTCGGCCTCAGGTTCCCTGTTCCTGGGGGTATTCTGTCTGTGTGTCTCATTGTAAACTCTTCCGACTGCTGGCTGTGTTTTGCGAGAAGCCATAGTTTAACAGCTGATGGGCTAGGGGAATGCACAGCGTTCAGAGGCCATTAATTCTGGGAGTGGAATTCGCTGGAGAGTTAATGGATGAAACCTGACTCTGCTAGGTTGTCGGCTCCTTTATTAGGAGCCCAGGGCAGCCCGGCTCTTCAGTGGCTCATTTGATCTCTCTGCAAATGACAGGAGAGTTCTCTTTTTTTCTGTGAAGTGCCTTGCCACTTTTGGACGGCTCCCATCTCCAGATTAGCCCCTTTCTCCCTAGCAAACATCGTGTTTCTCCCTAGCAAACATCGTGACACATTTTCTTAAAATGTTTCCTGCTTCCTCCCCACGTTTTGTCACTGCTGGCTCCTTGCACGTCCTGATGTGCTGAGATGGCAGTGTTGTAGCCAGGGTCCTCTTGCTCAGCTGGCCCAAGTGGTTTTAGTCACATGTGATGTCTGCAGGGCACCATGCGTTCCTTCATACTGAAGTTCCTCTCAGCCCCGTGTAGGCCATGGAGAAGCAGAGCGCTCTGGGCCACGAGGTGGAGAAGCAAGTGCCTGGCTCTTGGAAACAGACAGAAAATAAACAAACGTGTCAGGTAGTGAGAAGAGAAAAATAAGTGATGGCAAAGAGGCCACAGTGATGGGGATGGGGAAGGGGTGTTTTTTTCCTCCCTTGGAGAAATGTATCATGGTGGTCTACAGAATACCTTTTGGGAAGTACCTGCATTGAGAGAAATGAAATCGGGTTTTTGAAAGTTATCTGATGAAAGGAGCTAATTACTTCTTGATTCCATTTGTATGTTTTTCCTTTGATATTCCCATGAAATCCACTATTGAAATTTTTTATTTAAAATGACATTCCTCATTATTTTAAAAGAGCTGGTGTTCAGAATCATAATCACTTTTTATTGTGTATCACTTTTTAATGTATTTATACAGTTTTAAATCTACTTTTTCTAGAAATTATCTTCTTGTTCTCGGTGGTTTTTATTTGAATATTCTCTGGACCTCAAAGAGCCCACAGGTGGCAGTTTCCCTCATACGTACCACTCTTAATTTGCCCTGGACATGTAATCGATGCTACTTGAGTAGATTATCCATTTTTGGATTTATCCATTTTATAGATTATTCTTGATATCCCTTTCCCTGCCAGCCAGCTGGGACCTGGGTTGTTGACATTAGGGTCAGTATAAGGAGAGGTTGGAGAAAGAAACCAAAGGGGTGTGTTTACCCACTGTCTGTGCATTCAAGGTATCCCACAGTCAAGGAGAAAAGATTTGGGTGTGGGAATGTGAGTGCTGGGAAGTAGAGGGCTCTGTGTTTTCTTTTCCTCCGAGGCGGGCTTTCCTCAGGGGCAGAGGGGCCCTGCGTGCTGTTAGTGCACGCTGCAGGAGTAGTGATTGAATCGTTGCCGTCTGTGCAGCGTCCTCACCTTTTCACCCCAGCGCATCCCGCCCCTTCTAACCCTGGGGTTTCCAGGTCCTTTGGGAGAGCCATATCATTTCATTGAGAGGGGCTGCGTCTTTGGTCAAATGTGGGAATCTAGTGAGGAGTCCTGGGAGAGTGGGTTTTGAGCACTAATGCCTCTGACCAGTCTTACACAGCCCCCAGGACCTTGAAAGGCCTGGGGTTTCTTGATTTGATTTACTGGATAGATACACACGTTGGGATTTAACTGTTGGTTCTGTAAGCATCCTGCAGCCATCAGCAAATTAGTCCTCACTACACTTACTGAGATTAGTGGTGATATCTCACTGTGGTTGAGGCGGAGACCCCAGGGCAAATCTGTCTCTGTCCGGGAAGGGAATTAGGAATATCTAAACAACCTTTCTCCGTCAGCCCCTTCTTCTTCCTTCAAGTCTAGCCTCTGTATCCTGATTGCAATCCTTAGAAAAACAATTTGGCTTGCTTTCTGCAGCAAGAAGCCTTTTCCATTGGTGTCAGTCTCAAACGAGTTTGCAGGAAATTTTATTTTATTAATTTATTTTAAAATTGCTCCCTTTAATCTCTCTCCTCCCTCCTTATGCTTAACATTTCCTTTCAGAACCTGAGCTGGCTGGAAGAGAAAGAGAAGGAAGTTGTCAGTGCCTTGCGCTACTTTAAGACCATTGTGGACAAAATGGCTATTGATAAGAAGGTACTGGAGATGCTTCCAGGGTCTGCCAGCAAGGTGCTGGAGGCCATCTTACCCCTGGTGCAGAGCGACCCTCGAATTCAACACAGGTGAGTTGCTCTGGGCTGTGTCAGAGCAGTGCGGGCCTAGTGGCGCCTTGGTTCGGGGGCATTTCACACTCAGTGTTTCTAGGACCAGTGAGGAGTGCCAGGAGGAAAAGGAGCCCTGCCCCCACCCCTACCCCATGGCTATCACTTGGTATTCTTCCAAGGTTGAGGTCATTGTTACTCATGAGGCCTCAACACTGAGGAAGATCGCCACCTTTGCTAGGGATGTAGCCACAGTGTAAGTCTGTGGTTATTTTTTTGTACTAGCTAGCTCATTGGCAATAATTGCATTGATTTGGACACATTTTTCCCAGTACCCTGTGTTAACCATAGTTTATTATGACATTAAATCCTGCCACTATCTAACCTATTGGAGACCTTGGCTGCTTAGATTATTAGGCCAAAAGAGGTAGAGAAGAAGCCCATTAGAGCATGGATTAGTGAAACATTTAATTGTATCAAGCCAGGTCCTCCCAAACAGCACCTGGATTCATTGGAAGCCAGGTATGGAAGTGTAGTCAGCTTTTGTGGGGTAATGCTTTTATTGCTAGAGTTCGTTTTCCTCTGAAAGGTTAGTGAGCGGCTTGCCCCTCTGTTTGTTGTTAAATACAGAAAGGAAAGCAGTATTAAATGTAATCTTCAGTGAGAGCCTATCACGAGCTTCTTCTTGAGAGGCTGTCAGATGCCTGCTGGCTTTGTTTTTTTCCCTGATACCTGTTCGGGATAAACATCTCTCTGTTGCAGTTCCTCAAGATGGTTTAGTGTCCTTGTAGCCCCATGAGGGTCAGCTTTTGTGAACTGCTTTCAGAACTTGACAGTGAAGTGCATCGTTTTCTTCTTCTGGGAGATAAAACAGTATCTTTATTTCCAAGAAGCTCTCTGCCCCGGAGCTTCTGCTGACCCCTGTAGATGGTGGTCTTTTGGCTGGAAGCTCACTGAAGCCACTTGGCGGGGAAGGATAAGGTGTTGGTAGGGCTTTGCTCTGCTGTCTTCACTTTCCAGGCCAGGCTGCTGTCATGTACAAGAAGCCTCTGAGGAAGCGAGTCCCTTTGGTGCCTTGTTCAGTCGCTCCATATGGAGGACTCTGTGAGACCAAGCACCATGCTTTTCCAGTAGGTAGCCCAGTGCCCAGCTCGTAGACAGGCCCAGCACTGTTCTCCTTTGAGGGAACGTGCTTAACAGTATGCTGGGTTTCAGACGCACAGGTAGCTTTTATGAAAGGCTCTCATACACTTCTTCTCATGGGATGGGCCTACTGTGGGAGAGTTAAGATCTGAAAAAATCAACTCCCCCACTGTATGACAGTGCTGATTTGATGGTACCGAGTGGAAGCTCTGTTGGACTTTGAAGGAGGGAGAGTTACAAGAGAGTTGCACTTCCTGGGGGAGGATTTGCTGCAGCTGGACTTAAAGGAAGGGTAGGATCTGGATGGGCGGTGGGGGCAGGAGAAGGAGAAGAGCAGAGGAGCTGAGGCCAGCCGGCACAGTGTGCCCGGCAGGGACGAGAGCAGCAGTCCTGCGAGCAGAGTGTGATCACACCAGGGCGCCGGCGGGCGGCACTGTGGGAAATGAGGGCGGATTCCCTCACGTGCCAGGCCTCTTTGGGAGAGTCCAGGACAGTCACCTTCACCGAGCCCTGTAACAGCGTTGGCAGGGTGCTGCTGCTAGGACTGTCGCTTCCTGCAGTGTCAGCCAGCAACTCTGCTTGGGAAGTTACTTTCTAGACATGCAGGCTCTGGAAGAATTGACCAAGTTATAGGACAGTGGTCTGGGGCATTTTTTGTCCATGGGGAGGTTTTGTAATTATTTTATAGTTGACAAAAATTACTTACTGTCTATAACAGTTTCCTAGAGGGGAAAAGAGAAATGCCTGGGTGTGGCCATAAGGAATAATGATTTCTTTTTTTTTCTTTGTAGTCCTTTGGCTAGTAACATTTAAGAGATTTTTTCCTCCTGAAATTCTTCCAAAGCCCGTTGATGATACTTTTATTGATCTCCCTGAGATGATCTAAAATGCTCCTCAAATGTTTCTTTTAGCTTCCTTCCATCATCTCATCCTCCTGTGCATTTGTTAGCTGGGAGGGTGTTTTCCTGCCTCTTCTCTGTGGGTTGGGCCCTAGCAGGTAGGCTTTTCGCCACGCTCCCCTAGTTTCCGAGGGCAGTGGTGCCGGGCCTGTGAACAAGCGGCTGGCTGTTCAGTGTGGGCAATGAATGGAGGCTTTTCCTGACGGTGGAACATTCAGAGATGTTTGAGAGCAGGATCCCTGCTTGCCCTCAGTGCAGACAGCTTTGCTCCATTTCAGAAACAGACCAAAGACTGGTCCACTGGACATTTTTATGGTACAAGACCCTCCTTCCTTTTTTAATGTCCTTCCCGTGACATTAAGACACAGGAATATTATTCTTGCAAGCTCACAATGTGAAGGGTGGACACAATTACCAACATTTTTAGGTGCTTTCAGGGAAATGTTAACATCCAGTGCAGGTAGGAATTAAGTATCACGTAAAAATGACCCCTCCCACCTCTTTCATTTAATTATCGCGGGTGGGAGGCCACAGTCTTTGTTTCAAGAGGCCTAGCCTGGCCTTGCCAGGGAGGAGGAGCAGAGCTGCTAGAAGCACACCCCCCTTCAGGACGGCGCTATCTATGGTCTGGCCCCACAGCAGGTCTGCAAGTTTTGTTTTACTCTCTCAGTCCCCTTTCGAAGAGAATAGGTCTGACACCAAACACTTTTCATTTGTATCATCCTCTAAAGCAGCCAAACCCTGGCTTTCTTGTGGCTCCTTTTGTAAAGTTTTCTTTGTAATGGGGCTTGAGGAGCTGCTTTCATTCTTTCTGACTCTTCTTTCCTCCCGCCGGAACATGCACGGAGCCGAGTGAATGGCTAAGTGGAGACTTAAGCCCTCCTGGAAATTCTCTTCCTCCTTACCTGATTCTGAAGAGCTTCTCATTAGAGCATTGTTTGGCTCAGGCTTTTTTTTTTTTTTTTTTTTAATGTCGTGGTTTTTAGAACCTGTTTTAATCATATCTTACAATATTATATATTTTTCTCAAAATTATATCTTTGGGGAAAAAGTATATCTTTGGCTCCTAAATGTCTGCCTCATTCTTTTTTTTTTTTTTTTTTTTTTTTAGTGGAGGAGGTAACATCCCACAAATTTTCTACATTTTTGCTCTCTGTTGTAATACATAATGTTTAAAATGGAAAAATAATCCTTTCCATAAATCCTAGGGAAAATGATCTTTAGTTGTTTAAAAATATGTGGAACGTATAAAACGTCTTCACTGTGGCTCCACTCTGCAATCGCTGGGGCTCCGGATGTGCCCGGGCTTCTGTTTTGAGTTGTTGGCGTCACAGTGAAGTTGGTACCTCCTCCCCCACCTACCATCACCACAGGTCACCTCGCCTCTGACTTGTCCTCCTTAAAATACTCCTCATTAGCGCATTCCTCTGACATCTCAGCCGTGGCTTATTGCAGGGGATGGCGAAGCTGAGCCCATGTTAGAAGGAATTCTAGTAAACTTCACATCTCTTTGAGCTCATGTTTAAAGACTGTTCCTTGGGACTTCCCTGGCAGTCCAGTGGTTAAGGCTCCACACTTCCACGGCAGGGGGTGCAGATTCGATCCCTGGTCAGGGAACTAAGATCTAAAAAAAATTTTTTAATAAAAATAAAGGCTGTTCCTTTAAAGGATCCTGCCTGCTAAAATTCCACAAACCTGTTGGCTCCTTGTGACACAATATAACATGAATTTTTATCTAATTCAGAGCAAGAAGTGTACAACAGTCTGAGCTACTAGAAGGAGAGGAAGATGAGGCAGGCACTCCTTGAGAGACGTTATCAGAATCTCGTGGAGGATGTGAAGTTTGAAAAAGCATATTAACTCTCATGGTGGAATTTTTATACATTATATATGAGAAATGAAAAAAAATTTATAACAGACTGGAAGATAAAGCTCCACAAAATCTTCATTGGATGTAAGGAAATAGATTCAGGGAGGAAAAGTTTATTTAAAGGAGGTGCAGATCTTATAGAAAGAAGGAGTGAGAAACCCTAGTCACTGAGAAACTAGTTCTCTGCTAAACAGATGACGTAAAGTGATGGTCATGCTTTAGATTTTTAATATTCTTTTAAAAATCTTCTACCTCTAGCTCAGCCCTCTCCTCCTGCTATAGCCGAGTGTACCAAAGTCTCGCCAACCTCATTCGTTGGTCTGACCAAGTGATGCTAGAAGGTGTGAACTCAGAAGATAAAGAGATGGTGACAACTGTCAAGGGGGTCATCAGAGCCGTGCTGGACGGAGTGAAGGTACGAGCAGGCTCCAGACGGTCCTCGTCAGGGGCTTGGAGCACCCTCCCTGCTGGGCGTTTGTCACATGAGAACTTGTTCCTAAACTTTGTACATTAGAGGGCATGTCTTCCAGTGTTTCTGCTGCTGGATGCTGCTCTGTCCCACAGCTGTTTCTCTGTGGTACAAATGACTCTTACAGGACTATAACCTTTGGAGTACTCATCCTGATAGTCAGAAAAGCTGCCAGAAGCAGTCAGCCTTTACAGGGCCTTGTATTAAATCTACAGGCAGTCTTTATACCACAGCTCTGGCTGTGCACGCTTGCCGGCTAGTTGAAGTCCAGTGGAAGTTGTTTCTGCACTGACTCTTAGCAAAACTCCCAGCATGTCAACTGCTACCTTTTCATGTTCTAAGAACTTCTGGGATTCTTAGTAGAAAAGCAGGATTGACGTGAGTAAGAAATGAAACGAACTGTACTTGAAATCCATGATGTGGTCTGTGAATTTACTACCCAGGGAAGTCAGAAATGGCATAATAGGAAATTATGAATCATTGTTACGGTGGGAAGTGAAGTCCTTGGAGGTTCTGGAATTGAGGTCCAAGGGACAAACCCTAATTGAGAAAATAAGTCCCAGTGGATGAGGAGCAAGGCAGAATGTGGGGCGTGAACCAGGTGAGATCCTGTGGGTTGGGAGGAGGGCTGTGCACGGTGGGAATGTGAGGCCGTATAATATAGTGGAGAGAGGGCTGGACTAGAGGAGAGCCCAGCTAGATTTGAATCCCAGTTCACCACTTACTAGTCTGTGAACTTGAGCAGTTTACTAAAGTGCTCTGTACCTTAGTTAACTCATCTACAGAATACATCAGTTGTGGTACCCTGTGTCATGGGCTTGTAGGAAGGATTAAATTAGTTAATACATATAAAGCTTTTAGAACTATGCTGGGCATACTAAACACTCAGATCTTAGCTGCTGTTTATTATTAATTATGTGGTGCTAGATGTATGCTTTGCAGACAGGTCTCTTGGCTTGAAAAACTGTGTTCTCTTCCTTTCTAGACCCTCCAGTACAAAACTGTAGCCAAGGTACTTACCCTAGGTCCAAACAATTCCTTCCCCACTCAACCATGCCATTAGACTCCTGAATGCTGCCTCCTTGGATTGACAATCCCCAGAAGCTCTGGAGAGTAGAATGAGGACCCCCAACGGGTAAAAATTACAGATGGGAGGCTAAGAAAGTGTTGCTGGACATTATACACTGCTCCGGAATGAACCGTGTTGGCTGGTGCGGTCTGGGTGGCTCCCCACCTCCAGCACTGTGTAAGCAGGGCCGCTGTGTCTGCTGGGCTTTACGGAGCTCATTTAGAGGGAGGCGTGACTAGATGGCGTCAGTGCCCTCTGACAGCTCCCAGTTCTCTTCCCTCCCCTCAGTTATTGGGTCCTGCACGATCGGTTTTGGCTGGTGAGACTTCAGGATGTAGCCCAGGGTGGCTGCTGTGTGGGACCTGAGGTTGCTTTCCAGACCTGGCGCCCAGTCAAACATTCTCCCGTTCCAGCCTCCCGGTCGCTCTCTGAGGTCAGCAGGGCAAGTGAGATGTGACCTGGGTCACGCTTCACCATCGGGTTGTGTGTGCTTCGGGCTCGCCTCGCCTTGCTCTTCCTGTCCAGGCTTCTGGAAATGCTGTCATTGACCAGTGTTATTTTTCAGGTGACGTTGTTAAGGTTTCCTTCTACCAAATTGATTATAATTAGATGTTTCGAAACAAGACAGAACGTCCAAAATAGGAGAGAGAGAGTTAAGCGTAAAGCTTTGTAACGTTCCCGAGTGGATTTCCTTTATGGAATCATTAAAGTGCCACTGTATCGGTTGAAAAATTGTCTAAAAGAAAAGTTTCTCAGATTTTTCAAATTGACCAGGATAAGAGAGGGGGAGGGAGAGAGAAAGCGAGAGACACCTATTGATTATGAACCTGTCAGCGTCTGAACTTTTCCATAATTGTTTTTAAAATATTTTAACCAGACCAAAGATTCTCTAGGTGAGGAGCTCTGTACATTAAAATTTGTTTCATTTATTCAAGAAGCGTTTATTGAGAAACTCCTGTGTGCTGGGCAGTGTGATAGAATTGGGAATATAGTGGTAAACAAAACTGGCACCGTCCCCGACCTGATGGAGCTTAGAGTCTAAAGGCGGAAAAGGACAGCACTCAAAAACTTGTAATTGTATAATTATAACCAGGACTGGTGCTATAAAGGAAGAATGGCATGTGGTCTTACTTGGGTGTAGGGGGGACCTTCAATTTTCAGGGTGATCAGAGACACTTCCCCAGGGAGAGACAGGCAGGCTAAAGCCTAAAGGATGAGCAGGAGCTGGCCTGTGTCACTAGAAGTTTTTCGTAGTTGGAGTCAGTCAAGGCCACAGGGACGATTTAGACACTGTAATGCTGGCGTTTGCTGTTAAGGTCTCAACTGTAATCATAGCTAACGCATATTACCCACTTAACGCTTACAACGACCTCCAAGGTGGGTGTGATCCCCTCCTTCACAGGTGTGGAAACAGTCCCAGGCAGACCAGCTGTCAGTGGCAAGGGCACGACTCACGCCCAGGCCTGCTGGACCCCAGACCCTGTGTTCTCAGCGTCACCCTCAGCTGCCTCCCACAAGGAGGAAGATTCGTGGTTCGGCCCAGGGGATTCAGTGTGTCTCCCCTCCAGGCCAGCTGGCCCCCAGCCTCTCTCACTGTCCCTGTCAGGCTTGGGACACCTTATGAGCGCCTGTCCTCATGGTGTGAGGGAGCTTCGGTGGGCTGGGAGGGACAGGACTGTGCAGAGGTGAACTACCCACTTGGAGGGAAAGTGTTGGCTTGTTCCTGTAAACTGACTCAACCGTCTTCCAAGTTACTCATTCACTTGTTAAATGGAATTTTGCTTTTGAGGGTCGAAAAAGTGTTGTAAAGCAGGATTACTTGGTTTTTGTCCCTGAATGTGCAGTACCGTCTATCATTTAAACCCCCATGTAAATGCCACTTGTTTGTGAGCTCTGTAACCTTGGGCAACGTAACTCGGCTCAAAGGACGGACCTCTCATCGTCTAATCTGACCCAGGCCGGTGCTCTACCAATGGGAGCCTGAGACTCCCGACGGTCATGACTCTCTGCAAGGAATTCAAAGGCCCTCACTTTCCCTTTGCTGTAGGAACCACCTCCAGCCTAGGTCTTGGCTGTTGGAGGACTGAGCTTCTCAAGGTCAAACAGATAGATGAGTTTGTCCTTTCAAAACCAAGACCCCAACTCTTCCTAATTTCACCTTTTCAGCTTTTCTTCTTATCTCAGATGTACAGCTTTTTACCCATCTCTCTGGACTCTGCTTCATCTCTGGAAGAAAAAAAAAACACTGACCTGGGGGGAAACTTTGGAATACTTGCAGTTCTGTCATTTAACCATCACCACCCCAAAATTGGGCTTGTATACCAGATTCACCTTGAATAGCAGGAATATTTTGAAAGAAATATTTTCCTGACTGTATCAGTTAGGGTTAGACTTGACTGCAGAAAAATCCAGAATAATACTGGCTTCAAAAGATAGAACTTTATTTCTCCTTCACGTATAAGAAGGCTACAGATAGTCAGGCAGTCCAAGGCTAGCGTGGCATTTTCACAAAATGGCCAGGGATGTGGTCTCCTATCCTGCTTTCCCACCATCTTCACACATGGATTCCATCTCATGGTCCAAAATGGCTGTTACAGTCTCCATGAATTATGACTAGCCGGGAAGAAGAGAGAGTAGGAAGTTGTGGCTTCTCCATTTAGGGGTGCTTCCTCAAAAGCCTCACAGAACTTTCACTTAACATTTTATTGGCCAGAACTTGTTCATATGCCCAAGTAAAATTCTGTTAATAAGGAAGAGCAGATACAGTGGGGCAACTAGCTATCTCTACCACATTGACATTTCAGATGAGCCACCTCTTCTATTCCTTGATCAGCCTATTTTAAAATTTTTATTTATGACGAATTTCAGACATTTGCAAAAAAGAGAACAGTATAATGAAGCCCCATCACAGAACTTCCACAGTTGGCCAGTCTTGTTTCTTCCAGACCTCTTCCTACTCCCCTGGATTATTTGGAAGCGAATTCCAGGCATCATGTCCATTCGCCTATAAATACCTTAGTGCATATCTCTAGAACAAGGCAAACTTTTTCTGTAAAGGGCCAGATAGTAAATATTTTAGGCTTCTGGGGCTACACATAGTCTCTGCTGCATATTGGTCTGTTGCATATTCTTTGTTTGTTTTAATTTAATTTTTTTAAACAAAGCATTCTTACCTTGAGGGCCTTACAGAAGCAAGCCCTGGGCTGGATTTGGCCTGCAGGGTATAGTTTGCTGTTTTCAAACAGTTCGGTTTTCAATTTCAGATCCAGATAAAGTCCAAACACTGTAACTCATTAATATTTGTATAAAGTTCTCCCTTCTCTGTATTTTTCTCCTTGCAACTTATTTGTTTTTTTTTTTTTAAGGAAGGGTTGTTTCTCTGAGAAGTCTCCCACACTCTGGTTTTGCTGATTACATCTATGCAGTGTTATTTAACATGTTCCTCTGTCCCTTGAATTTCCTGCAAAACCAGGCTGAATCAGGTTCATGTTTTTGTATCTAGAAGAATGTTGACTAGGTGCTGCCCTGCACTTCCATCTAGAGGCATCTTTCCTTTTTTGATATTAATAGCCGTTGATGGTTACTGCCTAGATCGGTTAATTCCTTGGAGTTGCAAAATGATGACATTATAATGCTTCCTGCCATCCCTTCCTCATTCCTTAGCCGGAATACACTAAAAGAGACCTCCCCTTGTCAATCAAGCTTATCCTGTGTTATAATTCTCAGGGGAAAGGCACGATCAGTGCTTAATTCCTTCCTTCATTTACCAGTTATCAAAGTGAGTGTTAATTAGCATCATCTAACATGACCATTGGATTGAGGTTTTGGGGTTTTAAAAATGTATTTATTTGTATTTATTTATTTTTGGCTGTGTTGGGTCTTCGTTGCCGCGCACAGGCTTTTTCTAGTTGCGTCGAGCGGGGGCTACTCTTCGTTGGGGTGCGCGGGCTTCTCATTGCGGTGGCTTCTCTTGTTGCAGAGCACGGGCTCTAGGCACGCAGGCTTCAGAAGCTGTGGCACGCGGCTCAGTAGTTGTGGCATGCGGGCTCTAGAGCGCAGGCTCAGTACTTGTGGCGCACGGACTTAGCTGCTCCGCGGCATGTGGGATCTTCCCGGACCAGAGCTCGAACCCGTGTCCCCTGCATTGGCAGGCAGATTCTTAACCACTGAGCCACCGGGGAAGCCCTGGATTGAGTTTTTTAATATAGCATTCTGAACTCAGGGATGTAAATAAACATAGTTTATATGTCCAGTCCATTGCAGTTATTATCCTTAGTGATGCTCAAGTCCCATCTTTGAACAGTGACAGCTGCTTCAGATTGTTTCCTGAGTTCATTTTGATGTGACCCCAGAAGTCTCTGATCGTTTTCTCGCTTTGGGATATGAAAAGGTGTTCCAGGTTCATGTTGTACTTACTTGTATGTGTATGTGGTAATAGCTTTATTGAGGTATAACGCCCATACCATACAGTTCACCCAGTTTAAAACAATTTAGTGATTTTTAGTGTATTCACAGAGTTGTGCAGCCATCACCACAATCAACTTTAGAACATTTTCATTGCCTCAGAAAGTAACCCCATACCCTTTGTACTCTCCCCATACCCTGCCCTCATTTCTCTCCATTCCCCCAGCCTTAGACAGCCACTAATCTAACTTTCTGTCTCTATAAATTTGCCCCTTTCTCTTTTTTTGACCATGTCACGCAACACGCGGGATCTTAGTTCCCTGACCAGGGATCGAACCCGCGTCCCCTGCAGAAGTGCAGAGTCTTAACCACTGGACCACCAGGGAAGTCCCTAAATTTGCCTCTTCTAGACACTTCATATAAATGGAATCGTATACTATGGGCCCTTTTGTGACTGGCTCCTGTCACTTAGCATAATGTGTTCGAAGTTCATCCATGTTTTAGCATGTATCAGTACTTCATTTCTTTTTATTGCCAAATAATATTCCATTACATGGACATACCACATGTTATTTATTCACGGACATTTGGACATCTCAGTTTCCCCATTTTGACAATTTTGAGTAATGCTGCTGCAAACACTCAGGTACAAGTTTTCGTGTGGATGTATGTTTTCATTTCTCTTGGGTATACGCCTAGGATTGCAATTGCTGGGTCATATACTATCTCTGTGTTTGATCTCGTAACAAACTACCAGACTATTTTCTAAAGCAACTGCACCATTTTACATCCCTACCAGCAGTACATGAGGGTTCCAATTTCTCTACATCCTCACCAGCACTTGTTATCACTGGCTTTTTTTGATGTAGCCATCCTAGTGGGTATGAAGTAGTATCTCACTGTGGTTTTTGATTTTCGTTTCCCTGATGGCTAATGATGCTGAACATCTTTTCATGTGCTTATTGGCCATTTGTATATCTTATTTAGAGAAATGTTTATTCAAGTCTTTTGCTTGTTTTTAAATTGTGTTATTTTTTTAAATTATTATTGAGTTATAATTACCTTGTACATTTCTTACCACCGACCTGGAATCAGCCATTCCTTTAAGGAGCTCTGGTTCCCTTTATTGGAGAATGAGGTTTAGAGACCTCACTCCAGGGTTCCTCATTGCTACTCATTGATCACATGTTTAGTTTCCTTAAGAGAAAATACATCTTGAGTTTATACTGTTTTGTTTTTTTGTTTTTTTTTTTTTTTTTTTTTTTTTTTTTTT
>NC_041226.1:86243536-86267351 GCF_002837175.3 Physeter macrocephalus
TTTTTTGGCGCCGTACGCGGGCCTCTCACTGTTGTGGCCTCTCTGTTGCGGAGCACAGGCTTCAGACGTGCAGGCTCAGCGGGCATGGCTCACAGGCCCAGCCGCTCCGCGGCATGTGGGATCCTCCCGGACCGGGGCACGAACCCGCGTCCCCTGCATCGGCAGGCGGACTCTCAACCACCGCGCCACCAGGGAAGCCCTATACTGGTTTTTACTTAACCTCATCAAGCTTCTATCTTAATTTTCTTCCTCCCACACTGAAAATCCCTGTTTTAAAAAATATCGACATTTGTTTTTGACTCGTTTGTTTTTTCACAATACAAACACAACAGTCTCAGAATAACACTAACCACCTCCATCAGTATGATTATTAGAAAGTATTAAAGATGTTTCAAAGTTATTTTTGACCTTCAGGTTATCCATCACTTTGCAGTCATTTGAAATAGTTCTTCTTGGTGTGTCTACATGGTCCATCTTATGTGGCATGTATTTGAGTATTTCCTGTGTGCAGTGGTCTGAGTATTCCACTGCTTTACAGAGGAGGAGAAGGAGAGGGAAGAAGAAAGGGGGAAGAGACGGCGGGTTATGTGTAGTAGGAAATTGCCACGTAGGAATGTTGTGGATATACTTTCATAAGTCAGAGAAATCATCATGCTTCTGTTTCAGCTTCATACGCTCAGGGTTTAGGGGTACTTTTGTTGTTAACCTTTTTTCAAAATAAGAGGGTGGCTTAAACTGAGATAAGCCCTCCCCAGCCTACTTTCTGAGCAGTTCGCTAAGTATTTTTTCTAGTAAATCTGCTAACCTGAAGAGCTGCACCGAACGTTTGCTGCTTTTTCATTCTCAAGAGGGTGTTGGGAGTAGAAGGGCGTCCTACCCAGCTAGGGGCTGTAGCAGCAGCATCTCCTTTCTGGGCCCACACGTGTTCTACTTAGCGACAAACGTCAAGAGAAGGGCTTTCAATAATCTGTCAGCTCGTTTAGGGCCTTTTTTGGGGGTGAACCCTGAAAACTTCTATTGTTCGAGTGGTAGTGTTTGGCCCCAAGTCATTATTTTGAAGACACGGGTGCCCAGTTTTAAAATTATGCCCCTCCCCCCATGCCAACCAGGCCTGGCACTGCTTCTGGGCTGGTCTCTTCAGCATCTTTCAGGGTGGAATTTGAGATCTCCTCTGGCTGCCTTGTTTTTTAGGCTGCTGTGAGCCTCCAGAAGCTGACTTGAGGAGTTACCCGCCAGGCCAGTGCACTCTGGCACCTTGTCTCCTTAGTGCTCTGTCTCCTCCTGAGCACACGTGAGAAGGAAGGCACTTCCTCTGCTCTGTCGCTGCCTCACCCCCACGTAGGATGTGGGCAGGGAGGGTCCCCTGTTGTCACCATAGAGGTCGTACCGGGGCTGGATAGCCCTGTGCCTGCATTATGCCACTTCAGTTACAGGAAACTCCCCACTGACCTGTACCCAGTGTCTTTGGTGAAGAACTTGTCTTAGGGCCACTCACCGGTAGAGGGGCTGTGTCATGGCCGTAGGCACAGGGCCCCAGGGGGATAGGGGAGAGACAGTGCCGGGTCGGGTGCGGCCTGAGCAGGAGCACAGGCCCAGGCTGCAGGGAGCACGTGACCCCGGAGGGCTTGGGCCTCTCCTTGTGCAGCCGTGTCCCCTCTGCCGGGCAGGGGCCGAGGAGACAGAGCAGATAGGACCGTTTGTTACCTGAGCGCCGAGCTGTGCTTTGACTGGATGAAGGTCGTCTAAGATGGAAGTGTCTCTGTGATCACTCTCTCAATGTGAATAAAATGAACATGGAAATAAAGTAGCGTGTATTTGGAAAGGTACTCTTCCAGGTGCCTTTGGGGTTTTGAAAACTGCTTTTCGGTGAACTGGCCGTTGTCTGGGTTACAGCTGCTGGCTCTGGACACAGTCTCCTGTGCCATCTCTCGCAGTCTTTCCTAACCTGTGCCTCTGGAGGACTGGAAAGTCTGACATCCTCTCAGAAATCTGGCTTCAGTGGGGGGAGTTGGGCTCCGGCCAGGTTACAAATGGTCGGCTCCGAAGGAGATGAGGGTGTTGGCACGGTCGCCGGGTACGTGCACATTCTGAGGGTGCCCTTCTGCCTGTGAGAGGGAAGCCAGATTGAGAGGGAAGACCTTCTGGCCGGTGTGTTTGTGTTTGGGCTGGAAGGTCGTGGCGAATATGGAAAGCTGCCCCTCCTGTGATGGTCTGGTTGGGCCTTGGGGGGAGGAGGGTAAGTGCTGAGATCTGACTTTGTCTTGGGATTCGGGTGCGCAGTTGCACACGCGTGCCTGTCGTTGCGTGGTTCTTTTGCCATCGTTCTTTAGTTGAGTTCACACAGCTGCCTCTCCAGAAAGATGGCATTCTAATTATAATTGCTCAGGAATCAATGAAGAATTAGTGGAATTCTGTCCTGCCTCAGCAGATGCAAGCGTACAGGCTCCTCCCTTTTCCTTTGCCCTGCTTGTAAAGAGAGTGAGCTGAGTGTGGCGCTTCCAAGGCACTTTGACTCCCTCTGATGCCGTGATGCTCTTCTGTGTGGCCTGGTGATGGGCTTCTTGGATGAACGGCCTTCCCCACCCTCCTCCAGGCGATGGGGTGCAGGGGGCCTGCCTCCACGCCACTTGCTCTCTCTTCGAATTACATCGTCTCTTGTCTCTCCACCTTGTCTGTAATCACCAGCTAGTTAGTTCTTCCTTAAATATTTGCGATATTATGTTTAACTCCTAGATGGTGATAACAGGAAAATGCCAACCTTCTCCTTTCTTCTTCCAGTACTTGATTCTTGGCGATCTCAACCCTCCACGTTTCTCCAGGAATAGGCATCGAAACTATTACAGAGTGGGGTGACACTGATTCTGATTATATGGAGTATGCCTTATTTTTCTTTTAATTAGTATTTCAGACGTAATACATGTGCATTGTATAGCAAAGTAAGGAAAAGCAGAGAAGCAAAAACAAGAAAATATAAGGGGTGTTTCATAGCCATATTTTTTCCTATACGTGTGTTCTTGGTTTTGTTTTGTTTCCAAAACATACTATGTATACACCAGTGTACCATCTGGGCTGTTTTTCCACTTAACATTGTATTGTCTTTCCACGCTATCGTATATTCTTGTTGTGAGTTTTTTTAATGGTAGTACAATGGTCCATTGTTTAAGTCTATCTTAATTTATGTAATCAGTACCTAGTACTGAATATTTAATTATGGACTATTGAGTAGTCTGATTTTACCTGTTACACGTAATGCTGCGGTGACCGTTCTTTGTGGCTTAATTTTTGAACACATCCGCGTCATTTTCCTTGGGCTAAATTATTATACAATGTATGCAAATACTTAAAGCTTTTTATGTATACTGACAAGTCATCTTTTAGAAAGGCTATCCAAAGCATTACTTCCATCCATCGTATTAACTCTTTGCCTTACCACACTTGTCGGGATTCCTGTGTGGGGTGTTTTGAGTTGGGAGAGGCTTTGCAGTCTGATTTGGGGGCACACTGCTGTATTACCCACCTTCTTCCATTGCTGCCTCCTCTGTAACGTTCATGCTGAAAGCCTGAACTTCTCATGTGACACAGGTAGGTCCTACCCAGGTGTGCATCAACAGGACAACGAATGAAGAAGTTGTGGGTTTATCCGTATAGTGGAATACAACTCGCAACATCAAGGAACACACTACTCATGCGCACAGAGACGTGGGTGTGTACACTGAGCAAAAGAGGATCTACGAGTAGAGATAGAGAGTGGATTAGTGGTTGTGGGTCCGGGAGGGCTGGGGAGACATGAGGAGGGACCACTGAAAGGTCCAGAGTTTGTTTTGGAAGTAATAATGGGTCCTAAAATTGATTGTGTTGATGGTTGCACAACACTGTGAACAGACTAAAAACCATTGCATTGCACACTTTAAATGGCTGAATTTTGAACAGCATAAAGCTGTTGAGAAAATTTGAACAGCATAAAGCTGTTCAGAAAAAGAAGATGGACACCAAAGAGTACATACTGTGTGGTTCCACTTATTTCAAGTTCTAAGCAGAAGTGATCCAAGAAACAGAAGTGAAAAAGTGGTTGCGGTGCGGCAGATTAACTGGAGAGGGTGGTGGGAACGTTCTGTATTTTTGAGTGATTCTTACGTGGTGTGTGCAGTCACCACAACTCATCAAACTGGGGGAAGATGCATTCTGGTTGAAAAAACCAAATAGGCCCTGATCACCTCTCTTTTTTTTTTTTTTCCTATTAAAAAAAAGTATTTTGTAAAGTCATTTTTCTGCTGGGTAATATGCCCTAAACCTTCTGTCCATCGACGAAGATTCCCACCAGTCATTTCAGGATACCAGCTGCTGCCACGCCCATGGCCAGCTCGCTCTGGGAGAGCAGCTTCCCCAAGACCAGAGGTCTGATTGTTAGCAGGCAGCGTCCTGCACACCGTATAATGGCTTCAGAGAACTAAAGGGTAGTTGTTCTTCCTCCACAAACCGACTGGCCGTTGTTCTGCCAGGAGTTTGATCTGTGTGATGAACTTAGTCATTCTGAGACAGTGGGGCTCGTCATTTCCTCCTTCCAAAAGGAAGTGCCTTTATGCACGTGAAACTTTCGATGTGCTGTTGAGGTATATTTGGAGGGTAGGGGACGTTTTGGGAAGGAAGTCAGGCAGATTACCTAAGTCAAATCATACTCGCACTTATGGTGAGTGAGGAATCTGTGGGCAGTGGAGGACAGACAGCTGAGCCACCTGGTTGGGAACGTTCACGGTGAGGAACCTTCCTCGTGTCTCACTGCTTTTCTCTTGTGTGGGGTGTAGGAGCTGGTCAGACTTACCATCGAGAAGCAGGGGCATCCGTCTCCAACAAGCCCAGTGAAACCCAGTTCCCCAGCCTGCAAACCCGACGGGTGAGTGCTGACCAGACCCTCCAGTATCTGGGGTCACGGTTGATCTACACTTGAGAAAGAAGGGGAGCCAGGTCCGGAGCCCACATCAGGCAGGCCCTGTGAGGCCCACATTCCCTTCTCAGTGAATTCTGGGTAAGAGCCTGCATTACTTTAAAGTGTGTGTAGCTCACACCCATTCTGAAGAATTGCCTGGTCTCTAGGTTAATAGCGTGACCTTTTCTAAGGATGGTGTGTGATGTCAAAACCCACCTACACTATTCTTGACCAGCTTCCTCCCATAATTAGAAAGAACTTTGAAGGGTTGGGTTTTAGGGGTTTGACTTGAGAGCATTTAACTTTATCAAGGAAGGAAACTGATGGTAATGTGGACAGTTATAAGGCCTTGCAATAATTTCTACTACAAGCCCCTAGTAAAAACATAAGACCTACACTTGGAGCATTTTAGAACATCATCTAGTCCAGAGATTCCTCTTCCAGATGAGGAAACTGAGGTGCAGAGGCAGGGGGACTTGGCCAAGCTTCTGCTGTTTGTGGGTGATCGAACCAGACTTGAAACCCCATCTCTGCCTTGGAGCCCAGGGCACAGTGTCAGCTCTGTGTCCAGGGCACCTCCGTCCCTGTCCCCCCATGACTTCCCTGCCCTGGTCACATCCTCACGCTCTCAGGACCTTCTCTGTGGCCTTCTGTAACCCCGAGTTCTCTTCAACTCTCCAGCCAGTCTGAGCTCCCCCTGACAGATCGAGAGATGGAGATTCTAAACAAGACGACCGGCCTGTCGCAGTCGGCCGAGGGGCTCCCAGATTCCACGGATGAAGAGGTCGCGCCCCCCAAACCGCCCTTACCTGGCATTCGTGTGGTTGATAATAGGTAATTTTCTGTTTTTCTAGCACCCTCCTCTATTTATGTCATAATTTCATGAATGGATGGGTAGGATGAGCCAAAAAGAAGATGGTGCCATTAGGGTCAGAGCCTGCTCTTTAGGCACCTTGGCGGTTTGACCTTCCTCCGGAGGGGCGTCTCCGGAGGACGCGAGCCTGGCCCAGTGCCCTCCCTTGCCCCGCACCCTGAGAACTCCCAACCGCTTGCCTTTTAGCCTTAGCCAAGCAAAAACTGGCACCATTTGTTACAAAAAGAAAAGCAAGGACTTTGGATACTAGTTTTTTGGCCTTGATGGGATGGGAGTTGAAAGTGTGAAAAGCAGGTGTGAAGTATCTGATAATGAAAGAACCCACCTCCCATACCCCAGTATCTGTTTAAAGCATTTTGTGGGGTGTCTGGTTTGATAGGGTTCCTTGCTCTGTTTCAGTCCTCCACCAGCATTGCCACCGAAGAAGAGACAGTCGGCTCCATCCCCCACCCGAGTGGCCGTCGTGGCCCCCATGAGTCGAGCCACCAGTGGCTCCAGTTTGCCTGTTGGAATTAATAGGCAGGTAATTAGCTCCATCTAGAAAGGCAGAGGAAGGCTTCAGGTTTGGGGATTTGGTTCCTGAAGCTGAGAGAAACCCAGTGGTCTTCAGTCCCTGGCGTTGGTCACAGGAGGAGCTCTCCCCACTGGGGTGGAAGTTCCCTCACGGGGTGGGGAGGCTGAGACCGGCCCCAGGGCCTCCCTCGCACCGAGCTCTGAGCACTTGCGGAGGCCCTCTTTCTCGGAAGGCGCAGAAGTGGTGTTTACAGCCTACAGCAAAGACGGGCCTTTCCAGCAGGTTGCTGAGCTTGCCGGTATTTCCTTCTCCGAGTAAACGTACCGGCTCCCTCCCCTGGTCTCTGCCACCATCTCCCAGGAGTGACTTGGTTTGTTTTCGTTTTTTTGCCGGGAGGATTTTGACGTGGACTGTTACGCACAGAGACGACTGTCGGGCGGCAGCCACTCATATGGCGGCGAGTCGCCCCGCCTGTCCCCCTGCAGCAGCATAGGCAAGCTCAGCAAGTCGGACGAGCAGCTGTCCTCTCTGGACAGGGACAGCGGGCAGTGCTCCCGGAACACAAGCTGTGAAACGCTAGGTGAGCTGCCGGGCGTTTCGGTCACCATTGCTGGCTCATCGTCTCTCGGTGGCTTTTTTGGGCTCAGACAGCGATGCCAGTCACTGGCTCTGTTGACCTTGGCCAAGTCACTCAAAGTCCGAGCCTCAGTTTCCTCCTCTGCAAAATGAGGATACCAGTGTCTGTCTCTGAAGGGGGTTGAAAGTTTAAATGGAGTAGCAGTGTGAAACCCCATGGGAGATACTGAAATGGTAACTGTTACTTCAGTTAGTCTGTCAGTGTGTCATTTGACTCCCTTTGCCAGAATTCAGAGCCATCTGTGCTCAGAGCCCCTGACAACTTTTGACGGAGGGCGAGGGCGCGTGAGCAGCACATGCTCACCTCGGGCGGTGGGGCCCGATGAGGGTCTGGCATGCAGTTTGGCAGGAGGCTCACAGAGCACTGAACTGTTCATGTCCCGCGAACTAGATACTTCACTTCTGAGAGTTTATCTTAAGAACATAATCAGAGATTTATGGCAAGATTTCTGTCCAAAGACATTAATCTCAGCATTATTAAGAGTAATGATGATAAACTGGAAAGAATCTACTACTCAGTGGTAGGAAATCAGGAGACTTACGATACATCCATTTGGTGGAATAATACATAGCTGTATTAAAAACCAATTATGATATAGTGATCATCAGCGGACAAAATCCAAGACCGCTTATATAGTGTTTTCTCAGAGTTTAAAAAAAAAAAAAAAAGAATCCAAGGGAAAAAAGACTTTTAAGGAAATATATCCAATGGTAAGCAGAGATTATAGTTAGATTATGGGATTGTGGGTGATTTTTATTTTCTCAATAGGGTTTTTGGGCCATCTTTTCTACAGTGGTCATGCATTTTTCTTTTTTTAAGTAAGAAACTTTTAAAAATCCAGGAAAGTACAAAGAATTGGATAGCAAACAGTCAAATTCCCATCTGGTTTTACTTTTATAAGCAGGAGAAAAATGAAGAATATAAAGTAAAGTGAGAGTCTTTGTGGATGAGACGGGAGATGTGTTTTGGTCACTCTCTAATGAGCAGCACCGGGTCAAGGAAGAAGGGTGGGGTCTTTTCTTTCCGTGGGGGTTGGTGGCTCACAGTATGTTTCTCCTGTTGTGAATGCAGATCATTACGACCCTGACTACGAATTCCTCCAGCAAGACCTCTCTAACGCAGACCAGATACCTCAGCAAGTGGCCTGTAACCTCAGCCCGTTGCCAGAGTCCTTGGGGGAGTCTGGGTCTCCATTTCTTGGCCATCCTTTCCAGTTGCCTCTGGGCAGCTGTCCCCAGCCAGAGGGGCCCTCGGCCCCAGGGCAGCAGATGGACGTGCCGCCTGCTCTTCCCGAGAAGAAGCGCAGGAGCGCGGCCTCCCAGACGGCGGACAGCTCTGGCTGCAGGGCGTCCTACGAGCGGCACCCCTCGCAGTACGACAACATCTCCGAGGAGGACCTGCAGAACCCGGCCTCGGTCCAGTCCGTCCCCTTCACGCCCTTTGCTGCTATTCTTCCCTATCAGCAAGGAGGTTCCTCAGCCTCTGTCGAATTTGTGGGTGATTTCACTGTTCCTGAGTCAACGGGTGACCCAGAAAAACCTCCTCCTCTCCCAGAGAAGAAAAACAAACACAGTAAGCTTTGGTTGGGCTGTTCTCGGGAAGCACCTTTTGTAACCTAAAATGGTGTTGTTTTGAAACAGTAGATCAGAATCAAACCAGTGGCCTTCTAATTTCATAAAAGGTAGAACCACAGGTATGTGGACACTTACAGGAGCCTTGTGTTGTCAGTACTGGGGGTCATTTTTAAAGCCTGAGAAGCTGACCTCTCCTTTTGGTCTCGACAGAACCTCAGGTCTGGTCTCCACAGAGTATTTGGCCTCTTGTAGGTGGCAGTCAGTTGACCTTCTGGCCCGAACGCGTGGTGACAAAGAGAAACAAATATCACGGCATTACATCTGGGTAAAGCAGAGCAGACATTTGAGTTAAAATAGCCCTGATCGCACCCACAGGGGTTTTCTAAGGCTCCCTGAAATGCAGGGGGGCTGTTTAGAGAGAACCCTGGTACCGCTCTGTCTTCTGTTTGCAGACACTGAAATGTCACATAACGACTTGGAATCTGAGATTGCCTGGTTGGAGTTGCTGAGGACACTTCTTGGACCAGATAATCTGATATATGATGTTATTAGGGCCCAGGGGTAGAGCTGAAATTTTGGATTTTTGTATTTCGAATATTTTCCAAGGTCCTAAGTGGAGTTCTGCAGGGGTTTGCTTTTCTGCTGGCTCCCCGACTGCTCTGTGTTGCCTGTCTCTCTGCCCCGCCCACTCCCCACGTCACCCGCACGGCTCTGCCTCATCTTCCTTGGGCAGACTGGCTGTCAGTGTTTCGATATGTGTGTGGCCACATCAGCCCACAGCCCCAGGAGTCCCTGGCCTCAGTGGAAACATCCAGCAGATGACTTCTGTGACCTGGAAGTTGAGTATCCATTCCAAATGCCCAAGTGAGAGCGTCTGATTGGCCCTGCCGAGAGCGGCCCGTTCTCAGAAGGGGAGACCTGGCCTTAGTTACCACACTGGGTGTCGCCCCGCTTGTATAATGGCCTCGGTGGTGTGGTCCCCCAGCTGGAGGGAGAGCTGGCTCTGTAGGGCTAATGATGTCCTTCCCATCTGTCATGTAAGTTCACTCACTAGAAACCAGGCCGCTAGTAGAGGGAGCTGCAAACAGCAGCGCCAGGAACGTCTCCTTCTGTGCTTCTGTCTGCACGCACAGGTATCTAAAGAGCCGTGGGCCTCTCCCCTCCACCCACCTGGCCTTGACTTGAGCAGCGTGCCCTTGAGCGATCGCACCCTTTCCTGTCCTTTCCTAGGAATCTTC
Organism: Physeter macrocephalus; assembly: GCF_002837175.3. Lineage (NCBI taxonomy): Eukaryota > Metazoa > Chordata > Mammalia > Artiodactyla > Physeteridae > Physeter > Physeter macrocephalus. Next base: position 86,253,298 of record NC_041226.1, read on the forward strand.
TGGACCCAGACCAAGAGCAGGCTTGCATCTGTGCAAACCACAGCAGATTTGTGGTGCCGCCTGGCTGGGGAGCCAGGAGCCTTGCCCTCTGAGCTCTTAGACCAGGTGTGGGCAGCCGGCTTCAGGCAGAGAAGAAAAGGAAAGGGGGAGGCGTCCATTGTTGCCTTTTGAATAGCCTCAAGTCTCCTGTGGCTGAAAATATTTCCTATTAATTTAGGCATCCATTTCTAGGCTCTGTGTCATCCGTCAATGTCTGTGGCTCTTGTGCCTGCAAACCTTTAAAATCTCCTGAGCGCCTCCAGTGTGGCACCCTGGCCTGAAGCTTGACATGCTCTGATATACTCTGTCGTGTTCGTCCTTACCAGCCTCCTGGCTGGCCGGGTGTCATTAGCCCCCTTTTTATAGCTGAAGAAACTGGAGCTCAGAGGAACTGAGCCTCTGCCCAAGATCAGATCAGCAAGGAAGTGGGTGGCAGATGTGGGCTTCTGAGCAGTGTTTTCCTAGCTCAGCTCACTGCCTCCCAGGCTGAGGAGGAAGGCCTCCCCCCACTTCCCTGAGCCCTGTGCCAGCTTACAGTAGTAACCCCTGCGCAGCCGGTGGTCTTCTCGGTGCCCTGTGAAAGGACCCCTGACTTGAGGCTCCCTGAGGCTTAGTCCTAGTCTCAAGTCTGCTCTTCGCTTCCCGAGGTGACCCTTGAAGAGTTCCAATCTGCAGCCCCGTGGAAGACTCCTCACAGAGTTGCTTTGAAGGAAAGGAGGAGATAATCATCATCTTTATACTTGGCCAACGCTGGACAAAGTTGGTGCGCACGCAGCCTCGGTGTCAGAGAGCATCCCCGTCCTCTGGGTTGCTCTGAGGGTCCCCGGCCCTGTGAGCCCCTTGTGCCAGACAAGCTTCCTCATCACCGTCTGCCCGTAGCCCCAGGTGCCCACTGGGCCTTCCCAGTGATGCCAGTGGCTGTAGTCTCTGGGCCCTTGTGCTGGGCTGCCTTTGAAATGGATTGGTCCTCCTTGTTTCTAGAAGGTGGTGACCATCGCTGCTGCTTCTCTGTGCTTGGTTAGCAGTTCTCTACAAGGACTTCAACATCAAGGAGTTCGTGGAGCTCCTGAAAAGATCGCAGCCTTACTGAAGCTTTCCATTTTGGTCAGACAGAGGTGGTTGCATTCAGGCTCCTTGGGGAGAAATTCGTGGGCATTTGGGGTCGTCTTCATGGTTTGCATCTTCCCCTGGAACCCAGTGGTGTTGCTTATGCGGTGTTAGAGAAAAGGCGACGTGGGGTTCCAGGGGGACTGCGAGCCGCGCTTCTCCTTGAGAAGCACTGATTTTATGGGGGAAAAACCACCTTTGACAGCCAGGCTCCACTCTGTGCTTTTTGGAGGAAACCACCTTTGACAGCCAGGCTCCACTCTGTGCTTTTTGGGGCTGAGATGTTCTTACTCCTTTAGATAAAGAAGGTAACTTTGAACCCCTCTTTCAGTGAAGGGTGCTAGAAAGACGTATTTGGAGAAAGGCATTTCCTGTCTACCTTGACCCCCAGTGAGGTGCAGAGAAGAGAAAGACCATCTCCCTGCCTTCATTGCTGCCTTCCCCAGCAACGTGTCTCTGTCCTTTCATCTCTGACTGGTTTAGGTCTCCAGTTAAGCCCAACTTTCTGGTTATTTGAAAATACAGAGTCAAGCCCTGCAAACTTGTCGTTGCCATGGTTTCTCAGTATCTGAACTTCGGCTTCACCTAGCAGGCGCTCGCATCCCTTCACCTCCCTCTTAGTTCGTGCACGGTAACTCTGTAAATAAGTTAGTACTTATTTCTGACACAGGTATTGAGGGGCGCAACGGTGCCTTTCCCCCCAAACACGCGTCTGTATAGAGGATGCCCTACCACCCAGGAACTTCCTCCGCTACCTAGAGAAGGGGAAGGGCGGAGCAGTTCGGGCCTGCCTTGACCTCGACTCTGCGACAGGGAGTGTAAAGTGCGAGATCCCGTCCACACGGGTAGATTGGGGTTGGAGAAATTCTGCTCCAGTCCAGCCCTCACAGCTACAGACGCCAGATGACGGCTCTGTCAGGTCCAGACTGTCACTTCTCCCAGAACCCTCTGGAGTCTTCAGAAAGGCCTGGCTCGGAAGATGGGGCTTGGGTCACTAACCACCAAAAGTCAGAAATAAAGTTACGCTGATGCCCTCACGTGAGGGCTGAGGGCGTCGCACCTGCCGCGGAGCCGCTGTCTGCGGCCGAGGGCTCCGTCGGTGGCGCCACACTGCCGGTGAGGGAGCCTGCCCGCCGTGCGGGCCCCGCAGGTGCAGGCAGCTCCGCCGTGAGGCCGCGGCTCCGCGACAGATGGCCGCGGGGGCAAGGGTTAGGGCTGCTTTTTTTTTTTTTTTTAAACATCTTTATTGGAGTATAATTGCTTTACGATGGTGTTTTAGTTGCTGCTTTATAACAAAGTGAATCAGCTATACATGTATCCCCATATCCCCTCCTCCTTGCGTCTCCCTCCCGCCCTCCCTATCCCACCCCTCTAGGTGGTCACAAAGCACCGGGGCTAGGGCTTCTTAAAGGGCTTTTAGAGAGGAGAGGATCCTTATGTTTCAATGTGAGCACTTCTTTTCTCACTGTTCGCCCCTCTGTACAGAGGATGTTCCATACAACCTCTGGGCTTGGAGGGGGAGAACGGAGCTTAGTGACTGTTATTTCTCGCCTACCCAGCGGGTGCTCCGCAAGACCCGCCCCCCGGGCTGCAGCCTGGTTCAGCAAGTCACTGAGCAGGGACAGATGCTGGGGGGACATGCGTTCTCTTCATTCATTCATTCTGTAAATTATGTGTGGACGCCTACTGTGTGTTAGGCACCGGTGATACAGCAGCGGACAGGACAGACAAGGTCCCTGCCCTCCTGCAGCTTCAGCTCTTGAGTGAGAGGCAGTAAGTCCTGTTGCACCTGCTTTGGAGATTCTTCCTGAACCAAACCACTCTCATCCCCCCGACGCCCATCGCGGCCTTTCACCTGAGCAAGCACAGCTGCCCAGAACCGTCTTCCCAAGACGAAGCAGGTCCGGGCACACCCCGGGGGCGGGTGGGGGGGGCCCTTCTGTGGGGTTCCCGCCAACTCAGCCTCAAGCCCACTTCCTTGCCCCGTTCACGCAGCCACGTGCAACCTCCTGGGTCATCCGTCTCCCCTCACCAGCTGTGCTCTGCCCAGCGGACCCTCGTCCTGGCTGTGGGCCTCTGCCTGGCCGGGAAGACTCTTCCACCCGTCCTCACCCTTATTCTAGAGAAGCACCCCCATCGCCACCCCATTTCACTGTCCTCCATGGGCCACGCAGACCCCACCTCGGCCTGTTTTCTGTCCTCCTGGGGAGGGTGTGAGCGCCACGCAGGCGAAGGATTCGCTTTGCCGGCCCCTGTGTAGTCCCAGCACCTGGGTCAGTGCCTAACACATAGTAGGTGCTCAGAAAAATCAGACGAATGAAAAAAGCCCAGCTAGCTCGTGACACGCAGTGGGAAGGCCTCTGCGGGAAGGGAACGTGGGTCCGAGGAGGGGCTGCTGGGGCAGGGCCGGGGGTGAGAGACCTCCATGGAAGTCAGGGAACCTGAGCCCGAGGCCCAAAGGAGGGAAAGAGTCGGGCCTGGCAGCATAGCAGCAGGGTTGCGGGAAGAGCAGCCGGAACAGCGCTGCGGAAAGCCCCGAGCGTGGTCCGGGAACTGAGAGAGCCAGAGGAGCGGGCAGCGTGCACTGGGGCGCCTGCCGTGCGCTGAGCCCCGCGCACAGGCCACGGCCACGGCCCTGGAGAGGCTGGAAAGCCCCGAGGGCTTCTCAGCAAGGAGTGGAGTGCCCCCTACGCCTTTCTAAAAACAGACTCTTCCCTAGAGCGGTTCTCGGTTCCCAGGGACGTTGAGCGGAAAGTACAGGGAGTTCCCGTAGATCCTCGCCCTCCCTCGCCGCACACACGGCTCCCCCCGTCACCACCTCCACCGTGACCCCGCGTGACACGCCGTGGTCGCCGAGTCAGGGTTCACATCGCCTTGACACGGGTGTCCGCGTGGTAGTGTCGTACAGGGTGGGCTCTCCGGGCCTCACCCTGGCCGCGGTGAGGGGGGCAGGGTGGGGGATCTGTACTCGGCGGCCTCCAGCGCAGTGCCCCTCTGTGTCCGCAGTGCTGGCCTACATGCAGCTGCTCGAGGACTACTCGGAGCCGCAGCCCTCCATGTTCTACCAGACGCCGCAGAAGGAGCACATCTACCAGCAGAAGAACAAGCTCCTCATGGAGGTGTACGGCTTCAGCGACTCTTTCAGCGCCGGCGATGCCCCGCAGGAGCTCGCGCCCCCCCCCGCCCTGCCCCCCAAGCAGCGGCAGCTGGTAAGCGGCCCCTCCCGGGTGTCCCTCGCCGCTCCACCCCCAAGCGACCAGTCTCTCATCCAGACAGGTCTCTAGGAACTGGGATGGTCCTGGGGCAGGTTTCGGCGCCTCTCCTTCCGGGCCAGGGCTCTGGGCCGTGCTCTCGTGCCCTTGCTACGGCCTGTCTCCTGCTGCACCATCTCCCCACCCTGGGGGGTGGCGCCTTTCTTTTCCAGAACAGCCCCTGCAGCTGGGGCTGGCTTGTACTCAGAATGTTTGCTTTCTCTGTTGACGGTCCTTTTTTCTCTCTTCTTTGGCTCCAATATAGACCTCCCAGAAAGGAGGGACTCAATCAGAGCACAGGGCACGGTCTGTGTAGGGCCATCTGTGGACTTGATTTACATAATGGGCCTCACTGCGCAGTGATTTAACCCCCGCCCTGGCCGGGCATGGCCCAGTGAGAACCAGCTCTACTGAAGCAGGATGGCTTTGCACAGAGCCGCTTTGTGTTTCAGGCATGGCGCACCGTCCCTCCTTGAAAAACCCCTCCTGTGTAAGGACTCCGTGTAGGTAGCACAGAGGCAGGCTGTCCAGCCGTGGGCAGGCTGTGAGGCTCTGGGACCAGACGAGGGGCACGGCGGGTGCACCTCTCAACCCTTTTCTCTTTGCCACCAGTTTACTAACCGAGTGGGCTCTGGTCAGGGTGTGGAATCCAAGTGTCCCATCCAGCCATGTTCTCCAGGAGAGGAGACCCGACTTTATCATATCGGAGCTGCATGTGCTGTCTTGCTCTTACGCTGGTCAGTCTGGTAGTGATTTAACCAGCGAGGGGCCCAGCGTGGCTGGCCAGGCCGCCTTTTATCCATTGCGAGAGGACGTGAGGTGCTGCCCCGACTTTTCTGGGAGGCAGCTGCCGACCTGCGACAAAGGCCCCTGGGTGACTCCTCGAAACTGTCTGGGCCTCGGCAGTGCTGTGATTGGGCCTCGAGCACGCCTGGCCCCAGGCGTCCCCGAGCCTTCCTACACTCAGCGGGCTCTGGGGCTGGCCCCGCAGAGCCGCAGCCAGCCTCTTGGGGGACAGCCTGGTCTAGTAGAGGAGAGGCCAGGCTCGGGCTGGGAGCCGTGGGTCGCAGTTCTGCCACCGGCTAGCTGTGTCTCAGCAGTTGTGCTCAGGTCTCAGCTTTTCACCTCTCCTGCTCACCCCACAGACATCTGAACATGCCCGGATATGAACAAAAATTGAAAACTGATTCTAGGATTTCAAGAAGGAATTGTCACCACAGAAGTATAAATGCCTGCCCCCCAGACCTCTGACCTAAAATGTTTGGTTGGACAGCTGGGCCAGTTAGGTTGAAATGTGAAGTTTCCTCATCGCCTCCTGCCGGAGTGCATGCGTGCCTGTCGGCCGGCCTTGGGCATCTTCTCCATACCGTGTAGCCCGTAGGCGTCGGAGCACGGGGGAGAGATCCCTAAGGAGCGCACGCGAGTCCCAGCCCGCGTGAGAGAGCTGTCAGACGGCCTCACCTGTGGCAGGGCGGCGGTGAGGGCCGCTCTGGGGAGACCCCTGCCAGGGGGCCCGGGAGGTGGGCCGACACCCTGTCGGACACCGCCCTGTGTGAGCACCGGGGCTTTCGCGTGGCGTCGCTCCACCCTCCCCATGGCCCCTGGCACGCCCATTTTAAGTAAACTGAGGCTGAGGGAGCTGGAGAGACTGACTCAAAGCCCACTGCCAGAAGTGGAAGATTTGGGAGCCACACCCAGCTCTGACTGAAGCCCGGACACACATAGGCCGTGCCCTGTGCCGGCAGCGTGGCATCCCTTCTCCAGTGCAGACGCAAGAAGTGTGACCCCATTTTTCCAGACAGAAGTGAGAGTGCTGGTCACACCTGCTGGCCCGCGTGCACCAAGGGAGGCTGGTTCTAAGTGCTTTCCACGCATACTGCCCCGCTCCATGTCCCCCACATCCTACGGATGACAGCCTGGGGCACAGAGAGCTTTGAGTAATGCCCGGGGCCAGGCAGGTCACGAGTGGCGGGGCTCAGGTTAAACCCAGGCAGCCTGGCTCCCGCTCTGCATTCTGCCGGAGCACAGCCACCCCACAGAGGGGGGTCTGGGGCCCGAAGTAAGCGGAAGAGCAGGGACTCACCCAGGTCTGCGTGGCTCCTCCCACCTTGCTGCCACTTCCAGCGGACCCAGAATTGAAGAGGGCGCCCGCTCGCCCAGGTCGCCTCTGGCAGGCATCCTTAACCCCTGAGCTGGGCCGGGAAGCCATCCCTCTCCAGAGTGTCCCAGCAGAGTCGGGGAGCAGCCTGTTTCGCCTCTATGCGTACATGCCTGACTGTTTCTCTGCTTTTCTCCCTCCTTCCCTGTCTTCTCCCTCCTTCCTCTGTCCGGCAGGCCTCCTATGCTGCTGCTTCCTTCTCCTCTGTCTCCTACTGTGTCCAGCAGACTAAAGTGGCCTTCACTCCCGAGGACGGCAGTGCCGCTCCGGGCATCAGTGTGTCCGTCTCTCACTCCTTTCTCAGCCGGCACGGCAACTTACCTGTGCCCTCGGTGAGTCGCTCCCTGCCGCTCGCCACTGGGAAGCTGGTGAGCTGGTCTCGCCCTTGTCGCTCCTGCCTCCGACGTGTGTGCTGCTGCCCACCGCCGGCTCTCTCGCTCCGCAGGCCCCGCCCCCGGCGGGACAGGGCGCGCGTGGCTGGCTGGCCGCGGCCCGAAGGACCGCGCGAGCGGGTGGGGTGGGGAGCGTGGGCGGCCACCTGGGAGCGTCACCACCCAGCCAGAAGCCGGCAGGGATGTTTTGGCCTTCTTATTCCATTCTCACACCGGGCCTTGGGTCAGCCCTGTAGCGTTCTGCGTTTCAAAAGGAACAGTCCGCCACGTAGGAAGCAAAGCCCTGGAGAGCAGGTGATACCCGGCATGACGGAGTTTGAGTTTGAGAGCTGTATCAGTTGGCTTTTGCTAACTTGCTCCGTAACCCAACACCCCAAAACCTTGTGGCTTAAAACAACGGTAACTGTCTGTCATTGCCTAGGACACAGCTTAGTAGTGCGGCTGTGCTGACCCAGTTAATCTGTTCCAGTGAAACTCTGGATGTCAGGGGAAAGCACTTGGCAAGGGGGCACATTTGGGCTCCACTTAAAATCGGTTTGTCCTCCCCAGGCCTCAGTTTCTGTCCTTTTCCTTACCTCTTATGATAGTTCGTGAATGGGAGGATTAAGTAAAATCATAGGAGACTTCCGGGCACGTAGTAAGCTTAGAAAGTTTACCACTATTGCTCTTGCTCTTAGAGTTCTTGGATTCTGGTCTTGGCTCTGCTCTAATTCTGTACAGGAGAGCTTGGGCAAGTGGCTTAACCTGCTTGCACTTCCCTTTCCCTCTGTGAATGACGAGGTTGACCTGGTGACTTTTGGAGACCTCTCCAAGCTTGGGTTCCCAGTGTGGTCTTGCCTGGTTTCCGTATTTGGGAGCCATCCAGCGCCCAGTTTCAGCTGGGCCTGCCCGTTGTGAGGCCCTTGGGACACAGTCCTCCCTTCAGTGCTAGGGCCTAGCTTTTTAGAGCCCGCACCAACCATACGTGCTGTAGAAAGGCTAAACACCACCCGCCCCCACCCTCCACCCGCCCCAGCCCCGCCCTGGTGCACAGACGCCCTCTGTTTCCTCAGCATGCATCTCTGGCAAGCTCCTTTCACAGATCTTGCAAAACTTGGCCTGTAGACAATCCCAGCTCTTGACAGTTTTTCCCCCTCTGTGAACAGAAAGTAAGTGTGAGTTTTCCTAAGAGTGTCTACAATATCCCTTTTGAGTAGTTGGGGGTAGAAGACTGTCAGTGCATTGGGACTGTTTACTACAGAATTAAAGAAAATTTGAGGGCATTTTAATTAAGTTTGGGTATGAGTACATCATGGTTTTTACCCCTGGCACGTAGGGGAGTCTTACGGCATCTTGCAGCAGAAATGTTGTGTTCTCAGCGGCAGCTCCCCAAAGGAGCCTGAGGGGCGTGAGCTAAGAAAGGTGCTTTATTTCACTTAAAGGAAAGTCCCTCCAGGCCTCAAGAGCTGTTAGTAAGGGCCTAAATGCATGCAACACTTGACATTTGAAATGCTGAAACCCCGGAGACATGATTTAGGGTAATACCAGCGTATTCTTCGTATCGTCTCTGCTACGTTCTAAGATGAGCCCCAGACAGAGGGCTTTGACGTGCTCTCAGAGCAGCCCTTTATTCCCGAATGTCCCTGGGCCTGTGTCGTCAGTCCAGCGTGGAATTCCCAAGGGCTGCCTCATAGGAATACAGCAGGTGCCAAATCTGAAGACACCTCACACAGTTCTTGGTCCAGTGACCCGTTACTTCTGCCATGTCACAGGCAGATTGAAAACCTTGCCAAGGTTTTCAATGCAGTAAACCTGCATTGATCAATGTAAAATGAAGTAGGTGCTGGAAGAGCATTCTTGTTCACTCTTCCCAGGATCCCAGGATAAGTTTAATTCAGTAAGCACGGAGCCTCTCCTAGTGCGGGTCAGGCAGCAAGAAGGATCCAGAGCGAGTAGGATGGCCCCATCATCCTTGAGAAGCCCTTGCAATTGAGTAGGCAGAATAAGTTGAGCATAAAAGAGACTCCGGCCCGGGCAGAGCGTGAGTAACCGCGTGAGAGTCGCAGATGGTCTGTGGGGCCAGGACAGTGTCAGGCAGCGCTTCGTGGGGAAGGGGCGCTGGAGTTGTAGTGGGAAGGACAGTTAGGACTTCAGGGAGATAAAGGTCAGGGAAGTCTAGTCAAAGGTGTTCCACACCGAGGGCCCTGTCTGAAGCTGAGGCCGGGAAGGCCTGGCATACATTCTGGAAGGTTGTCTCAAGTATAAGCACGCAGGACTGAGGTCCTGGGTGAGTGTGCTGGAGGGTAGTGACAGCAGCCAGCCCTTGCACGTGTTCTGCCCCTTAGCCCAGACCAGCTGCTCCCCGAGCTGCTTCCTTCTGGGTGCGGCCCTCTGGGGCTCAGGCCCGGTCTTGAGCTCTTTCCCCACTTGTCCACCAGACGCGTTCCTGCTCCTGTTCCTGCCTGGCGCCCACCCTCCTCTTCGCGGTCTCTGGCTGGGTCTGCTTAGCCCCCGGTCCACAGGCTCCCTGTCCTTCCCGCCACGCGCCGTGATCCTAGGAGACGCGCAGCCGGACTGGTGTGTGATGTCCAGGGTATTAAGACCAGTTTGATAGGAGAAGGTGTTCAGGGAAACGATGAGTGACCTTGAGGCCAGAATGATGTGGAGAGCTAGGTGCAGCCTCCCCCGGGCTGGGAGGCCGACGCCCTCGTTCCTGTTCTGATTCTGCTGGGCCTTGTAATGGGCCTGCCCCCTTGGTGACACTGGTAAGGGTTTGAGTGACGGGCCCTCCTAGAAACAGCTCTCAGACGTGGTGCTGGCGTCTGCTCCTGTCCCTGGATTCTCTTCCACCACTTGTACCCCCTGGGCTGCCTGCCCTGTTCTCACTGCGGCCCAGCCCGTGCTGGCTGCCCGCCTTCCACCTCCACCCGCTTCTCGTCCCTCCAGCACCAGCCCTCCCCGCCCCCCCCGAAGTCCCACGTGCCGTTTCCTCCTCATCTCCCTCCTCTAGCTTACGTTTTCTGTCATTCTGAACCCTAGTGGTGCCAATCTTGAAAGTTTGGGGTTGGGTCCATATTCACCTTACCCTTGACCAAGGTGTTACTGAGGGTCTGTCAGTAACCGTTGGGGTTGCCAGTGCCCTCCAGGTATTGCCACGGCGACGTTAGAAAAATCACTTTCCGCCGTCTCCTGAACTATTTTCTGGTACATCCTTTCTTTGCCAACTGATATTTACTAACACCAAGAGATCTGTCTGGATGCTGGGAATCTGTTGAAATACTTTCTTTACCGTCTTGGCTTGCGAAATGATTCTGGAGAAGTAAAACTGCTGGAAGACCCAGGTTTTAAGAAGAACTTCAGAAATACCCATAATAACTGTTTTTAAAAATCTTTCGGGTAACAAAGTCGGGGGTGTGTCATGTTGAGGACTTCAGTTTAGGGGGGGATGTGGGGGGGGTGCCGCTGACAGTGACTCTGAGGGCTGGGCGCGGGCTCTTGTGCCACAGCACACGTGCCCTTCGGGGCCCAGCCGGGGGAGACTCGCTCTGTCCGGCCCCCTCCTCGACCTCCCGCCACAGGCATCCCGGAGACGGGGCACTCTGACAGGTCTGGAGGCCAGACGGGGAAGGGGGAGGAGGCAGGAAAGAAGAGACGACCGAGCCGGGTGAGAAAGGGATTGTGGGCCGGAGTCACGAGGGGGCCGGCCGCTCAGCGCAGCGCAGCACAGCACAGCGTGTGCCCTCCTGCTGGGAAAAATGTGTGCCTGCCTCCCGTGCCTGCCTCTTGTTTCTTCCTGATGCCACCTTCTCCTTACGGCTTCCTGCCCTGCTTAGAGAGAACTCACTCTGAGAGAAGAGGGCGCGTCCGTGGGCAGCACTGGGGCCCAGGGACGGGCAGGTGTGTCTCCGAGCTGACCTCTCATGGGGGGCATTGTTCCGTCGGCCTGCCCGACCCTGCGGGCTTCCCTGGAGAGCAGCCCCGGCGCCATCAGCATCGGGCAAGCCAGGGCCGTGCTGCCGCCCGCCAGGGAGTCTCTGCGGGCCCCTCTGCGGCCTGCTGCGGCCCAGGCAACGCAGGGGCCACTCAGGTGCCCGGAAGCCGTGGACTCTCAGGCTCTGCCCCATTCTTGGGGGCCTCACCACAGAGCGTAGTGGGCAGGTGCCGGCGTCTCATCGCTAGACTCCGGACCCCCTGGGATTAGGGATCCACCCCGACACCCACACGCCTGCCGCGCCCTCGGCCCCCCATCCTGGTGATTTCTGTGCGTGTTCCCCCCGTCCACTGAGTTGCCCAGGCGAGAACTGAGCTCATCGTGTCCCCCCAGCCCCACATATGCACCTCGTTTTCACGGGACACGTGCACGCCCAGTCGCCAAGCCCTGTGGCCCGGCCCGGCGCCCACCCCACGCTGGTCCTTCTCTCCACCCCATCGCCGCCCCCGGTGTGGCCACCGTGGCCTCCTTTCCAGCCTTGCCGCCGCAGCCGGCCGCCCTCCTTCCCCGCAAAGCAGCACAGGCAGACCGAAGTGTCGCCCCGTCCCTGCAGGGCCAGGCCGCCCACCTGTCCCGGGCCCCGCCTTCCCTCCGCTTTCTCCTGCCCCGGCTCCTCACCACTGCCTGCCCCCCCCCCCCCCCCGGGCTTCTCTCCTCTGCCCCGGCCCTTTCCCACTTGCCCCAGTCCCTTCCCCACCAGGCTTTCTCCTAACTTGCTGCATGGACCTGAGCATACCACCCCGGCTCCGCTTCCTCCTCTGTCACTGGGGGCGTGAAGTCGTCACGAGGATTAAAGGGAAAACACGCATCAAGAGCGTGTGGTGCAAGATGCACACGGCGTTCAGTAGAACGGGAGGGCTTACCGCGGTGTATCGCGCGTTGGGTGGTTTCTCTTTCTTCGGCGGTGCTCAGGCTCTTTTTCTCTGCGAGTAGGGACTGGGCTTTTTATGCTCTTGCACCTTCTACCTGGGTCAGGGCCCAGCAGCAAGGCGCAGGTGCTCTGTGACGCTGACGTGACTGGGAGCGGTGACAGGGAGGCGCCTAGCTCTCCCCCACCCGACCATGCCGGCTGTCTCTCCCTGCTTCCGAGTATTTCATCAGAACAGCCTGAGTGGACTCATCACGGGAGAGCCTCTCCGTTCCCATGAATCAGAGGCACTGATCCCAGGCTGTGGCCGAGAACCCTCTTTCTTCCTCTTTTTCCTTCTCTGCTGACCCAGGAGGCGCTGGCTGCTGGCTCTCTGGCCGGAGAGGTCCACAGGCACTTCTTGTCTGCTGGGCCCTTGAAGTATGATTTGGCTTCTCCAGGAAGTTCACCCTGTGCTTTTCCACCCTTCCTCAACGACCCGGGGTGCTTGTGTGGCCATCGCTTCCCTGAAGTGTGACGCCCGAGCTTACTGCCCCTCCGAGCCTAGACACGGCCTTGAGGCAGGAGGCACAGGCAGCCAAGTACCCGCCGGGTTTCTGCTGCCCGCAGGGGAGCGGTAGAAGCCCGGCTCTGTGCCGAGCCCCCGCCCTGGAGGAGATGGTCACCGCCTGAGTCCAGGAGTGAGCCTGGCGCACCTGCCGTGGACAGCAAGGGCCAAGCGAGGAGGCGGGACTGGTCGTAGCCCAGAAGCAGGACCGGGGCTTGGGGATCCTCGCCCCAGGGGCTCGCAGCAGCAGCCGCTCCACCCAGCTGTTTCTGCCCCCCCTTCTGAAGACTCCCTGACTCTCTGTTGTGGTGCTCACGGCATTGTGGATGGTCAGCCGTCCACAGGCTGCTTCACACCCAGGAACTTCCCTGCAGCCCCTCACTGCACGTGTACATCTGACTCAGTCCGTGACAGTCGACGGGTCAGGTACCAAAAGGAGCCCCTGGTCCTCGTGACGGTCCTGTGTGATGTGAACCCTAAGGGTGCTGTTCCTACATTGACAGTTGCCTCTACATTCACGTTTTCAAGCTGCTTGTCGACTTGTCAAGGGCCCTTCCTTCCTGCTCTGTGATGGAATGTTTACCCCTGTTCTGGAGATGGAGACACCAGAATAGAGAAACTGAACCATTTGATCAGAGTTTTTAAGTCAGAGCTAAGATTAGAATCCAGATCCCCATCCTGTGAAATACAGCGTCAAGTTGACATTTATGAATTGCTTAATGGCCAGTAAGCATTGAGACCCGATGAGGCTCAGTAGAAAGAAAAGCCCATGCACGGCTGGGCGTTGAGAGGCGTGCTTTTGTCCTTTGTGTTCTGACACAGAGTGTAGCTACAGGCTCTAAATAGTGCTAAAGATAAGTATAAATTAGAGCCCTTGTCGTGCTGTTTAAATCCAAACTGAGTAAAAAATAGTTGGGTCAGATTTCTAGAACTAAGATCAGATCATTTTTGAATCTATACTAAATTTTCTTATGAAGAGTTGATGTTATTAAGGTTAATATTTAATGAATATACAGAGCATCCTAAAACGTATTGGAGGTTCTTACAAGAATATAGTTAGCCACGAAACCATGGGCCATAAACGTAGTGTTTTCAAGGAAGATCTTGTGATTCAGCTTGCAAAAATACGGAACATGAGAAGAAACATAGTAAATTTCTACTTACATCTGTCCTAAAATTCTCCTGAGCAAAACATTTTCGTTCTCTTACATCCTTTGTTATAAAATTACAGATTAGAATTTTGAAATGAGTTTTAAAAATGGACTCCACCAAGAAGTTTATTCAAAAAGAGAGAAGGTATTTTTTGAATCCAGCATGATGCTGATGTTGCCTTTCTTGGGTGAGCTGAGCGCTGTCTCATTGTTCACATGATGGGACCAACAACAGTGTCTGTCCTCGCCTTGAGCAGAGAAATCGCAAGTGCAAAAGCTTGCGGCATTGGCCTCAGAATCTGCCTCTTGGCTTCGGAAACTCATCTTTGGACATTATCTCACATGTAGTTGTTATAAATTAACAGAGGCGCATCAAAGAGGGAAGTTCCCTCTGGACCTAGGACAGACCCGAAGGATGGCTTTCGTAAACACGTAATTAACTGGGACCAGGAAGGAGAGAGGAGACGAGCAGTCTTCCAGCCAGTTTGCCATGTGGAGTGACAAGGACCGTTATCAAGAATCCTTCCTGGGCTTCCCTGGTGGCGCAGTGGTTGAGAGTCCGCCTGCCGAT
>NC_041226.1:86267851-86269101 GCF_002837175.3 Physeter macrocephalus
ATTCCCAGAATCCAAGGGCCCATAAGAATTATGCTAAATCTCCTCTGCCTGTGCTCTGTAAATGGAACAACAAGGCCTGGATGACAGCACATCTGTTTACAACATGGTTTACTGAATATTTTAAGCCCACTGTTGAGACTTAACTGCTCAGAAAAAAAGATTCCTTTAAAAATAGTACTGCTCATGGATGATGAACCTGGTCACCCAAGATCTCTGATGGAGATGATATACAATGAGATCAGTGTTGTTTCCTTGCCTGATAACACAGCATCCCTTCTGCAGCCCCTGAATCAAGGAGTAATTTCAACTCTCAAGTCTTATTACTTAAAAAATACATTTTGTAAGGCTATCACTACCATAAGTTGTGATTCCTCTCATGGATCTGGCAAAGTAAATTGAATCCCTTCCGGAAAGGACTCACCATTCTATATGCCATTAAGAACATTCATGATTCATGGGAAGAGATCAAAATTAGCGTTAACGAGAGTTTGGAAGAAGTTGATTCCAACCTTCCTGGATGACTTTGAGGGGTTCAAGACTTTAGTGGAAAAAGTCACTGCAGATGTGGAAATAGCAGGAGAACTAGAATGAGAAGTGGAGCCCGAAGATGTGACTGAACTGCTGCAAGCTCATGATAACACTGTAACAGAGGGCTTCCCTGGTGGCGCGGTGGTTCAGAGTCCGCCTGCCGATGCAGGGGACACGGGTTCGTGCCCCGGTCCGGGAGGATCCCACATGCCGCGGAGCGGCTCGCCGCAAAAAACAAACAAACAAACAAACAAAAAACTGTAACAGAGGAGGAGTTGCTTCTTATGGATGAGCCAAGGAAGTGATGTCTTGAGATGGAATCTACTCCCAGTGAAGAGGCGGTGAAGATTATCGAAATGACAACAAAGGATTTAGAATATTAGCGGCAGGGTTTGAGAGGACTGACTCCAATTTTGGAAGAATTTCCACTGTGAGTAAAATGCTAGCAAACAGCATCGCCTGCTCCAGAGAACAGTGTTTGTGAGAGGAGAGCCAGTTGGTGCGGCAGACTCCACTGCGGTCTTGTCTTAAGAAATCGCTGCAGCCCCAGCCTGATCAGTCAGCAGCCGCCAGCATCGAGGCAGGCCCTCCACCCTCAGAAAGATTACAGCTCACCAGTGGCTCAGATGGGGGTTAGCATTTTTTTAGCAATAAAGTGGGTTTTGGGGTTTTTTTTTTTTTCTTTTTTTTTTTTTTTTTTTTTGCGGTACGCAGGCCTCTCA
>NC_041226.1:86269152-86292412 GCF_002837175.3 Physeter macrocephalus
GGCACGAGCCCGTGTCCCCTGCATCGGCAGGCGGACTCTCAGCCACTGCGCCACCAGGGAAGCCCTAAAGTATTTTTTAATTAAGGGGCATGTACACTTTTTTAATTTGTATTGATTGATTGATTGATTTTTAAGGTTTAATGTAATTTTTTTTTTTTTTTTGGCTGCGTTGGGTCTCCATTGCCGCGTGCGGGCTTTCTCTGGTTGCGGCGAGCGGGGGCTGCTCTTGAGTATTTTTTAATTAAGGGGCATGTACACTTTTTAAATTTGGATTGATTGATTGATTGATTTTTAAGGTTTAATGTAATTTTTTTTTTTTTTTTTGGCTGCGTTGGGTCTCCATTGCCGCGTGCGGGCTTTCTCTCGTTGCGGCGAGCGGGGGCTGCTCTTGGTTGCGGTGCGCGGGCTTCTCATTGCGGTGGCTTCTCTTGTTGTGGAGCACGGGCTCTAGGCACACGGGCTTCAGTAGGTGTGGCTTGCAGGCTCTAGAGCTCAGGCTCAGAAGTTGTGTCTCGCGGGCTGTAGAGCGCAGGCTCAGTAGTTGTGGCACACGGGCTTAGTTGCTCCGTGGCATGGGGGATCTTCCCGGACCAGGGCTCAAACCCGTGTCCCCTGCATTGGCAGGCGGATTCTTATCCACTGCGCCACCAGGGATGTCCCTACTGTTTTTTTAGACATAATGCTATTGCACACTTAACAGACTACAGTATAGTATAAATTTGCCTTTTATATGCACTGGGAAACGAAAAAAATTCATGTGAATCACTTTATTGTGTTACTTGCTTTATTGCAGTGGCTGGGAACCGAGTCCACAGTATCTGAGATATGTGTGTAGACTCCTCCCTTTATTCTGATTCTCAAAATTATGCATGCTCAGGGTAGAGAACATGGAAAGTATAGAAATGTACAAGAAAATAAGAAAAATCACGGATAACTACACCCCTCAGAAGCCTTCCTGCTGGCACACAGGCTGCCACTGCTTCTTGAGCATCTCCACGCATACTCTTCCCCTTACAAATTACCCACAACAGTGTTTTCTTTCTCAAATCCTAGGCCAACCTTCCTTCTGCCTCTTCCAAGTTCAAATGTAGTAAAGGAGTGTAAAAGATTCCCCCCCACCAAACTTTTTATTGTGAGTTTCTAGAGATAGTGTGTAAATCGTATGTAGTGTGTATTTGAAAGTAAGTCACAGACGTGACACTCGGCCCATAAATATTTCAGCATGCCTCCTAAAACATTTTAGATGCCCACCTGATTACAATAGGATTATCACATCTAAGAAGCGTAATAAATTCTTCACATTATCTGATATGCAAATGATCTTCCATTTCCCTAGTTCTCCCTAATATGTCTTATAAGGCTTATTTTTTGGAACCAGGGTCAATCAGGAGTCATCTCTGCATTTAGTCATATGTCTCGTTAATCTTTGGTAACATTTTCAACATTAGCATGCGTCAAACCTGCCCAGGTTTAGAAATGTGTAGTAAATTTCTCCAGTCCACACGTAGAAAGGATGATGTGTAGGACCTGCTAATCAGCCCTGCCACCTGCGACTTCATGTTGACTTCCCCTTCTTTGTGAAATGCTCCACAAATTCAAGCTTTTCCTCCCTCTTTAGGCTAAGGTTCGGCTACTTCTGGAGCCCTGGGTACAGGGCTAAGCAATACCCACTTGCTATTGTCAGGCCTAAACATAAATGGTTAAAGATGTGGTAAAAATAGCAAGAGACAGGAAAAAAAATAGAAAGCATTCTCTAGGGGCCTGTTGACAAGGGCTGCCTGCCCACCCTACTCTGGCCGCCCCTCAGTACCATCCACACGGAGTCTGATTCAGTGGCCCAGGCTCAGGTCTCCCCAAATGTTAAGGGCTGATGGGTTTTCTAGTCTAACATGCAGTGGCAGAGGCGTCTGTGCCAGACAACAGCAGCTCACGGGCTCTAGCTCCACTGGGCCCAGGGGCGCCATCTTTCAGAGCTCAGGTGGCTCCTGCACAAGAAGCAGGATGAGTGCGTTGACCGGCCAGACGGCGGCCACGGGGCGCTGTCCTCTCCCACGGAGGCCAGGCCACAGACTGGGCGCTGGCGCGCAGCTGAGGGTTCGTCCCAGGGCCGCGCCTGGTTTTGCTCTGTCCCGTCCGTGTTGTCTTACGAAAGGCCCAGGGGCTTTTGTTTGTTTTGTTTCGACTTGGGTTTTTTCGCCCGTACCATGTGGCTCGTGGGATCTTGGTTCGCCAGCCAGGGATTGAACCCAGGCCCTCAGCAGTGAGAGCACGGAGTCTAGTCACTGGACCACCAGGGAATTCCCCAAAGGCCCAGGTTTTAATGTCTCGGATACTTAGGGTTAAAAATGAAGCCTGCGACCACGAGGCCAGTCAGTGGCTCACAGGGTCGATCATGAGAATGACGGGAATACGGGAGAAAACGCTGGGGGAAAGCACGGCGCCCGCAGGCCCCACATCCGCCTGCCTCCTGCCCGCCCTCTGCAGGCTCCCCCTGTGCTTCGTCTGCTGGAGGGTCCCTCCCCCTCCCCCTTCACCCAAACTGCTCGGCGCTTCGGTCTCAGCCTTCCCGTCCCATCTTCCAGCCCCCCTGCCCTTGGCTCAGGCTGGACCCCTGCTCAAGCTGCTGCCACCGACACCCGCGGGCAAAGGGCCGCTGCACGCGCTGCTCCTCAGTCCACCGGGGAGAGACCTGGGGACGGCATCGAGGTCATGCTGGCTTGTTGCCCCGTCCCGCTGGCCCTTGCCATTCTCTGCTGGAGTACTGTCAGTCCGTGCGGTCTGTGGGCCTTGACACAGGTGACTGAGACCATTCCTTCTTCAAATTGCTCAGCGGAACCTTCTTGCTCTGCGTGCTTAATCTCTTCCACTTACCGATGGATTGTCTGGAGAGAGCAGGGACTGTCCCCAGCTCACACAGCTTATCAGGAGCAGAGCTAGAAACCCAGTCTGCATCCCGTTCTCTTGTCCATCCCCCAGGCCCCCTGTGGGGGGGGGGGAAGCGGGCCTGGGCTTCTCGCTGGAGCTGCAGCCCGGGGAGGACCCGTTCAGGGGAGCGGCTGTACCACGCAGACCCCACGCACGGGGCCACGCTGCCTCGGCCCCCGGGAGCCGTGGAGCTCAGGGTCTGTTGACACAACACAAACCGTTTCTCTCTCCAGGGCCCCAAAGTCACCGGATGCTCCAGAGGCTCAGTCGGAGGAGGAAGTAGACGAGCTGTCCCTCATCGACCACAATGAGATCATGGCAAGGCTGACGCTCAAGCAAGAGGTGGGCTCCTCGCAGGCCTTCGTGTGCAGGGTCTGGCCCAGAAGGAGGGCGGGAGGCTCTGAGAGGGGAACCTGGAGGAGTCCCAAACAGAAGGGGCCCAGCCGAGTGCTGACCCCCCCGGCGGCCCTCCTGCGCGGCAGGCTCTGGCGTCCCGTTCGTCCTGGCCCCATGCCTGCGCCACCGTGGGTGCTCTGAGACCCTGGGCACGTGGGTGACTTCCAGGAGGAAGTGTGCTGTCCCCTTCTCTGACACTTCTGGAGAGGGATCTTGGGCGAGTGACATGTCCTCTCTAAGCCCCAAGTGACAGGACTCTGGAGGGTGTTGTGAGAACGAAATCCACGAGGGTGCTCGGCACGGAGCCGTGTGTGGTAAGCCGTCGCTAGTGCAAGATATTTTTATGTTGTTAATGACAGAATGACCCCCGTGTAGTGTCAGCGTGGGAAGCACAGCTAATTAAGAAATTTCAGGCCTGGCCACTGAGGCTGCCTCCGTCCCATGTCTTGTCAGGAGAGCCTCATGGGTAAACACGGTGCCCAAACCCGGCACAGTAAGAGGAGCTAACCTGAGAGGGCCTCCCGTCTCCCTGCTGCCGAGCGATTCTGGGGACACAGAGGAATGGCTCCCAGTGGTAGCCTTGACCCCCGCCGAGGAGGTGGCTGTGTTCTACACACACACACGTGGCTAGGCTGCAGCAGAGAGGAACCAGGAAGGCAGGGCTGGCTCCTCTGCAGAGAGAATGATGTTACGTGACTCTTGCCAGAAATTTCTTCTGAAAAGTCAGGTCCTGGGCGGAGCTGCCCTGTCTTAGCTGGAAATCCAAGACACTTCCAGCGTAAAAACCTTGAAGCTTTGGAGAGGCGGGTGCATCTCCAAGAGCTAGAGACACGAGGAAGCTCGCGGGGCGTGGTCTCCTTCGGAATTACAGCGTATGGGGCTGGTGGCTGCAGGCCAGGTTTATGGGTTAAAGCCTCAGTTTGCTCATGTGAAAATAAGACTTTTCCCTTAACTGGCAGGCCACGGTCAGTGTAAGCAACATCGGATATAATTGAGCATCTTTGTGACACTTTTCACTCCTCTAAGAAGGGCTCCCTGGAAGAACGTGTGATGTGACAAGTGATTCCCTCCACCCGAGGAAGCAGGTTTAGATTTAGGGCAGCTTGCTGCAGTTTTGGGAACACGCGCATACCTGGAAGTGGTCTGCCGCCTCCACCATCATCCTGGGAAGGGCCGGTGCTGGTCCTGCCTGCCTCCCCATCGGCTCCCTCCGTCCCCTCTTCCGCCCCGCGCCGTGGGTTGGTGAACAGGGAAAGACTGACTGGAGCCATGCCCCCCTGAGCCAGTGGTGTCCTCAGAGCGCCGTGCCACGCGGTGGGCGGGCTGGATGGGTGCACCTGGCCTCTCCTGCCCGGCCACGCTGCTCCTGGAGTGAGGGAGGGCAGGGCAGAGGGGACGTGGCGTCTCTGCAACACCGTGTCTTTGTCATCTCGTCCCTGCTTGTGACTCCCTAAACGGACTTCCTTACGGCTGCGTTCTGCTCCACGCCCTCCTTTGCGGTGGTTTTGCAGGGCGACGACGGACCAGACGTCCGGGGAGGATCTGGTGACATCCTACTGGTCCACGCTACTGAGACGGACAGGAAAGGTACGGCAGCGCCGGCCGCGGCAGCCTCTGTGCCAGAGCTCCCTGGAGGGGGCTGGTCCCGCTGAACTGAGACATTGCTCGGCTCCACTGCCCTGCCCTCTCCTCTCCTCTCCTCCAGCCCTGAGCGGGTCAGAACAGCAGTCCTGGTGCTGCTGGGTCTCCGTAGGGAGCGCCCACATGGGGGACAGGTGACCCGCATTCAGAGCCAGACCGTCCGCTTCCCAACCCCCTCAGAGTGTGTCCTCTGGTGGTGCAGGGTAGTGAGGACCCCAGGATCATCAAGGGGCAAGTTTCAGGTGCAGAGCCCGGCACCTGGTAGGTGCTCCACAGACGGTGCCTTGAGTAGCGGCACGTTCAACGATAGTGCTAAAATTACGTTGACGTGCGGGTGGCTTTTTACGCTTTTCCTGATGTTTTGCCCATTATATTATTCCAGACCGCTGGATTGGGTTTCCTTTATTCCTCCTCTGGGAACTTCCTGGGGCAGAGGTTCTGTCAGGAGCATCCAGTCGTCCAGCAGCGTTACCTGCACAGGACGGGGTTCCCCACTCTCAGCGCAGAGACACCCCTTCACGTCCTGATCCTTCGAGAGGGCTGGAAAAGCAGGGCCTGTGTTCTGTTGGGTGGACTCTGCTAGCAGAGGAGCTGTCTTTTCAAGTTGTCTTCTGGAAGGAGGAGGAAAAGGAGGGGCTGTAAGGCCGGTGCCCGTGACCTTGGTCAGGCGGGAGGGGCCTGCAGTGCACACGCCCCACAGCTGGGCCCGGCCTCTCCCCACACACACTTCCTTTTTACGTTTTTTAAATTATTAAAAAGATGATGGAACAGCAATGGTAAAGTAAGGTGTGTAGGAATTAAAACACCCCAGTCGTGAAACCCTAACCCGCCAATTTCATTTCTGTAAACAACCTGGTCCCTCTGTTTTTACAGCAGCTTTCCCAAAGTATTGTGACACAGATGATTCTGGGAATTTTTTAATTATGAAAGTAGTACAAAAATAATTGTTGGCATTGCTGAAAATCTGAAAAATAGAGAAAAAGAAGAAATGGCTCCCGCAGACTCACCACAGCCACGCTTTTGCCCTCCGGGTTTCTTCTGACCCAGGCAGAGTAGGGTCCTGGAGACTGAGTCTGAATCCTGGCCGTGCGTTCTCAGGCCGGGCCGCTGCTGGGCACGTCCCTTCTCGGCCTCAGCTGACTCAGCTTTGTGAAGAGGTTCAAAGTGCCCAGTGGGTGTGAAGGCTGAGTGAGTTGGCACATAGGAGGTGCTCAGGGAGTATCTGTTTACATCCCCCAGGAACAGCCCGTGCTCTGCCTTCTTCAGTAAACCCTCCTCCATGCCAGACAGGTCAGCGCTCCATCCTCAGCCTGGCATGAGAAACAGCTCTCATTTTTGTCCAGTAGTGAAAGGCTGAAGTGGGAGCTGGCCCCAGTCCTCAGCCCTGAGCAGTAAACCGCTGACCTGCCAGGTGCGGCCGGCTGTGGCCAAGGCCAGAGGGAGGCCAGCAGGCAAGGGCAACCCAAGGACCTTCCAGTCGGTGCCGACCGTGCCTGGGAGAGGAGGCTCTGCTGCCCGCTGGGCCTTCCGCTCGGTTTTATCAATGGAAAGATTTTGAGGCCCCAGTCATTTGTCCCTGGGATGGGCGGTTGAGGCAGAGGCCCTGGGCCACACAGCAAGCTCCTTGGGCAGGTGGCTTCCTGCAGACCGGAGACCACACCAGTGGCTGGGAGACCCCATGGCTCAGGGGGTGCAGCCTTGGACCCCTTCTTCCAGTGGGCTTGCCCTCCCCTGGACCCATCTCTGCTTCCTTGGCCCTCTTTGAACAGAAGCCCTAATTTGACAGTGAGCTAGGTGGGCTCGGGGTCCAGGAAGGAGCCTGAGCCCAGCACCGCTGGCCGCCTGCTGCAACTCCGGTCCATGAGCTTCCCTCACGGCACCGCTCTGCCAGCCGGATCACCCGAGCACGCCCCCGAGGCAGGCGCGGGTGTTTCTTTCCCTCGCGTTGTCCAGGGGCTGAGCAGCAGGGGGCAGGAGCCAGGGCTCTGCAGGGCTGGGCTGCCCAGCCGGAGGAGTGGGGTCCTCGAGGTTCCTCCTCCCAATCAGTGAGTTGTGGGAGGAATGAGAGAAGACGGGGGAAGGTGGTCTGCGTCCGGAAAAGAACATTTAAATACTGTGTGTGCATGTGCTCAGCTTCACGGTGAGGGCCACAGACTTTGGAGCCGAATCAGGACTCGAACCTCAGCTCCAGCACAGAGTAACTCTGAAGTTCACAAGCCTGACCAGGCCATTTGTCTCCAGGAGGGACCTGCATTTAAAACATGCCCCCCTCTTCCCCTTCGTGTCTGAGACTGCATGGTTGGGAGGGTGCGTCATAGCCGTAAACGAACAGGGGTGTGTTGTGAATGTGTTAAGGGTGGGAATCCCTGGCTAGAACCAGCCCCTCCAAGGGGAAGGAGAGGCGTTGGGTGGGAGCTGCCAGCCCTAATCCCACTTGACTTCCCGGCTGGGCTCCTCCCAGTGGGCCTTGCCCTCCCCTGACACCAGAGCCTGCACACCTGAGTGTCAGCAGCCAGGCTGAGCCCCTTCAGCCTTTTCTTAGGTCTCTCACTCACTATGTGGAAATGCCAAAGATTTTTGTTCCCGGGCCCCGCCACCTAAAGTGTGACCTGTGATTTAGCCGCAGAGTGCTGCTGGTGGGTCTGACTTGTACTCTCTGTGCCCGTATGTGATGGTTAAGACTCCTGGAATCATCGTCTCAGGCAAACCAGAAGCTCGCTGTGTAATCAGCGGTGGCGTGTACTTGCCGCAGGTGTGGTGCCTGTCTGCCCTGCGTCAGCGGCAGGCCTCGCTAAGCAACCGCTCTTCCCTCCAGATCTGGTGTTGTACTGCGAGGCCTTCTTGACCACCTACAGGACCTTCATCACCCCTGAGGAGCTCATCAAGAAGCTGCAGTACAGATATCCTTGCCTGTGCCTCAGCCCTGGCGCCACACCCCTCACCGCGCGGAGCCTCCTGGAGCCGGGAGAGGGGCCTTCGTGCCCACACAGCCCTCGCGCGGGGAGCTGCGGGCAGGAGTGATGGACGTGCTCAGCCCAGCTCTGCCGTGGCCCGGCTTTGGGACCTCAGGCAAGGCTTCTTTGAGCCTCATTCCTCGTCTGTGAAAGGGCTGAGTGACGTTATGCGACGTGCCTGGAACATAGGGTGCTGCCTAATGGCAGTTGTGATCACTGGGTGATTCTGAGAAAGAATTAGAAAGAACTGGCACACACTGAGAGAGGGCGGGCGCGTGCGGGCCCCTGCAGAGACCCTGGTCACTGGCCCCTGTGGCTTCGCGGAGCTGAGCCCCAGGGCATTAGGGGTGCTGGGTACGAAGTGCGCAGGGTGTGAGGGAATCGGGACTCCAGAGAACAAGCTCGGGGGCAGGCACGGCCACTCCCCCAGATGGCAGACCCAGCAGCGGACGGAGACTCCGCGTCCACGGGACAGTCGCCTCCTGCCCCTCGACCACATCTGCCCCCCAGGCTAACCCTTTCAGATAGGACTCCCCCCGGTAGTGGCCGAGGAAGATCCCGAGGCCTGGAGAGACACACTTTTATTGCCTCTTTCTCGGGTCCAAACCTGCCCGTCCTGCCAAAGCTAAGGAGCTACTACTGTTCCAGCCCGGGGTCCCTGCCCCTCAGCGTCCTCCTGCGTCACAGCCCATGACTGCCATCTGCCGGACAGCCGCCATCCCTTGGGGCAGAAGTCCTGAGCCCTCCCAGCTCTCCCAGTCCCTCGTGTGTGCCGCGCCTCCTCTGCCTCCTGCCCTCCTCTCTCCCCTGACCCCCCCCTCGTGGCCCTGGTCCCTCAGAACTGGACGGCCCCCACGTGCAGAGACTTCGTCCCCTCCCGCCTCACACCTTCAGTGGCTCGCAGGCCTGGGTCAGCGAATGATAGTAGCTCACACTTGTTGAGAACGTCTTGGTGTCGGTTATGGTGCTGAGCGATCGCATGGGTAATCTCACCCGGCTATACCATTTGATACACACATCACTACCGTTTGTTACGTGGCGCCATGACATTATTTCCTACCGTGTAATTAAGGAAACTGAAGTTCAGAGAGGTTAAGTGACCCGTACGGCAGCTTGGAGGAAGAGTGCCCCCCAGGCCTCTCTGACTCGGCATCTCAGCATCTGCCCTGCTTGGCGCTTCAGGCATGTTAACAGACGTGTTGCAGCATCGAGATCCTGGGTGCAGCTGGCTGGTGGGTCCTGTGTGCTGCCAGCCCTTGGCGCTGTCCCTGGTGCATGGCTCCTTCCTGAGAGCAGGCGGTATGGAGCCATAGAAGTGTCTGGAGACTTGGTGAACACGAGGGCAGCAAGAAGTTGTGACCCTCCAGGTGGAACCCACGGCCTCAGGGAGGAAGTAGCCAGGTGTTTGAAGGGCAGATGTGCAGGCAGCCTCTGAAGCTGTGGAAGGGCGATGGGAACTTGTGACAAGAGCGGAGGGAGACTCCTCTGAGGGGCTGTGCGCCTTCCCCAGGGACCCGGGGATTTTAGGGCAAGTGCTTTCTGACCACCTTTCTCTGCCTGAGCTCAGCGATGCAGCCTTCAGCGTTTCAGCGGTCACAGGAACCTTGGGTTGATCCCAACAGAAAGGCAGGCCTGGGAGTGCAGGGAGACGGTCGGTTCTGCAGGCAGGAGAGGGCGGTGGTCGAGAACAGTCCTCGGGGTCAGAAAGGTGTGGGCTGAACCTCACTTTGCAGCTCTGCCACCCCGCACAGGTCCTCTGCCCTCCCCGTGCCCTCGTTCCCAGGGTTCGCTCAGGGAAGGGGGGCTGGGGGAGGGCGGCCCTCCCGCTCACTTCCCCGTCCCTACCTGTGAGGGCGGTTGTTTCTTTAACCTGCGTCCACGTACGAGAAGTTCTCTCCTTTTGCCGACACGTTCAAGAAGCGCGTCAGCAAGAACACGTTCTTCGTCCTGGTACGGGTGGTGGACGAGCTCTGGTGAGTCCTTCCGCCTGGGGGATGGCGGGCGGGCGGCCGGGGGGTCCAGCACGCCGCGGGCATCCCGGGGTCCCCGCCGGGGCACAGGCTTCCCCGAAGAGATCTGGGCCTCCCGTCACATTTCACCTGTGTCTCCTGGGCTCTGTGCCCACAGAGCCCTGCCCAAGGCCCTGGACAGGGCTCACTCCTGCCTGCTTTAACATGACCCCTGGGGAGAGTGGCTTGTCCCCTCAGACCCGCTGAGGGGGTCTGGCCCAGCCCTGATTTCCTTGTGGGAGCCATCCCTCTGGCATGTGGCCTAGACCTTGGCTGCCCTCCTCATCTTTCCACGGTCCCCTGACTGAATGGCATTTGCCATTTCTGGTTATTTAACAAACACAAAGCACAAGGTCCCTTTCCTAGGTCGAGAGAGCCCTTGGTAAGGAAGCCACCCAGGCCCCGCCCTCAAGGTGTTTACCTTCTGCTGGGATGTGGCCTTAGTGATTACAGGGTGGGGCTGTGAAACACTGCGTGTGGAGAATACTGTGCAGGGGCGCCCTAGGGCTGTCTGGTCTGTGGAGCCCAGACCTCATCGTGATTCATCACCCCTGTGGGATCAGGAGCTCCCCTGGGGCAGGATTTGTCTCCAGAGCCCAGGCCGCAGCATGGTCCCTGGTGCTTATCCGGTGCCAGCGACCGTTTGCTGAGAGAATGGCAGTTATTGGTTACCAATGGGACCACTCCCGGCACTCTGTAGCATGCAGACAGCCATCCCAAGACCTTCTCTGGCTCTCTTCCCACGAGAGGTTTCCCAGCTCTGCTGGTGGGTGTCTCAGGTGTCTTGAGGGGGTTCTGGACCCCGTGGCAGTAGTCCTCTTCTTATGCTTGCATCCCCGCCCCTCACCGCATGGCCCTTGGCCCTTTAGCCTAGTGGAGTTGACGGAAGAGATCTTGAAGCTGCTGATGGAGCTGGTCTTCCGCCTGGTGTGCAACGGGGAGCTCAGTCTGGCCCGTGTGCTCCGGAAGAACATCCTGGACAAGGTGGACCAGAAGAAGCTGCTCAGGTGTGCCAACTCCGACCAGCCCCTGGCGGCCAGGGGCGTAGCAGCCAGGTACGCCACCCGCCGTCCGTCCTGGGCTTCTCCGGGCCCTGCCTCTGGCGAGAGCCATACCAGCGGCCGTCTCTGCATTCCATTTCCTTTAGTGCCCCCCTCCCTGCCCCCGGCCTCACAACCTCACCTCCCAGTTCTGCCCGGGCCCTGTGATGAGGTGCCTCCGGGGCAGGCCAGGGCGTCCCCCGGGGCTGGGCCTCTTCTCCAGGCTTACGTTGTAGGACTGACCACCTTTTTAGTAGGAAGTGGGGCAGCAGGGCGTGTAGGGGCTTTACCAGGACGGGACAGGAATGCCTTCAGGCTGTGGTCAGCACTGAATTCTTGCCGCGCCCCGTGTCACCCTGCCCGCTCCGGAGAACCCGTGTAGAGGTTCCACTGGCCCTCTCCCGAGGCCATGGAGGTGTGATTTATCACCTCTTTCTTGGTTTCTCAGCTCCATTCACATGGCACCGTCTCTGTTCCCACTGGGCCCTGAAGTGGGGTCGGGCTGTGCGTTCTCAGGCAGCTGAGCTTGCGGGCTCGCGAGTGGAGCCACCGAACCTGCCGGGCGGAGGCAGGGAGGAAGGCAGGCCCCGGGGTCCCAGGGAGACGAGTGCAGTCTGGTCCTGACCCGCCCCCGACCCGCTGCGTGGCCTCCGTGCTGCTGTGAAGCAAGTCGTGTTCCCTCAGCTCCGAGGCCTGAAGTGCAGCCCCCACCCAGCCCCCGCCGTCCCATCCAGTGACCACTCATCTCGTGCCTCTGTCTTGCAGGCCCGGGACCTTGCATGACTTTCACAGCCATGAGATAGCTGAGCAGCTGACACTGCTAGATGCCGAGCTCTTTTATAAGATAGAGGTATGGCCACGTGTGGGGCTGGGGGAGAGCTGTGCCCTGCCCTGGTGAGTTGCGGCTGCTTGTCCCCGAGTGAGAGAAGCCACCGCGTCACAGCAGAGCCAGAGGGCCCAGGTTCTATCCTGTCTACCTGCTTTTTCAGATTCCTGAGGTTTTGCTTTGGGCAAAAGAGCAGAACGAGGAGAAGAGCCCCAACTTGACCCAGTTCACGGAGCACTTCAACAACATGTCCTACTGGTAAGACGGGGCCTCAGTGCAAAGCACTTCCGGATGGTGCCTGTGTGTCCTTCGCAGAGAGCGCCCATGGCAAGGAGGAAGAGGTGCCCTTTCGTTCCTGCCAGCTCCTTCTGGGGCCCTGTGGGCATTCGTTGTGAACCAGAGACAGGACAAGGGCAGGGACAGGACAGGGCGTGTCTTGCCCGTTGGACGGGGCCACCTGGGGGGCGGGTTGAGGAGGACTCAGCCAGGATCTATTAGTGATGTCTGCCATCGGTGGCGGCAGGGGAGCGGGTGTTAAGCTTGCCATCCTGCACTGGCCGTTGCCAGTCTCCCCACTGCCAGGTGGCCACACTGACTCTGCCTGGAAGAGAAGTAGGGCAAAGGAGTGGCTGTATTAATACTTTTATTTAGCCTTCAATTCTTAAAGCAGAGTGACGCCCGAAAGTGCATTTATGTTGTAACATAACGGCAGAACCGTTGACCCTTAAAGACGCGACTCAAGGGTGTCCGCGGCCTCTCGGCCTCAGTAGAGGATTGGTTGGGTGGAGCGGCCAGGCAGTCTCATACTGACCCCCGGACGAACACACAGTATATCCCCCCCACCAGGGAAACGTCTGGTTTTTAAGTGCTCCAAGGACTGCTCTCTGGAGGAGAATGGGGTCCTCTCCCGCTTGCCCTGCTTCTCTCTGCACCACAGGAAGCGTTTCACTCGTCAGCAGCACATGCTCAGCGTAGCAGCCCAGCAGAGGACGAGGTGGTTTCCAGGGCAGACAAGCCGTGCAGCCCTGAGCATGGCCTCCAGCCCTGCCCCTTGCTGGGCGCGGGGGCTCCAGGCACACCCCCTGGGGCCTGCCTAGGAGGAGATGCGGGTGGAGCCCCTTCAGAGCCCCGGTGCTCAAGGTGGACTCGGTGCCGGTGCCCTTTAATGTGTCAGAAGAGGGGCACGTCCTCTGGGTGACGGGCGGTGGCCCCTGTGAAAGCACAGGGGGTCGAGGCCACCGTGAGGTCGTCGTGCAAGGCTGGCCTTTGGCTTTGGTTGCTGCTAAGTTTCCGAGAGGTGCCCTCCCTCTCAGAGCGGCCAGCAAGGTGGTCTCTTAGCCCACACGCCCACTCGTCTCCGAGCTACTCCTGAGGCCACTCAGCGTCTCCCGCCACCGGGGTGCTCCACGGTCAGCGCTCACCGGGAGAGCGTCCATCCGCGCGGTCAGAGGGCCCAGCCACTGGATCTCTCTGTGGCCTCTGACCTATCCCTGGGGTGCCATGAGCTCCTTCAGAGCAGCGACGGGGCACTCCGTAGGCACGGGCTCCTGGCCAGCTGGTTCAGGTGCCCCCGTCCCATTGCCACCAGAGGCCTGAAGAGAGACGGGTCCGCTCAACTGTCTCTTCCTCCCCTTGGTCCGTGCAGGGTCCGGTCAATCATCATGTTACAGGAAAAGGCCCAAGACAGGGAACGGCTGCTCTTGAAGTTCATCAAGATCATGAAGGTAACCGTGGGCACCCTCCCCAGAGCCTGCCCCAGGAGCCCCTGCCCGCCCGCCCGCCCATCCCTGCCCCCACCCTCTCTCTGCAGCACTTACGGAAGCTGAACAACTTCAACTCCTACCTGGCCATCCTCTCAGCGCTGGACTCGGCCCCCATCCGCAGGCTGGAGTGGCAGAAACAGACCTCAGAGGTGGGCGGCTGGGCGGGCAGCCGGGAGGGCAGCTGTGGGACGCGAGGCCCAGCCGCGGGGGGGACGTGCTCTGCCCCGCCCTGCCCTAGTTTCCTGTCTCTAATCTCCAGTCACTGGGCCCTGCGGGGCTTGGTGTTAGTGCGTGCCGGGGTTGTCATGTCACGTCACGTCACGTCACGTCACGTCACGTCCTGCTGCCTGTACCGCAGAACCGTGCCTGGGTCCCAGCTTCACCTTCTGCTTCCTGCCCTCGGCCCGGGCTTCTAGAGGGGCTCCTTTGGGTGCGGGCCGCACTAGGCATTGGGATGTACTGTGAACAGGCTAGAACCGTCATTAGCTGGAGCTCTTCAGGGCAGGTACTACAGGGAGAAGGATGGGGATGGGGTGCTGAGCAAGCATGTGAACGAGGAGTCTGGGCCAGCCTGGGGGTTAGGGAGGCCCCCTAGGGAGGTGTCGATCACACCATGACCCTAATAGCTTCCTGGGAAGGGAGGGGAATTCCCATCAGAGGGGACAGAGGAGCAGGACAGAGGCCAGCGTGGCCACATCACTGGGGAGAATGGCTCTGCATCACAGGGGTGTTGGGGGACTTGGCAAGGAACTGGGGACCTTTATCTTTGTGTGGGTGCTGTTCCTGGAAGAGAGACAAAGCCCACAGGGCTGAGTGTCGCCTGGGCTACCCGGGGGTCATCTCATGGGGCAACATAAAGGGACAGTTATGAGACCGTGGTGTATGGAGAAATGGGACAGTCACACCAGCTGCTCCAGGAACACATAACGGGCCCTGCAGAGGCAGGGAAAGCTTCCTGGAGGAGGTCACGCATCAAGGCGAGAGGCACATAACAGGCGAAGGGGCAGGACAGGCAAAAAACCCCACCCGTGCTGCATGCAGGAGCAGCGAGCTCACCCGCCATCCCTGGTGGACTCTGCCTTGAGTGCGGTGAGGCGCAAAGGCAGGCTCGGGGCCGGGAGCGACATGGTCCAGTGTGTGCCTTTGAGGTTCAGGCGGGCTGCAGCGCTGAGCACAGCCAAGCACGAGCCCAGCTTGAGGTCCAGCACACGGGGCGCTGGCTGCTCAGAGACGCGGTTCTTTGTCGGCACCGCGGCCCCCTGGGCCACTTACCCACGGAAGGCCTGGCCTGCCTGCGGCTGGGGCAGGGCGGGGTCTGGCTCTGGGTTGGTGGGGGGAGGGGCCGGGGCTCGGTGCCCCCACGTTGGCGCCGTGCTCACGGTCTGCGCGTCCCTCCTGCCAGGGCCTGGCGGAGTACTGCACGCTGATTGACAGCTCATCCTCCTTCCGCGCCTACCGGGCCGCCCTCTCGGAGGTGGAGCCACCGTGCATCCCATACCTGTGAGTACAGCCTCCCAACTGGGTTTGCCCCTCGTGTGCTCTGGGGAAGATACAGTGGGCCCCCACAGAGAAGCCCTCACTTAAAGGTTTCCAACCCAGACGTTTGTGCTTCTATTTGAACTTGAAAAATAAAATTTAAATGAAAGAGGGGTCCAGTGAAAATGGTCCAGTCTTCCCACTTCCCAGTCCTCCTCCTCCTCCTCCTCTCTCCCCTCACCTGCCAGTGGGTTTGTTTAGGCGCATGTGTGGACAGCCGCGTCGCGTCTCTCTTCCCCCACCAGCGGCAGCGTGCTGTAGTCCAGCTGTCCTCAAGCTTAGCCGCACATCACAACCACCGGAGGGCCCTCCGGTCACCCCAGGAACCCTGAGAGTGCTTGGCGTGAGGCAGCTCAGGGAGCGTTTCCCCAGGTGTGGGCCACGGACTAAATAGGTATCTCGCCAAAAGGAATCCCATGTCACGTAAGCTTGGGAAATAGCAGAAAAAATGGAAGCTGACCAGTTTCCTTCGTGCGGGACTCACTGGACCCCTTAACGTGCTAGTGGACTGTGGGAATCTCCAGGAGGGACAGGAGACTCAGCGCTGTCCCGGGCTGAGCGTGCGGCGCACGCCCCTGGCCTCCACGCGGCCTCCACGCTCCGAAGTGTACATCTTGCAGCCGACGGCCCTGCCGTGCTTCCTAGCCTTCCTGCCCTGGCTGAGCACGACACCCCTCCCCAGCCCAGCCGGGCTGCTTGGGCAGGCGTGGCTGTGCCCCTCGGGCTGGGCTCTCCCTGTGCAAGAACCGCCCCCACTCGCCACGGGGCTGCGCGCCCTGTTTGATGACAGCGTGTGACCCCACCCCCCACCCCGCCACTCAAGTTCGGGGCGGTGTCATTCTTCCCTGTTCATCTGTTACTTGTACCGCCCTGCTGGGCTGGGACGGCTGTTGAAGCGGCTCCGTAGCAGGTGGGCCTGAGCCCGCTTTCCGGAGACC
The DNA here is from genome assembly GCF_002837175.3 of Physeter macrocephalus. NCBI lineage: Eukaryota > Metazoa > Chordata > Mammalia > Artiodactyla > Physeteridae > Physeter > Physeter macrocephalus. The sequence goes on from NC_041226.1 coordinate 86,285,181, forward strand.
AGAACCCGAGTCAGGAGTTCGTGCCGCCCCTCCCCGCAGACGCACTTGCGGGTTTGGCAGCTGCTCGGGCTCCGGCTCACCCATCAACCGACTACCTGCCAGGTCACCCTCCGGAGTCTAACCTGCTTCTCCGTCCTCGCAGGGGGCTCATCCTGCAGGACCTCACCTTCGTTCACCTGGGAAACCCAGACTATATTGACGGGAAGGTGAATTTTTCCAAACGGTGGCAGCAGTTCAACATCCTGGACAGCATGCGGTGCTTCCAGCAGGCGTGAGTGCTGCGGCCCTGAGGGACCGGGCGGGCAGGGCGCACTGAGCAGAGACCCACGGGGATCCACCAGCTGCTCCTTCCGGTGTGGCACAGGGCCCGCACCCAGAGCTGGCCGCCAGCTTGTCCTCCGCGATCCCGTGCGGGGAGGCTGGCGAGCCCTGGCCCTCCTGACTCCAGGGCCGTGGGGGGGGTCTCCCTGGGACCTCGTGCAGAGGGGAGCCTGGCTGCAGGGTGCTGCTCCGGGAGCCCTTGCACAGAGCAGAGCACAGCTCTGGGGTGCAGCTCATGCTCTGAGCGCCAGCATCACACGTGGGCGCCCCTGCCCTGTGAGTCTGCTGGGGCGGCACACTTGGCACCTCCAAGGGGTCTTGGGGCTGTGGGGCCCACACTGGCTCTCACTGGCCACCCTCCTCCCTCCACCAGGCATTATGACATCCGGAGAAACGACGATATCATAAACTTCTTCAATGACTTCAGTGACCACCTGGCCGAGGAGGCGCTGTGGGAACTCTCTCTGAAAATCAAACCCAGGAACATAACACGGAGGAAAACAGACCGCGAAGAGAAGACCTAGGAGCAGGTGCCGCAAGCGAGGAGAACGCGAGAGGCTCAGAGGGCCGCTCCGAGGCCGGAAGGGACTTTGGACCTGTTACGTGGTGGTGGCACGCGTCCTGGCCTCAGAGCCGCCAGGCCCATCCAGGCCGCTGCTGTGCCGGGCAGGCGTCCGGAGCCGCAGCAGCTTCCTGCCCCTCCTCTGCAGGAGCAGACCCCCGGGCCGGGGGAGCCAGCGGGCGGTCTCACCGCTGAGCTGTGAACTGGGGGTTTGGGTTTGCTTTCTGCTTTTGCTCCGTCTTCCGCTCTCCCTCTCTCCCCCTCCCCCCCTCCCCCCAAGTCTGGGCGCAGCACAGGGACTTCAGCAGCAGCCCAGGAACGGTGGGAGTCTTCCGACTCGCCTGAGATGACAGATGAGTAGAGGCCCCAGGACCCTCGGGGCGGACGCTGCTCTCCCCGTAACCTTCAGTGGGGTGGGCAGGGAGTAGAGGAGACCCGGGGAAGAACTCCTTTCACTTGCCATGTCCTACTTTTTAAGCGGAGGATGGTGTGGGCGTCTCACCTGGCCCAGAAGGGTACGGCAGGGGGCCTTTCAGCAGCCCCCGGGGCTGGTGCTCCCGTCGCGGTACTGGCCGCCCTTGCTGGGTCACGAGCAGCAGCCGTGGCTGTCATGCTTTCGCCCCTTCGCGTCCTCCGCCCCGTCCCACCGGCCCTCCCCATCCTCTGGCACCGTGGGAGCTGGGAAGCCTGGGAAGCAGCAGCTGGAAAGGAAGGACTTGACCATCCAAGAAACACACTTTATCTGAGTTGGGGCCAGTAGCTCTTGGTGAGTTAATCCAGAGAGAGGGGAGATGGGAGGGGCATTTCCGTTGGGGGGAGGGCCGGCAGCCCCCTCCTCCGTCGCTTGCCGTGTGCCTTAAACCCCATCTCCTATCCGTCCCGCCCTGCGGGCTCCCCTCCTCCGTTGTGCTGAGCCTGGTGGGCCCAGAGGGGCTCCTCTTTGCTCATCAGACCTTCCGCCGGCCTGACCGGCTCTCCCGCGGGAAGGACAGGGTGCCCCTGAGAGGCCAGGCGCCCCCTGGGGTTGACGGCCACAGCTCACCTGCCACACGGCAGCGAGACGCAGCGTCTTCGGGAGCAGGTGCTCTTTCCATCCTCCTCCTTCAAAACCACTCCCGCTGCTGAGGTTGACAATCTGAGGTGAGGTCTGCAGGGGCTCTCCACACCCACCGGCCTCTGTGCCAGCCAGACGTGGGCCTGCGGGCAGGCTGCCATCAGAATCCGGACGGCTGCCCCCAGGCCGCCCGCCTCCTGTTGTGTTCGTTTTACATAATTGAGAGCTCACTTCTCCTGGGTTTGGGACTTGGGCAGGCGAACACCAGGCTCAACCCGGGCTTAGCCCAGTTTAAACAGAACAAAAGAAAAGTAGAAAGCAACATCTGTTAACTGTTTAAAGAAACAGCCACGTCACTTTTTGAGTCCTTCAAGAAGCTGTTTGTTTGTCCTGTGCACCGAGGGGAGGAATCTGTGAAATGTCAGTTATGACCCCTCAGGCGGCGATCCTGCGGCGGCGGGCGGAACGCGTCACTTTATTATTTAAAGAGTGTGTGTATAGAGTCGCTGGTTATGAACAATATTGTGTGTGGGGTTGGGTTTTAGTTTGTTCCCGCTTTTTTTTTTTTTTAAGTCCTCTCATTTCAGTCTTTCCCTCCTTCCCATCTTCCTCCTGGCCTGGCCCTGCTCTGCTGCTGTGTGCAGCCGCTGTGTGCTCAGGGGCAATGGGCCGTGTGGACTGCGGTTCCCTGGGGCCTCCCTCCATAGGCGGGCAACTGCCGAGGCCGCGCTTCAGGCTCAGTGTCCCAGCCGCGAGCTGGACGGGGCTCAGGGGCTTCACCGTCCCTGAATTCAAAACACCCTGCACCCACACCTCCCCTCCTTGCCGGGAGCCCCGGCTCTGAGCCGAGGCACTGGGCAGGCAGTGCAGGTGGACAAGGGGCCGGTGTGGCCAGGTGACCTTGCATGAGGACAGCAGGTGCAATGTGTGTTTTAACTTATTGGCTGACAGGCTTCCCCACCTTGACCTCATTGAGACACATTCTGGCTCTGGGAGTTGCCAGCCTGGCTGTGGTTTGTCTGTCTCAGGGGCCAGATCAGGTGTACGAATCAGTCTTTACGACAGACACACCCTCGGGAGGATTCGTTCCCTGCAGAGGCAGTTCTCACCTGCAGGTGTGGGTGGATCGGGGCAAGGGCAGGCACGTGCCAGGGCTGAACTTAAACCCCGATTCTGGGCAGTGCCTCCCTCCCAGGGCCCCGCGCCTCCCCAGTGTTACATTGTAATATATCCCCGACTAACCTGGCTGATGGTGGCATCTTCCTGCAGACATTTCAAACCTGTAACTTTTATATGAAAGGAAAATAAACACAGATGAAAGCCGTGGCCACCTGTGTACCACATGCCGCGTGTGTCGAAGTGACAACTGAGCTGTCTCCTTTCTGTGACCTCCTCGTGGGCTGGGCGCCTGGCAGGTGCAGGGGGTGTTTGTTTGTTGGGGAGGTCTTTTGTCCCCATCTCTGTGGTCCCTTCTCTGTTCCCCAGTTTCTCCATCTGGAAGTGGGGGGGTAATGACAGCTCTACCTTATACAGTCTGTGAAGGCTCAGCAAGTTAGTTACACCTGGAACAGTAGCTGGTGAGCTGTCACCACTCTTCTTATTACTTAGCATATATTGAGTATCAAGCACTTTGGAGGCAGCTTTACCTCACTGAATCCTCTTAGTTTAAAAATGATACAAGTGAATACTACAACCATAATAAGTACTGCAAAGAAGAGGTACTTAACATTAAAGAAATTAAGTTGGATTTGAAATCCACTCACAAACATCAGGTCCAGACAGGCTTAACAGGTAATTTATGCTAAACAAACAAACAAACAGGTAGCTTCAGTCTTTCTTAGGCGAATGCCCCTGAGAACAGAAGAAGAGAAACAAACACTTCTCAACTTGTTCTATGAGTGGACTACAACCTTGACACCAAATCCAGACAAGGACAAGAAAGAAAATTATAGGCAAAATTACTGATGCAAAAATTATCATCTTAGCAACCCCAAACCAGTGATAACGTAAAACTCAAGACTCCCCATTGGGCACATCCTCAAATGCAAGGATGGAGTGATGATAGTACTTGATGCCTTTTCTTAGACCCTTATTTGGGCATTCCCATCTGGTACACCTTTCCTTCCTGGGGAACTGAGGTGTGCCACCTCCATGTGCACTTTTCTCCACCATGGCATACTTAGATTCCAGGTGTTGAGGTGGCAGAGCTCTAACTGGAGGGAGCCCAGTCAGGGACCACTCCCACTGTTCCACACTGGGCTTTACACGAATGAAAAATGAATTTGCACTTACTAATAAGCTGCTGAGATTTCAGGGCTTGTAAGTTTTCACAACGTGGCCTAGCCTCTCCTGAATAAACTACATTAACAGATTAAAGGAAGAACACCATATAATCACCACAGTAGTCAGAAAGGCCACTGTTAAAAAATTAAAACACCCATTCATAATTTTTATGTAAAAAGTAACACCAAAAAAAAACTGTCTTAGGTAAGCAGAAATCAAAAACTTCCTTAATCTAATAAATGTTACTTTCTAAAATCCTATGCAAACGGTACACTTAATGATGAAATATTTAAAGAAGTTCCTTTAAAATAGAACAAGGTAAGAATCCCACTGTCACCTTGTCTTTCATTGTTGTACTGGAGATACTAACCAATGCAACAAGAATATTAACTTTTAAGAGATTAGTAAGACAATCACGGTAGTTAACAACGAACTACTAGAAAACATAATTCTTAAAATACCCAGTTTATACCAACATCACAATTCTTTAAGGTACTAGGAATAAACCCAATAAGGGATGTATAAGACCTTATAGGAAAAAGGGTAATCTAGCAAGAGAATATAACATTTGTAAATATTTACGCACCCAAATAGGAGCAACCTAAATATACGAAGCAAACGGTAACAGACTTAAAGGGAGAATAAACAGCAATACAGTAATAGTAGGGAACTTTAATACCCCACTTACATCAATGGATAGATCATCCAGACAGAAAATCAATAAGCAAACATTGGCCTTAAACACATTAGACCAGATGGACTTAAAGATACATACAGAACATTCCATCCAAAAGCAACAGAATACATTCTTCTAAGAGCACATGGAACATGCCCCAGCATAAGTAACATGTTAGGCCACAGGTCGTTGTAAATGTACAAAGATTGAAATCATATCAAGCATCTTTGCCAGTCACAATGGTATGAAACTATAGAAATTACAAGAAAATGGGAAAAATCCTAAAATATATGGAGATTAAACAGTATACTACTGAGCAACTAATAGGTCAAAGAAGAAAATAAAAAATACATTAAGACAAATGAAAATGAAATACGTATCAAAACTTACGGGATGCAGCAAGAGCAGTTCTAAAAGGGAAATTCATAATAATAAACACCTAAATCAAGAAACAAAAAGCTCAAACACTCTAAATTTCAAGGAACTAGAACAAATGAAACCCAAAGTTAGTATAAGGAAGAAAATAAAACATGAGAATGGAAATAAAATACAGACTAAAAAGACAATAGGAAAGATCAATGAAAGAGCTGGTTCTTTGAAAAGATAAACAAAATGGACAAACCTTTAGCTAAACTCACCAAGAAAAAAAGAGTAAGTACTCAAAATCAGAAATGAAAGAGGAGCTATTACAACTGATACCACAGAAATACACAAAGGCTCCTAAGAGACTTCTGTGAACAATTTTATGTCAACAAATTTGACAACCTAGAAGACATAGGTAAATACCTAGACGCATACAACCTACCAACACTGAATCATGAAAAAAATCTGAACAGACCAATTACTAGCAAGGAGATTGAATCAGTAATCAAAAACCTCTCAACAAACAAAAGTCTGGGACCAGGTGGCCTCACTGGTGAATTCTACCAAACATTCAAAGAAGAAGTAATATCAGTTCTTCTCAAACTCTTCCAAAAACTAGAAGAGGAGGGAATACTTCCAAACTCTTTTTTTAAAAACAAACAAACAAACAAAAAAAACAAGGCCAGCATTACCCTGTCACCAAAAACAGATGAGAATGCCACAAGAAAAGAAAACTACAGGCCAATATCCCTGAGGAACATAGATGCAAAAATCTTCAACAAAAAATATTAGCAAACAAAATTCAACAATATACTAAAAGGATCATACATCATTAGCAAGTTGGATCTACTCCAGAGATGCAAGGATGGGTCAACATCTGCAAATCAATGTGATACACCACATTAACAAAATGAAGGATAAATACCAAAAGACCATCTCAATAGATATTGTAAAAGCATTTGATAAAATTCAACATCATTTATGATAAAAATCTCTCAACAAAATGGGTATAGAGGGAACATACCTCAACATAATAAAAGTCATATATGACAAGCCCACAGCTAACACCATAGTGGTGAAAAGCTGAAAGCTTTTCCTTAAAGATCAGAACAAGACAGACACTGGAAAAATAAATAAATTTAAAAATAAAGAAATTCCCTGGCAGTCCAGTGGTTAGGACTCAGTGCTTTCACTGCTGTGGCGGGGGTTTAATCCTTGGTCGGGGAACTAATAAGATCCCGCAAGCCGCACAGCGCAGCCAAGAAAAAAAACATCAGGACAAGACAAGGATGCCCACTGTCACAACTTTTATTCAACATAAGTATTAGAAATCCTAGCCAGAGCCAGTTAGGCAAGAAAAAGAAACAAAAGGCATTCACATTGAAAAGGAAGATATAAAACTATTTGCAGATGACATGATATTATATATAGATAACATTGGACTCCATCAAAAACTGTTAGAACTAATAAATTCAGTAAAGTTGCAGAATGCAAAATCGATGTACAAAAATGTTATGTATCTATACACTGATAGTGAATTATAAGAAATTAAAGGACTTCCCTGGTGGCACAGTGGTTAAGAATCCACCTGCGAATGCAGGGGACATGGGTTCGATCCCTGGTCCCGGAAGATCCCACATGCCACGGAGCAACTAAGCCCGTGCACCACAACTACTCTAGAGCCCGCGAGCCACAACTACTGAGCCCGTGTGCCACAACTACTGAAGCCCGTGTGCCTAGAGCCTGTGCTCTGCAACAAGAGAAGCCACCGCAATGAGAAGCCCACACACCGCAACGAAGAGTAGCCCCCACTCGCCGCAGCTAGAGAAAGCTCACGCACAGCAACAAAGACCCAACGCGGGCTTCCCTGGTGGTGCAGTGGTTGCGCGTCCGCCTGGCGATGCAGGGGAACCGGGTTCGCGCCCCGGTCTGGGAGGATCCCACATGCCGCGGAGCGGCTGGGCCCGTGAGCC
>NC_041226.1:86292511-86307209 GCF_002837175.3 Physeter macrocephalus
GCCGTGGAGCGGCTGGGCCTGTGAGCCATGGCCCCTGGGCCTGCGCGTCCGGAGCCTGTGCTCCGCAACGGGAGAGGCCGCAGCAGAGGGAGGCCCGCATACCACAAAAAAAAAAAAAAAAAAAAAAAAAAAAAAGACCCAACGCAGCCAAAAAAAATTAATGAATTTTTAAAAAAACCATCTCATTTATAATATACAATTTACAATTGCATCCAAAAGAAGAGAATATCTAGGAATAAATTTAACCAAGGAGGTGAATGACCTGTACACTAAAAATTTTAAGACATTAGTGAAAGAAATTGAAGAAGACAAATAAATGGAAAGATATTTTGTGCTCATGGATTGGAAGAACTAATGTTGTTAAAATGTCCATATTACCCCAAGCAATCTACAGATTCAATGCAATTCCTATCAAAATTCCAATGGCATTTTTCACAGAAATAGGAGAAACAATCCTAAGATTTGTGTGGAACCACAAAAGACCTTGACTAGCCAAAGCAAGCTTGAAAGAGAAGAACAAAGCTGGAGCCATCATGCTCCCTGTATCAAACTATATTAAAAAGCTATAGTAATCAAAAAACAGTATGGTATTGGCATAAAAACAGACACATAGATCAACGGAACAGAAGAGAGAGCCCAGAAGTATATCAACACATATATCGTCAATTTATGGCAAAGGAGCCAAGAATACACAATGGGGAAAGGACAGTCTCTTCAATAAATGGTGTTGGGAAAACCACTATCTTACACCATACCCAAAAATTAACTCAAAATGGATTAAAGACTTGAATGTAAGACCTGAAACCAGAAAACTCCCGAAAGAAAACACAGGCAGTAAGCTCTTTGACATCAGTCTTGACAACGATTTTTTAGATTTGAAGCCAAAAGCAAAGGCAACAAAAGCAAAACAATACAAGTTGGGACTACAACAAAGTAAAGTTTCTGCACACAAAAGAAACCATCAACAAAATGAATTGACAGCCTATCAAATGGGAGAAAATATCTGCAAATCATATACCTAATAAGGGGTTGATATCCAAAATAAATGAAAAAACTCATACAACTCAATAGCAAAAAAAAAAAATACTTTTCGAAAATGGGCAGGAGATCTGAACATTTTTCTAATGAAGACATACAGATGGCCAACAGATACATGAAAAGATGCTTAACATCACTCATCATCAGGGAAATGCAAATCAAAACCACAATGAGATATCACCCCACACCTGTTAGAATGGCTCTCATCAAAATGAAAAGAAATAAAAAGTATTGATGAGGAGGTGGGAAAAAGGGAATCCTTGTGCACTGTTGGTGGGAATGTAAATTGGTGCGGCTACTATGGAAAACAGTATGGAGATTCCTGAAAAAATTAAAAATAGAACTACTGTATGAACCATCAATTCTACTTCTAGGTATTTATCTGAAGGAAACAAAAACACAAACTTAAAAAGCTATATGTAAGTGGTGCTGGGAAAACTGGATGCTACGTGTAAAAGAATGAAATTAGAACACTCCCTAACACCATACACAAAAATAATCTCAGAATGGATTAAAGACCTAAATGTAAGCCCAGACACTATAATACAACTCTTAGAGGAAAACATAGGCAGAACACTCTTTGACATAAATCACAGCAACATCTTTTTTGACCCATCTTCTAGAGCAATGAAAATTTAAACAAATGGGACCTAGTTAAACTTAAAAGCTTTTGCACAGCAAAGGAAACCATAAACAAGACGAAAAGACAACCCTCAGAGTGGGAGAAAATATTTGCAAACGAAGCAACTGACAAAGGGTTAATCTCCAAAATACACAAGCAGCTCATACAGCTCAATATCAAAAAAACAACCAACCAAATCAAAAAATGGGCAGAAGACCTAAATAGACATTTCTCCAAAGAAGACATACAGATTGCCAACAAACATATGAAAAGATGCTCAACATCACTAATTATTAGAGAAATGCAAATCAAAACTACGATGAGGTATCACCTTGCACCAGTCAGAATGGCCATCATCAAAAAATCTACAAACAGTAAATGCCAGAGAAAAGGGAACCCTCATACACTGCTGGTGGGAATGTAAATTGATACAGCCACTATGGAAAACAGTCTGGAGGTTCCTTAAAAAACTAAAGAACTACCATATGACCCAGCAATCCCACTACTGGGCATATATACCCAGAGAAAACCATAATTCAAAAAACATGCACCCCAATGTTCATAGCAGCACTATTTACAATAGCCAGGACATGGAAGCAACCTAAATGTTCACTGACAGAGGAATGGATAAAGAAGATGTGGTACATATATACAATGGAATATTACTCAGCCATAAAAAGGAATGAAATTGGGTCATCTGTAGAGACGTGGATGGACCTAGAGAGTGTCATACAGAGTGAGTCAGAAAGAGAAAAGCAAATATCGTATAATAACACATTTATGTGGAATCTAGAAAAATGGTATAGATGATCTTATCTGCAAAGCAGAAATAGAGACACAGATGTCAAGAACAAATGTACGGATACCAAGGGGGAAAGAGGTGGGGTGGGAGGAATTGGGAGACTGGGATTGACACATATACATTATTGATACTATGCATGAAATAGACAGCTGATGGGAACATACTGTATAGCACAGGGAACTCTACCTAATGCACTGTGGTGACCTAAATGGGAGGTAAGTCCAAAAGGGAGGGGATATCTGTATGTGTATGGCTGATTCACTTTGTTGTGCAGTGGAGGCTAATACAACATGGTAAAGCAACCATACTCCAATAAAAATTACTTTAAAAAATTAAGCTAGGGGCTTCCCTGGTGGCACAGTGGTTGAGAGTCCGCCTGCCGATGCAGGGGACGTGGGTTTGTGCCCCGGTCCAGGAAGATCCCACATGCCGCGGAGCGGCTGGGCCCATGAGCCATGGCCGCTGAGCCTGCGTGTCTGGAGCCTGTGCTCTGTAACGGGAGAGGCCACAACAATAAGAGGCCTGAGTACCGCAAAAAAAAAAAAAAATTTTAACAAGCTATATGTGGGTGTAGGAGGGGTTATGAAAGCAGATACATTTTTATCTTTCTATAACAACAAACAAATCTGTATGTACCCCAATGTTCATGGCAGCATTATTTACTAGAGCTAAGCCATGGAAGCAACCTAAGAGTCCACCAACGGATGAATGGATAAAGATGTGGCATATATATACACAACAGAATATTATTCAGACAGAAAAAATGAAATTTTGCCATTTGCAACAGCAAAGATCATCTTGAGGGCATTATGCTAAGTGAAATAAGCCAAAGAAAGACAAATACCATATGGTCTCACTTATATGTGGAATCCGGAGCAAAAAAAAAAAAAATACGACCTAGTTCACAGGTATAGAGAACAGACTGGTGGTTGCCTGAGGTAGGAGAGGTGGGCGAAATGGGTGAAGGGCGTCAAAAGGTATAGATTCTCAGTTACACAATAAGTCATGGGGGTGTCATGTACAGCATAGTCACTATGGTTAGTAATACTGTACTGCATATCTGAAAGTCGCTCATACGGTAGATATTGAAAGCTGTCATCACAAGAAAAAAATTTTTGTAACTGTGATGATGGATGTTAACTGGGTTTATTGTGATCATTTTGCAATATATATAAACATCCATCGTTACATTGTACACCTGAAACTAATCCTATAGGTCAATTATGCCTCTATAAAATTATATTTTTTTAAATGAAAAAATAAGGTTTCATTTAAAAATAATAAAGACCTTAATAGTTGAGAGATACACATATTCATGGGTAGGAAGATTAAGTTTCTTAAAGATGTCAGTTATCCCCCATATTAATGTATATATTTCAAAACTATTCCAAAGAAAATCCCAACAGGATTTTATATGGTTCTTGACAAGTTTATTCTAAAAACGCTTAAGAAGGAATTTTCCACTTCTGGGGATGGCACACTCAGTAATTCAGACCAGCCATCCTTCTAGGAAAGCCATACTTTTAAATCCCTGCCTGAATTCATCAGAGAGCTAGAGCAGGTGAAGGAAGAATCACTGGGCCAGGATTCAGGAGGGGACAGAAATCCAGGGAGGAAGCCTGATATTTGGGGTCACATTCCTGCCAATCCCAGAAGAGGTGTCTGAGAAGCTCGGCAGCACTTGAGAAAAGGGAGATTAAAAAAAAAAAAAAAAGTCCAGAATTCATATTTTGAGACCCCAAAGGAGATACGTTCCAGCTGTGTGACTGTGAGTATACCAGCCCTCACAGCCCTGGACCAAACCAGCTTCAGTCTGGATTCCTAGCACCCAGGCACCTGCCAGGAGCAAATGCAAAGCCTCACTGGAGGAGGCTGACATCATCTTAGGCTTCAATATATTTAATTTTTCATATACAACAAAAAATAACCAGGAACACAAGGGGACAAAGAAGCATGAACAGAAGAAGACCAGAAACAATGGACAGAATCAGACCTGCAGGAGCTGGGATTCTGGAGTTACCAGAGGTAGTTGTGAAAGCACAACACATACTCTGTCTAGGTGTAAGACAGGACTGAGAATTTCAGCAAGTAATTGGAAAATAGAGGGAAAATGGAAATTCTAGAACCAAAAAATGCATTAACTGATATAAGGAACTCAGTGAATGTGTTTAACAAAATTGGGACTTCCCTGGTGGTCCAGTGGTAAAGAATCCTCCTTGCAATGCAAGGGACGCGGGTTCGATCCCTGGTCGGGGAACTAAGATCCCACATGCCGCGGGACAACTAAGCCCACGCGCCACAACTACTGAGCCCGCGTGCCGCAAACTCCAGAGCCCACGCGGCCTGGAGCCTGCGCGCCACAGCCAGAGAAGGAAAACACGTGCGCCACAACTAGAGAGATGCCCGTGCTCCACCATGAAGAGCCTGCGTGCCAACGAAGATCCCGCATGCCTCAACTAAGACCCGATGCAGCCAAAAATAAATAAATAAATAATTAATCTTTAAAAGAACAGAATTAGTGAACTGGAGATAGATTAGGAGCTAGGTGTGGAATGAAGTGTGAAGAGAGAAAAGTATGGACAAAACACAAGGCAGGAAGAGACGGGATGAGAACTCTAACTGGAGTACCAACAGAAAAGGAAAAAACAAAGTAGAAGCAATGTTCATAGTGTATTACTCACAGTAGCCAAAAAGTGGAAATAATCCAAATGTCCACCAACTGGTCAAAGGATGAACAAAACATACTTCCATACAATGGAACACCATTTAGCACTGAAAAGGAATGAACTGACACACAACATGGATGAACCTCAAAAACACGGGTATGAAGGATGCCAGAAGCAAAAAAGACTGTATACTTCCTGCTCCTGTTTAAATGGAATGTACAGAAAAAGCAAATCTGGAGACGGAGAGCAGACCGGTGGTTGCCTGCGAGTGGAAACAGACTGCAGATGGCATGAGGGACCCTTTGGGGTGATGGAATTGTTTAAAAACTGGTTCATGGCGATAGTTACACAACTTTGTAAATGTACTAAATTTAATGTTATACTCAAAATGATACGTAGATCACACCTCGATAAAGCTGTTTTTAAAGAAGTTTCCAAAACTGATCGCGCCAGTTATCAGTTTCTCATTCCTCATGTCCACGTCTCCCCTTTTATCTGCTGCTCTGCAGCGAGCATTTCCCGTGTGCAGGGAGCACAGGGTTTTGTCCCTGGAGGGGTCCTGCAGCAGGCGCCGGCTCCAGGTGTGGAGACAGCTTTTTTCTTCTCACTCTGACCGCAGGGCCACTAGAGGCACGTGTTGGGAGGCATCCGGTGCATTCTGCCCCAGCCACGCCCTCTACCCACACCTTGCTGTCTCTCGGCAAGCCTGCAGCCCAGCCTGACCTGCTCGTCCTCTCACTGTGGCCCCCAGGCCTTGTGCCACCCTGTATGCATGCCCACCTGCCAGCCTCGGCTCACCCAGCTCTGAACCAGCTCTGGCCTGGGTGACCCAGTGTGTGTCTCAGCACCCCCAGGGGACTGTAACCACACCTTCTCCAACGAGCTCTGAATCCTAGCATAGGGACTTGGGCCCTCCTGAGTTTTGCTTTCCCCGGGTATTCACCTTCACCCTTGGGTAACTTTAGCATTCCCTCTACACCTTCATAGTCACTTTTCTCTCACAGTTAATAATTCTTTATATTAATCTTTCTCTGTTCAAATTATTCCATGGTTTATGCCTTCTGATTGGTCCTTGACTGAAAAACATCAAGCCCTAAATTCAAGAAGCCTTATGAATCCCAAGCAGGATAATTATAAAGAAACACAGTGGTCCCGCAGTATCCACAGGGGATTGGTTCCAAGACCCGCTTTGGATAGCAAAATCCACCGAAGTTCAGGTCCCAGAGTCAGCCCTCTGTACCCACGGGGTCAGCACCAGAGTCAACCTCAAATCTTAAACAGTATGTGACCCCGCAGCTGGCTGGGCCCACAGGTAGGGAGGGCTGACTGTACACATCTAAGCACAGCATGGTTAACCTTCTGAAAGACAAAGACAGAAAGAACATCTTTAAGTGGGTAGAGAAGGAAAAAAAAAAGGACACATTACCTTCCAAGGTAACAGTGAAAGAGACTCCTCAGTAGAAGCACCTGGGGAGAGAAGTCGATGGAATATCTTCAGTACTGAAAGAAAAGCACCAACCACACTTCTATACTCACTCTAAATCTCTTTCACGAATGAAGGTAAAAAATCACGATATTGTCAGACAAACAGAAACAGATTTCATCACAAGCAGACCTACACCAAGACAAGACCGGACAGTGTTTTCAGGCCAAAGGGAAATAATCCCAAATGGAAAGTCAGACATGCAGGAGAGAAGGAAAAAGCCACAAAAAACAGTCAACATGTGGGTAAACCTAAATGAGCATGAACTGTATAAACAATAATCGTGTCTCATGGAGGTTTAGAATATGGAGAATTAAAATACAAACCAACAGTGTGTGATTCAGGAAGAAGACACATGGAGTTAGAGTATTCTCGAATTAGTTCTTGAATTGTCTAGAAAGGAGAAAAAGTACTAGGCTTTCAGAAGTCAAGAATGCAAGTGTGTAGTCTCTAGGGCACCACTATAAGAGTGAAAGAATGCATAACTGCCAAGCCAATAGAGAAAAGATATAAGGTACACTCATCAAAAAGATTTAACAATTTCTAAATATGTATGCATCTAACTACATAGCCTCAAAATATCTAAAGCAAGGGCCGACATGGAGAAATGGACAAATCTGAGATGCTAATGGGAAGTGTTAACACATGCCTCTGAGGAACACTGTAAGAAATGACTAATCTTACACAGCACTTCCAAAAAGAAAATGAGAATCCCTTCCCAACTCTTGTAATGAGACCAACATAACCCTGCTACCAAAACCATAAACAAAAATGAAAATTACAGATCAATTTCACTTATGAACACAGATGCCAAAAACCCTAAACAAAATATCCACAATCTTCGATATAGAAAAAGGATAACACATCATGATCAAGATGGGTTTGTTCCACGAATGAAAAGTTACTTTAACATTTGAACATCGACATTAAGTCACCATATTAACAGAATTAGTCAGATAATTTTCTCAGTGGATATGTAAAAGTAATTTAATAAAATTCAATATCCATGCATGATTTTTAAAAACTCTTAGCAGGGCTTCCCTGGTGGCACAGTGGTTAAGAATCCGCCTGCCAATGCAGAGGACACAGGTTCGAGCCCTGGTCCAGGAAGATCCCACATGCCGTGGAGCAACTAAGCCCATGGGCCACAACTACTGAGCCTGTGCTCTAGAGCTCGCGTGCCACGACTACTGAATCCCGCACACCTAGAGCCCGTGCTCCGCAACAAGAGAAGCCACTGCAATGAGAAGCCCGCGCACCTCAACAAAGAGCAGCCCCCGCTCACCACAACCAGAGAAAGCCCACGCACGGCAACAAAGACCCAATGCAGCCAAAAATAAAAATGAAAAAATTTATTTTTAAAAAAAACTCTTAGCAAAATAGAAATAGAAGAATACTTCCTTAATCTGAAAAAGGATATCTATCTTTTACAAAAAAACAGAATGTTGAAGCTTTCCTTTTGAAACAAGGAAAAAGGTAAGGTTGCCCACGGTCAGCACTGCTATTCAGCATTGTACCTGGGGGGCCCCAGCCAGTGCAGGAAGGAAAACACATGAAAGACTAAAGGCTGGAAAGGAAGATAAGAAGCTCATTATATACAGATGGTAATACTGTGGAAATAGAAAATTCAACAGACTCTCCAGAGAAGTTACCAGAATAAGTGAATTTAGAAAGCGTGCTGGGTTCAAAGTCAATCATCTAGAATCAATTGCATTTTTGTACACTAGCAAGTAACAAAAAAAATATAAAAGTGATATTTATAATAGCATCAAAAATCAAATACCTAGGGATACTAACAAAATGTGCAAACTTTCTGCACACAAAAAAAATCAAGGGAACTGTTTAAACGACCTACTAAACAAATAAGGAGATTCACCGTGTTTGTTGGAAAACAGCACTGTTAAGATGTCTGTTGTCCCCAAATTAATCTATAGATTTAAAGCAGAGTCAAATTCCCAGTTTTTTAGCAGGTGAAAATTGACATATTAATTCTAAAATTTATTATAAATACAAACGATTTTAAATGACCAAGAATCTTAAAGATGGCGGAAGGACCTGACCCACTCAATGTCCAGACTTACTATCAAGTCCCAGGCATGAGGTATGAGAGTGAGCGTGGTAACAAGAATAGACAAATGGATCTCTAGGATCTAGTCCAGGTGGGTGGCAGACCTAAATGTGAAAAAAACCCGAAAAGCTTCTAGACCTTGAAGACTACATAAGAGAATATCTTCATGACCTAGGAGTAGGGAAATTTTTCTTAAGCCTTAAAAAAGCATTATCCATAAAGGAAAAGATAAATTTGAATATATTACAATTGAGAACTTCTTTTCTATCGGATGCACCATTAAGAGAATGAAAAGCGAAGCTACAAAGTAGGAGAGGATATTTGCAATCCCTGAATCTAACATAGGACTCATATCTAGAAAACACTAAAGAACTCCTCTGAACTGATAAAAGACATGAAAACGGGCACAAGACTTAAAAAAGTACATTATAAAAAGAGAGATCCAAACAGCTGATGAGCATATGATAAAAAAGCTCAATAGCATTCGTCAGAAAAATGCAAACTAAAGCCACAGTGAAATACCACTACAGTTTTAACGACCAGAAGCACTCAAATGTAAAAGATTGACAAACACCAGGGATTGATGAGTTTGTGGAACAACTGAACTCCCATCGGTTGCTGGTGGGAATGCAAAATGATGCAACCACTTTGGAATGGCAGCATCTGACTGAAGCTTTATCTTACACACTCACAACTTCCTCAGGAGAGGCTTTCTTTACCGCTCTCCAAGGCCAAACACCTCTAGGCCACACCGGAGTGATTCTAAGACACACATATTCGAGCATCTCTGAAACCAGGGCGCACCCTAATGTAATCAGAGCTCTCATTCCAGATTTGCCCCAGTCACCTCTCCTTCATCACCTCTCCTTCAATGGCCCTTTAGCCACA
This sequence comes from Physeter macrocephalus, assembly GCF_002837175.3. Lineage (NCBI taxonomy): Eukaryota > Metazoa > Chordata > Mammalia > Artiodactyla > Physeteridae > Physeter > Physeter macrocephalus. The sequence continues at coordinate 86,302,079 of NC_041226.1, forward strand.
ACACTGACAAATGTCTGTCGAAACGGACTGCCTTCTTCACTCCTGTGAATCCTGAAACTGGAATTACTGGGTCAAAAGACATGCACATTTTTTCCAGTTATTTTTTAATTACACAACACATGAATACACCCATATTTTAAAATTCAGCACAAACCCTCCTAGCCCCAGTCCCTCCCCAAAGGCAGCCACTCGCAGCAGTTTGCAACATATCCTTCTAGACTCTGTTCTTTGCACTTACATGCATATTAAGATATGGTACACATATTCCTAGAAGCTACCATTAGCCTACTTTCCACAAAGATGGTAGCAATACACATCTACCAGTAATAAATGAGAGGGTCAGGCCTTTGCCACCTCTAGAATCAATCTTTCTAATTTTTCCCCAATCTGATAAGTAAAAATCATCTCATGGCTTAAGTCTGTACTTCCCTTAAACAGAGAACTCAAATCCATCTCTCCCTCGTATCTGGAATTCCAGATTTTAGGAGGTCTCCCCTTCCACACTGCATAACACCCTGAAGTTACACAAATATTCTCCTAAGCGTTCATCTACGATTGGTAGAGCTTTATTTCACACTACTTAGCTCTTTAATCCATCTGGAATTTATTTTTACATACAATAGGAGGAGAATAATTATTTTTCCAACCAGAGCGCCAACTCTGCTTACTGTCGGCCCTCCCTGACTCACTCAATTAAAATGCCATTTTGGTCAGATGTTAATGTCCCATATATACTTGGAATGTTTTCTGGACTTTGTTTTTCACTGATCCATCTCTGTGGCAAAGCCATGCTGCGCCTTGTTTATTGTAGCTTTATCGTAAGTTTCAAAATCTGGTGAAGAAAGTCCTCCCTCGTTAAACTTTGAAAAATTATTAGCAGTTTTTGCACGTTTTCCTTCCATATTAATTTTTAAAAACATCTTTTTCAGTTTTAAAAGCTTGGCTTTCTTGTCGGAAGTTCATTAAATCTGTTTATTTAAGAAGGCTAGATATTTTTATGATACTACATCTTCCTATCCAGATATCTTGTTCTTTGCTCTTTTTAGAGGAGTTTGGGCCTTTTTGAGCACTAGCTGTCCCGGACTCCTTGTACCTTACAATACATGCACTTTCCTTCCAAAAAAATAAAATAAAATAAAATAATTCTCTTCATTTGGATCTGGATCTTTTCTGTTAAGTTTATTCCTAGGTTTTACTGTTTTTATCACTATTGTGAATGGAATTTTAAAGTTTTTCCACTTTTACCTGAATATTGCTATTGACTATTGTATATTTTGTATCCAATCACTTCTCTGAGTTCTCTTATTTTGATTTTTTCATTGACTCTTGGATATTCTAGCTAGAGTATCATTTTGTCTCTTCTAGTTTTCACACTACACATTTCATTTTGCTGTTTTTTACATTAGCTAGAACCTCAAAACAATGTTGAACAGAGACTCTAGGGGGCACCCATGGCTTGGTCCTGGTTACAGTGGTTTTAGTAATTTCCCACGTAACACACGATACGCTGTTGGTTCATCTACCAGCTTCAGCGGCGCCTGGGAGCTCATTAGAAATGCAGGCTCTCAGGCCCTACTTACTGAATCAGGATCTGCATTTTAACAAGATTTCCCAGGTGTTTCATAATGTACTTTCGGGTTCAAGGCACACTGGTCTAGATGATTTCTTTCTATTCTGATTTTAGCTAAGAGTTTAGCAACAGGAAGAGCTATGGCAGTTGGGGTCTACCAAATGCTTCTTGGCATCTACAGACCCCTAAAATACAGCTTCCTCCTTTTTTGCGGCAATCATGCATTTTAGGGTTTGATATCCTAATTCTGGGCCACCCCGTGTCCTAGACCGTGAGGCCACCTCTCAAGCTCCAAGCATCATCACTCCTCACCACCTACTTCCGCATCCTCATCTCTCCAGCCCCTGGAGCATTTCGAGCGCCGAGATGGGTTGTCGTCCTGCTTCAGCCCCCAGTCCTGGTCAGTGCTCAGAAAGCACCTGATTTAACTTGAGCTGTCAATCTTTTACGGCTCAGCCAGGGGGCCCCCTTCCTCCTCTCTAGATGCAGATGGATCTCCTTGCTCTCTCATCACCTTTGGCCCACGAAAGACCCTCCAGAAATTCCCGCCATCGGTACCCAGCGGCTCCACTGCCACGTGCACGAGTCAGACACCGCACTGCACAGACTGGGCAAACCCCAGCATCTCAGAGGGGCCGGCATGGGAGCCCCAGGGCCCAGCGGTGGACAGATGCGTCCTGCTCACCCTAAAGTGACCCAGGGCGAGCAACAGCCCCGAGGCAGCAATGAGATGCTCTGCCCAGGGTGTTGCTGTTTGTCTACTGACCGGACGGCGTGGCCTTGGTTTCTGGACACGGGGTCATCAGGAGAGAGCCTGCCCCCCCGGACGGGGCTGGGACGCAGTACGACCGGCCAGGAGCGACCCAGGAGAGAGGAGGCCGCTCCTCTCAACTCCGCAACAGGGAGAAAGAAAGCCCAGCAGCTCTGCCCTGCGATCCCAGGGCTGAGCTGGGCTGGGCTGGGCTGGGCGATGGGGAGGCCGGAGGTGGCAATGTGCTTCCAGATGTGGCTCTGAGGACAGTGAGGATACTGGCCCCTCTGCTGGTCTCTCAGGGGTCAAGTGAAGGCCAGGGGCATGGGGGCACTGCCAGCACAGTCCCAGGAAGACCTCAGGCCCTTGTACCACAGCTGGGCCTGGGGCCTGGGGCCTGGGGCCTGGGGCCTGGGCCCACCTCGGGCTAGGACACTGCCTGAGGCCACCTGCAAGGGCAGAGGCCCAGCCATGAGTGTGCTGAAGGCTGCAAAGCCCATCTTCTTCTGAGCCTGCCCAGGTGCCCTCTAGGTGACAGATGGCCACCAGCAGGGATCCAAGTCCGCAGAAAGAGTCTGGCCAGGTCAGGAGTCCCTGGGTGTCCTGACGTCCCCGAAGGAGCCACCAGCCCTCAGGGCAGGTAGAGTGCTACCACCACGTAGATGACCCAGCTGGTGGACACGAAGACCCCAAAGAACAGGCTGAAGAGCACAAGTGAGCGGGCCTTGCGCGAGGCCTCCTCAGCCTGGGCCAGGTCCCCCCTGCCCAGGGCCGCACGAGTCTGCAACGAGATGGGGGGGTGAGCAGACACAGAGCCCCCACTCCCTCCCGAGGCACCACCGGGCCCGGCCCCAGTGCGCAGACGTGACTGCTGACCCCGTGAGGCGTCAGGGGCCTTCCCTGGGCCACAGCTCGCGGAGGAGGAGCGATGGAGGTGGTGGCTGCCAGCTCCTGGGCTCTGGCCACGGGCCTGACCCACAGCCACACACCCCGTCCCATCGCCTACAATCCTCACAACCACCCTGAGTTTGGTGTCATCGCTGTCCCCACTTTGAAGATGAGGAAACGAAGGCTCAGAGAGGTTCAGTGAGCCACCCTAGGGCCCCACAGCTGGTGGTGGAGCCAGAACTGACAGGCAGGCAGCAGCCTCCAGAGTCCCGCCTCTGAGCTGTCCCGAGAGCTTCTTCCCACCCACAGTCCTGTCTTGCTTATGACGCGGGAGCTTGACCGTGGAGGGAGGTCAGGGCTGTCACCAGGTCAGCCTTGAGCAAAAGCCCCTGGGCCTTCCTACTCTGTCTATTAGAATGTCCTCACATTGGCATCATGCTAAGTCCCCAGGGTCTAACCTCTTGCCTGGCAATGGTCAGAAACCATCAGGAGGGAGGGACGGAGGAAGAAGAAAGAGTGTTATCGAGATGGTGGGTGGGTGGATGGATGGATGGACAGGGATAGGTGGTTGGACGAGTAGACAGATGGGTGCATTAATGGATGAACAGAGGGGTGGATGGATGGATGAAGAGATGGAGACTAGAGAGATGGTGGATGGATGAGTGGGTAGTGGGTGAACGGACAGACGGGTAGCTAGACGTTTGGAGGTGGATGGGTAGAAGTGAGTGGATGGATGGATGGCAGTCTCCCCCCTAATAAACACAAGCCCCCACTGGACGGGCAGTTCCCTGGGCCTTAATCATCCACACCTTCAGTGTGAATTGTTTCAGCTGAATTTTCCAGGGCAGATCTTGAGTGGTAGGGAACAGAGACAGCAGAGGAGAGAGCGAGACTGCACAGACAACTGGGCACTGATTTCCCAATCCTGCCACCCTTCTCAGGGGGAAACACCAGGGGCCCAGGTGCTGAGGAAGGGGCTGTGTGGACCGCACCTGGGCCCTAGTGGCTGCAGGCTGGGAGGGCTGTACCGAGGACCGCCCCACGCCCACCTACCTCGTGGGAGTAGACGACTGCAATGAGCCCGGTGAGCAGGCAGCAGAAGAGGGTCACCAGCACGGACTGCATCATGTAGTCCTTGGGCAGGGGCCTGTGTTCCACCGTGGCTGGGGCTGGCACACCGGCCACGGGGCTGTTGTACTGTGAGGGCAGAGGCCACGGCGTGGTTAGGGAGCACGCAGCCTGCGACAGACGGGTCCATGGCTCCACCCACTGCCAAGCCCCACCCAGTGAGGCTGCGGGTCGCCCAGGGGTCAAGGCCCCCCTTCTGCCCGCTCCCTGGGCACCCCCAGCCTGTCACTCAGCCCCCAAGAGTCTCAGGGTTCTGCCCTCTACAAAGTGCTCAGTCCAGGGTCCAGCCACCAGTGTCTCCATGTCCCCACTGGGTCCTCACCAGGGGGGACCTCGAAGCTCTCCTCCACAGGCAGCCAGTGTTTTTTTGGTTTTGTTTTTTTCCTATAAATCTAATCAAGTCATCTCCTGCCAAAGGCCCTGGGGACCCTCACGGTGGATCCCACCTTCCTATCCTCCCCTCCTCACTAAGCTGAACCAACCACCGTCATTGCCAGAACACACCGGCCTTGGCCCCCTGCACGCCTGTGCTGTGCCCTCCTTCTCTCCTCTGCCTCAACTCTCCTATTCATCCCGTAGAACCCAGCTCAAATGCCCCCACTGCTGGGAAGCCTCCCGCTCCCGCCCAATCCCCAAGCTGAGGGAGCCCTTTTCTACTGCGCCCCTGGGCACAGAAGCGTCCCCTGCCGGGTGCTTGTGGTGACCTCTCACCTCCTGTGCACCAAACTCTCCAGTCCAGGGAGGGGCGAGGGGGGAGGGGCGAGGGGGAGGGGGAGGGGCGAGGGGGAGGGGGA
>NC_041226.1:86307366-86326080 GCF_002837175.3 Physeter macrocephalus
CCCGGGGGGGGGGCGGCGGGGGGGGGGGGGGGGGGGGGGGGGGGGGGGGCGGGGGGGGGGGGGGGGGGCGGGGGGGAGGGGCGAGGGGCGAGGTGGGAGTGAACAGGGAGGGGGGCGGCGCCCAGGGAGGGGGGCGGCGCCCGCGGCCTGACTCACCACCGGGAAGGGCGCGAAGAGCGGCTGCGCGGTGGGCGCGGGGAAGAGCGGCGCGGGCGGGGGGTACAGGGCGGAGGCGGAGGGCGCGGGCGGGAAGAGCACTGGCTGCGGGAAGGGCGGTGGGTAGAGCAGGTGCGCGGCCTTGGGGTCGGGCGGCGCGTAGGGCGGGGGCTCGCCCACGAAGCCGATGTTGGGGACCCCACCGGCCACCGCCTTGGGCGCCTGCCGGGCCTCGCCTGCGGCCTCGGCCTGGTCTTGGGCGGGGGGCGTCGCGGAGGCCTCGGCCGCGGGTTCGCCGGGGGTGCCCTCCGGCGCCGGGGCGCTGCTTCCGTCCACGGCCGCTTCCTCGCTGGGCCCTCCGTCCTCCTCCAGGAGCTGCGGGCGGCGAGGGAGCTGCGGGAGCTCGGGGCGCGCGGTGCTCCCGGCGTCCTCGGGGCTGCCGCCCCCTTTCGCGTCCGCTCCTGGGAGGAAATGGCAGGGGTGGTGATCCCCCAGGAGGCTGCCGGGCCAGGTGGGAGTCCCCCCAAACCCCAGAACACAGCGCCTCCAGGGAGAAAGTCACAATGACCGTGCAGATCCTGACCCCTGGTGAACCCCGCACTCAGGCTTCTCCAAGCTGGGCCCTTGAGTCTTTACCCAAAGTGCAACAATAGGACAAGAAAACCAAGGCTCAGAGAGGTGAGGTGCCTTCCTGGTGATCACACAGCCAGTAATATATGGCCGGCTGAGATGGAAGGCAGGCCTTGCCCACACCTGCCAGCCCCTGGTCCAGAATGCCCCTGCTGGGAGGTGGCCCTGTCCCCACGGTCCTGCTGCCGCAGCCGACAGAACCAGGGAAGAAGCTTCAGCCCAGGGCAGCCCCCTCATAGGCTGTGCTGAGACACTGTCCAGTGGGGGCTGGTCTGAGGAGGTTAGCTGAGCCAATCAGGTTCTCGGCTCTGGAGTTGTCGGACCCCAGCCAAGCGAGTGACTTAAAAGAGCCAGGAGGTCACTAAGGGCCAAGTGCCTACTGAGGCAGATAAGGAACAGATAAGAACAGAAACAGGAATGGGGTGGGGGAGGGGCAGGGAGAGGCCAGGAGCAGTGGGAGGAGAGCAGACAACCCAGCAGCTTGAAGGGCGCTCAGAGGCCCTCAGCTGCCCAGCTGCCTTCCCTCCCTGGTCCTGGCCTCCAACATCCATACCATAAACTCTGGAGGCACCCCAGCTGGTCCCAGCAAGTGCTGAAGGTCCCCCTGCACCTCCTAAGAGCAGTTCTGACCAGCTGAGCACCTCTAGGCCTCAGGTAGGTCCTGAAGGAACAGCCTGGAAGGGTCCTGGGGCAGACCCCCTGGACCTGGGTGGGCATCCAAGGACCCACAGCAGGGACAGGCAACCCGTGGCGTGGCTTTGGAGGTTCATTTCCTAAGTGTCTTAAAGGGCTATAGAAGGCAGAGAATTAAGTAAACCAGACATGACAGTGACAGTGCTGGTGAGGGTGGAGGAGCCTTGCTGAAATCCCCCTCCCATCCTTCCCCCCCCCACCTCCACCTCCCAGACAGCTGGTGGGTGGAGTCAGAGGCTAGGGATCCTTGGGGAGGGATCCTCAATGGCAAGGAGTACTGAGCCCCTGAGAGCTCCCCACCCACTTCCTCCAGCAGCCAGGGTCTCACTCAGGGCATCTCCTACACACCCATCTGGTGTTCATGCCTCCACACCTCTACCCATGCTGTTCCCTCTATTTCTCTACCCCTTGAATCTGGACTCAGCCATGTGACTTGCTTTGGCCAATGGACCATTAATAAACATCTTGCACACAGAGGCTTTAAAAACCTACATCTCTCCACATTACCAGGGGCTGGTGAGGGATGAGGAGTTCGTGTTTAATGGGGACAGAGTTTCAGTTTACGATGATGAAAACATTCCGGAGGTGGAGGGTGGTGATGGTTGCACAACAGCATGAATGTACTTAATGCCCCTGAACTGTATACACTTATAAATGGTTAAAATGGTAAATCTTACATATATTTTACCAGTTTTTTAAAGCCTCTCTCTCCTGCTGATCACTACTAAAAACGCTAGACAAAATACAGAAGAAACTACCCAAAGACCCTGAAAAGTGAACAAAATCAAGCAGATTGTGGAGTGCAGTCAGAATGCAGAAGTGACCATAAAGGGGGTGAATTTCCCATTTTTTTCCTCTCATTTCCCTTAAAGCTCAAAGCTCCAGTCACAGCGCCACGTGATAGAGCACCAGAATGAGCAGCTAAAACTCCACTGGAAACTCTGTCATTCTAGCCAGAGGAACCAGGAAAGGGCCCCTGCAGAATGGAAATAGTGGGGAAATCCTAGAGAGGAAGTAGCTTCAGAGGGGGATCCCCTAGTTTTGTATGTGAACTGGGGTGACCAACGTATATCAGCTTGCCCAGGACTTACCCGGGTTTACTACTGAAAATCTCACATCCAGGCAAACCCCTTAGTCCCAAGCAAACTGGAATGGTTAGTCATCTTAGAATGGATCCACCAAGTCTTAGACTCACCCCCAAGCTGCATGTGTAGGGGACAGACCTAGACCAGCATAAGAAAGACTTTAAAAACTGGACCACTAAAAAAGCCAGAAAACGATTAACAAAATGGCAATAAGTGCATACCTATCGATTACTTTAAATGTAAATGGACTAAATTCTCCAAAAGACATAGAGTGGCTGAATGGGTAAAAAGACAAGATCCATCTATATGCCATCTACAGGAGATTCACTTCATATGTAAGCACACACACAGACTGAAAATGAAGGAATAGAAAAACATATTCAATGCAAAAGGAAACCAAAAAGCCTGGGGTAGCTCTACTTATATAACAAAAAGAGACTATAAAACAAAAACTGTAATAAGAGAAAAAGAAGAGCATTACAAAATGATAAAGGGGTCAAATCCAACAAGAAGATATAACATTAGTAAATATTTATGCAACCAACATAGGAGCACCTAAACATAAACGCAAATAATAACAGACCTAAAGAAAGAAATCGACAGCAATACAATAGTGGACTTTAAATATTTTTTTTTTTTTTTTTTTTTTTTTTTTGTGGTACGCAGGCCTCTCACTGTTGTGGCCTCTCCCATTGCGGAGCACAGGCTCCAGACGCGCAGGCTCAGCGGCCATGGCTCACGGGCCCAGCCGCTCCGCGGCATGTGGGATCTTCCCGGACCGGGGCACGAACCCATGTGCCCTGCATCGGCAGGCGGACTCTCAACCACTGCGCCACCAGGGAAGCCCACAATAGTGGACTTTAATACCCACCCTACATCAATGGAAAAATCATCCAAGCAAAAAAGAAAAAATCAATAAGGAAAGAGCGACCTTAAAGGACATGTTAGACCAGATAAACTCAACAGATATATACAGAATATTGGATTCAAAAGAAACAATACACATTCTCATCAAGTGCACATGGAACATTCTCCAGGATAAATAATGGTAGGCCACAAAGTAAGCTTTATAAATTTAAGAAGACTGAAATCATATCAAGCATCTTTGCCAACCACAGTTGTATGAAACCAGAAATCAATTACAAAAAGAAAACTGGAAAATTCACAAATACGGAGGTTAAACAACATGCTACTGAACAACCAATGCGTCAAAGAAGAAATCAAAAGGGAAATTTAAAAAAATACCTTCAGGGACGTCCCTGGTGGCGCAGTGGTTAGGAGTCCATCTGCAAGTGTAGGGGACATGGGTTCAATCCCTGGTTTGGGAGGATCCCACATGCCACAGAGCAGCTGGGCCCATGCACCACAACTACTGAGCCCACACGCCACAACTGCTGAAGCCTGCGTGCTTAGAGCCCATGCTCTGCAACAAGAGAAGCCACAAGAGAGAGCCCGGGCACAGCAATGAAGAGTAGCCCCCACTCGCCGCAACTAGAGAAGGCCTGCGCACAGCAACGAAGACCCAGTGCAGCCAAAAAGTAAATAAATAAATAAATACCTTCAGACAAATGAAAATGGATAGAACATACCAAAACTTATGCAACGCATCAAAAGCAGTTCTGGGAGGAAAGTTCATAACAATAAATGCCTATACAACATCAGAAATCTCAAAAAAACACTCTATACCTCAAGGAACTAGAAAAAATGAAGCCCAAAGCTAGCAGAAGTTAGGAAATAACAAAGATCAGAGTGGAGATAAATAAAATAGAGATTAAAAAGACAATAGAAAATATTAAAGAAATGAAGAGCTGGTTCTCTGAAAAGATAAACAAAATGGACAAATCTTTAGCTAGACTAAGAAAAAAAGAGAAGATTCAAATAAATAACATAAAAAATGAAAGAGGACACGATACCACCAATACCACAGAAATACAACGGCTCATAAGAGACTACTATGAAAAATTACATGACAACAAATTTGCCAACCTAGAAGACATAAATTCCTAGACACATACAATCTGCCAACACTGAATCATAAGAAAGAATATCTGAACAGATTGATTACTAGGAGACTGAATCAGTAATCAAAAACCTCCCAGCAAACAGAAATCCAGGACCAGATGGCTACCAAACGTTCAAAGAATTAATACCAATCCTCAAACTCTACCAAAAATGTAGAAGAGGCAGAAACACTTCCAAACACATTTTATGAAACCAGCATTACCTTGATATCAAAACCAGAAAAGGATGCCACAAGAAAATTACAGACCAATATCCCTGATAAACATAGACGTAAAAATCCTCATCAAAAAATATTAGCAAACAAAACTCAACAATACATTAAAAGAGTCATACATCATTATCAAATAGAATTTATTACAGAGATGCAAGGATGATTCAACATCTGCAAAAAAATCAATGTGGTTTACCACATAAACAAAATGAAGAACATACATCATATGATCATCTCAATAGATGTTGATAAAGCATTTGACAATTCAATATCTATATATGATAAAAACACTCAACAAAGTGGGTATAGAGGAAATGTACCTCAACATAATAATAAAGGTCACGTACAATAAGCTCACAGCCAATATCATATCAATGGTAAAAAAAAAAAAAAAAACTGAAAAGCTTTTGCTTTAAGATCAGGAACAAGACAAGGGTGCTCAACAGAGTATTGGAAGTCCTAGCCACAGCAATCAGACAAGAAAAAGAAATAGAAGGAATCCAAATTGGAAAAGAAATAAAACTGTCACTATTTTAGATGACATGATATTATATATAGAAAACCCTAAAAACTCCACCAAAAAACCTTTAGAATTAATAAATGAATTCAGTAAAGTTGCAGAATATGAATTCAATATACACAACTCTGTTGCATTTCTATACACTAATAGCAAACTAAAAGAGAAATTAAGAAAATAATCCCATTATCAAATAGAATAAAATACCTATCAAACAGAATACTTAGGAATAAATTTAACCAAGCAGATGAAAGATCTGTACACTGAAAACAATAAGCCCTCAGTGAAAGAAATTGAAGAAGACAAATAAAAGATAGTCTGTGCTCATGGATTGGAAAAATTAATGTTGTTAAAATATCCATACTACCCAAAGCAATCTATAGGTTCAATGCAACTCCTATCAAAATTCCAACAGCATTTCTCACAGAAATAGGAGAAACAATCCTAAAATTTGTATGGAACCACAAAAGACCTCAAATAGCCAAAGCAATCTTGAGAAAGAAGAACAAAGCTGGAGGCATCATGCTCCCCAATTTCAAACTATATTACAAAGCTACACTAATCAAAACAGTGTGGTATTGGCATAAAAACAGACACACAGATGAATTTCAAAGAAGAAAAAGCTCAGAAGTAAACCAACCTATATATCATGAATTAATTTACGACAAAGGAGCCAAGAATACACAATGGGGAAAGGACAGTCTCTTCAATAAATGGTGTTGGGAAAATTGGACAGCCACATGCAAAAGAATGAAACTGCGCCACTATCTTACACCATACCCCCAAATTAACTCAAAATGGTTTAAAGACTTGAGTGTAAGACCTGAAACCATAAAACTCCCAAAAGAAAACATAGGCAGTAAGCTTCTTGACATCAGTCTTGACAATGATTTTTTTTAGATTTGAAGCCAAAAGCAAAGGCAACAAAAGCAAAAACACACAAGTTGGGATTACATCAAACTAAAAAGTTTCTGCACAGCAAAGGAAACTATCAACAAAATGAACTGGCAACCTACTGAATGGGAGAAAATATTTGCAAATCATATATCTGATAACAGGGTGATATCCAAAGTATATAAAAAATTCATAAAACTCAATGGCAAAAAATAAACCCACAATTAAAAATTGGGCAGAGGGGTCTTCCCTGGTGGTCCAGCAGTTAAGACTCCACGCTCCCAATGCAGGGGGCCCAGGTTCGATCCGTGGTCAGGGAACTAGATCCCACAAGCATGCTGCAACTAAGAGCCTGCATGTTGCAACTAAGATCCCGTGTGCCACAACTAAGACCTGGCGCGGCCAAATAAATGAATACATTTTTTTTAAAAAACTGGACAGAGGATCTGAGCAGACATTTTTCCAAAGACATAAGGGGGACCAACAGGTACATGAAGAGATGCTCAATCAGGGAAATGCAAATCAAAACCACAATGAGATATCACCCCACTCTGTTAGAATGGCTATCATCAAAAAGAAATAACAAGTGTTGGTGAGGAGGTGGAAAAAATGGAACCCTTGTACACTGCTGGTGGGAACATAAACTGGTGCCACCACTATGGAAAACAGTATGGAGATTCCTGAAAAAACTAAACTAGAACTACTATATGACCCAGCATTTCCACTTCTGGGTATTTATCTGAAGGAAACGAAAACACTAACTCAAAAAGCTATATGCACTCACACGTTCATTGCAGCATTATTTTCAACAGCTAAGACGTGGAAACAACCTAAGTGTCCACCGATGGATGAACAGATAAAGAAAATGGTATATATCTAGACACACACACAATAGAATATTATTCAGCAGAATGAAATCTTGCTATTTGCAACAACAGGGATGGACCTTGAGAGCATTACGCTAAGTGAAATAGGTCAGACAGAGAAAGACAAATACCGCATGATCTCACTTACATGTGAAATCTGAAAAAAAAAAAAAAAAAAACCTGAGTTCATGGATATAGAGAACAGATTGGTGGTTGCCTGAAATGGGGATGGAGGTGGGCAAAATGAGTGAAGGGCATCAAAAGGTACAAACTCAGTTATAACATAAGTCCTGAGGATGTAGTGTACAGCATGGTGACTATAGTTAATAATACTGTATTGTTGGGGCTTCGCTGGTGACGCGGTGGATAAGAATTCGCCTGCCAATGCAGGGGACACAGGTTCGACCCCTGGTCCAGGAAGATCCCACATGCCACGGAGCAACGAAGCCCGTGTGCCACAACTACTGAGCCTACACTCTACAGCCCGCGAGCCACAACTACAGAGCCTGTGTGCCACAACTACTGAAGCCCACGCGCCTAGAGCCCATGCTCCACAACAAAGAGAGGCCACAGCAATGTCTCAGCCCACACACTGCAACGAAGAGTAGCCCCCACTCGCCGCAACTAGAGAAAGCCTTCACGCAGCAACAAAGACCCAACACAGCCAAAAAACAAAACAAAAAAACCTTAAAAAAAAAAGTACTGTATTGCATATTTGAAAGTAGCTAGAAGAGTGGTTCTTGAAAGTTCTCATCACAAGAAAACAATTTTTCTAACTATTATGGTGACAGATGTTAACTGGACTTATTGTGGTGATCATTACACAATATATACAAATATCAAATCATTACATTGTACACCTGATATTAGTGTAATGTTATGGCAATTGTACCTCAATAAAAAAACAAAAAACTGGACCAAGATTGGAAATGCTACTCATAGAAGGTGAAACAACTAGTGATCTGAAACTACCCAAGTTGACTGCCTACTAAAACAAAACATATCAAGACTTTCCAGGGAATTATAACAGGACTGAGAATCTACACAACATAATATTCGCAATGTACAGGACACAATCCCAAAATCATTCACCATACAAAGAACTAGGAAAACGTGACCAGTCCTCAAGGGAAAAGACAATCAACATATGTCCACCTGGAGATGACCTAGACGTTGGAATTATCAGAAAAAACGGCTGTTATAACTAGGCTCCATGAGGAAAGATAAACACACTTGAGAAAAGCTCTCAATAAAGAATTAGAAAGTTTGATGGGAAAAAAAGGAACCAACTGGAAATTTTCAACTAAAACACACAATATCTGAATTTTTTTTTTTTAATTCACTGATTGGTCTCAATATCAAAATGGAGGTGACAGGGAAAATAAAAGTCAGTGAACTTGAATAAGCACCAATCCAACAAACAGATTAAGGGGAAAAAAAAAAAGAATAGTGCCTCAGGGACCTGTGTGGTAACACAAGAAGGTCTTCACTCCATGTTCCAGTCAAGTCCCAGGACAGATTTTAGGAAAAATATATTTGAAGGAATAATGGCAGCTAACTTCCTAAATGTGGTGAAAGACAAATTCATAAAACTCAGAAAATCCAGAACAGGCACTCTGTAGGAGCAAACCACCCAGATACGTCATCATAAAACGTCTCAAAACCAAAGATAACAAAAAAGCCTTGAAAACAGGCAGAGGAAGATGACACGTTGTCTACAGGGGAACAACAATTTGAATTTCCACAGATAGCCAAGAGACGACCGAGGTCAGAAGACAGTGGATCAACCCAGAAATCGATATCTAAAGGAAATGTCCTTCAGGGACTTCCCTGGGGGTCCAGTGGTTAAGACTCGGTGCTTCCAGAGCAGGGGTGGGCGGGTTTGATCCCTGGTTGGGGAATTAAGGTACCACATGCCACGAGGCCAAAAGAAATAAAATAAAACAAAACTTAAAGGAAATGTCCTTCAGGAATAAAGGCATGTATTCATTTTCTATTGCTGTATAACAAATTCTCATAAATATAGTGGCTTACAACACCCATCCACCTCACATCCATTATAATGACTACAATCAAAAAATAAATAAATAAAACCCAGAGGCTAGGATGTGGAGAAATCAGAGCCCTTGTGCACTGTTAGTGGGAATGCAAAACGGTGCAGCCATATGGCAATTCCACAAAAAATTAAAAATAGAATTTCCCGGGAATTATCTGGCAGTCCAGTGGTTAGGACCCAGCCCTTTCACTGCCGTGGCCTGAGTTCAATCCCTGGTCGGGAAACTAAGATCCCACACGCCTCACAGTGCGGCTAAATAAATAAATAATGTTTTAAATAAATTAATTAATTAAAATAGAATTTCCACATGATCCAATAATTCCACTTCTGGGTATATATCCAGAAGAACTGAAAGCAGGAGCTTTAAGAGATATTTATACACCCATGTTCATAGCAGCACCATTCACAAAAACTAAAAGGTGGAAGCAACCCAAGTGTCTACCAACAGATGAATGGATAAGCAAAGTGTGGTCTGTCCATACAATGGAGTGTTATTCAGCCTTTACAAGGAAGGAAATTATGACAACGAGGAGGAAACTTAAGGACGTTACTCTAAGTGAAATAAGCCAGAGACAAAAAGGCAAATATTGTATGATTCCACTGTCTGAGGCCCTTAGAGCAGTCAAACTCAGAGACAGAAAGGGGGATGGTGGTTACCAGGAACTGGGATAGCGGCGGGAATGGAGACGTTGTTTAATGGGTGGAGAGTTTCAGCTTGGAAAGATGAAAGAAGTTATGGAGATGGATGGTGGTGATGGTTACACAACAATGTAAATGCATTTAGTACCACTGAACTGTACACTTAAAAATTGTTAAGATGATAAATCTTATGTTATGTGTATTTTACAACAATTTTTTTAATGGGGAAAATTTACCAAAATGCTCATGTACTAACTCACAGTTCTGTAGGTCAGAAGTCCAGGCTGACTCAACTCAGGGTCTTACCAGGCCAACATCAAGGTGTCAGTTGGAATGGGCTCTTACCTGGAGCTCTAAGGAAGAATCTATATGCAAGTTCATTCAGGTTGTTGGCAAATTCCAGTTCTGTGGGTCTGAGGTTCTCTGCTCCCAGAGGCTGCTCACTGTCCTTCCCATGTGACTATTTCGATCTTTAAAGCCAGGGATGCACATCAGATCCCTCTCATGCTTCAAAATTCCCTGTCTTCCCTTCTACTACCAGGTAGAGAGACATTTCTGCTTTTAAAGGGCTCACTTGATTAGGTCAGGCCCACCCAGAAAAACTCTCTCGATTTTAAAATCAACTGACTTGAGACTTTAATAACATCTGTAAAATCCCTTCACAGCAGTACCTACACTAGTGTTTGATTGAATAACTAGGGAAGGGAAACCTGGGTGTCATCTTTAGAGCTCTGCCTACCACAGGTAAAATAAAGTCATTCTCAGATGAAAGAAAACTAAGAGAATTCCTTGCCAGAGAACTTCTGTTAACAGAAAGGCTAAAAGAAGTTCTTTGGGCTGAAAAGAAATAATACCAGAGGTAAACTTGAAACTTCAGAAATAAAGGAAGAACCACAGATGTATAATTATTGGGGTGAATATAAAAGATAATTTTTTCCTCTTAAATCCTCTAATATATGACGGTTGAAGGCCAAAATTATAACATTTTATGATGAGTTTGCAATGTGTACAGATGTATTATACATGAAAACTATAACACTTATTAAGCTTATAAATGGATGGGCATGAGGGTAAAGAGACCTCTAAGGTTACAAGGTTCTACATTTTACGGGAAGTGATACAATGCTAACTCTAAGTAGACTATGAAAAGTTAGGTAGGTATTTTAACCCCTAGAGCAACCACTAAAAAAATAACATGAAGCTATGCAGCCAAAACACCAGGAAATAAAATGGAATACTAAAAAATATTTAAGTAATACCCAAAAAAGGTAGGGAGTGGGGCACAGCACGGGAGGGGAAGAGGTGGAAACCAGAGGAACAAAACAGAGGTAAAGAGAAAACAGTAATAAAATTATATACTTAAATGTAACCATATCAATAATTACTTTAAATGTTGATGGTCTAAACTTTCCAGTTAAAATGCAGAGATTGGCAAAATGAATAAAAACCGAGACTTACAAGCAACCTACAATAGATAAACTTTAAATACAAAGACACAGAGAGCTGAAAGTAAATGGGTGGAAAAAGATATGCCAAATAAACAGTAAGCAAAAAAGGCTGGAGTGGCTCTTTTAATATTAGATAAAATAGGCAAAGCCCGGGCGCCTAGAGCCCGTGCTCCGCAGCAAGAGAAGGCACCACAATGAGAAGCCCACGCACCGCAACTTAGAGTAGCCCCCGCTCACCGCAACTAGAGAAAGCCCGCGCGCAGCAACAAAGACCCAACGCAGCCAAAAAAGAAAAAAAAAAGTCAGTGTTAAAGAAGATGTGCTATATATATATATGTATGTGTATATACATGTATGTATGTGTAATACACACACACACACACACACACAATGGAATACTACTTAGCAAAAAAAGAGACAGAATGAAATAATGCCATTTGCTGCAACATGTATGGGCCTAGAGATAATCATAGTAAGTGAAGTAAGTCAGAGAAAGACAAACATCAGATGATATCTCTTATATGCAGAATCTAAAATATTATACAAAGGAACTTATTTACAAAACAGAAACAGACACATACATAGAAAACAAACTTATGGTTACCAAAGGGGAAAGGGGGGAGGGAGGGATAAATAAGGAGTATGGGATTAGCAGATACAAACTATAATACTGTATGCAAAAGAGATAAACAACAAGATCCTACTGTACAGCACAGGGGACTATATTCAATATCTTGTAATAACCTATAATTGTAACTAACACAACACTGTAATTTAACTATACTTCAATTTTTTTTAATGGCTTAAAAAATTTGAAAACAGGGAATTCCCTGGCAGTCCAATGGTTAGGACTCCGTGCTTTCACTGCCGAGGGCGCGGGTTGGATCCCTCGTTGGGGAAACTAAGATCCCACAAGCCGCACAGCCAAAAAATTTTTTTTAAAGTACAAATTTCCAGTTATAAGATAAAATTATAATTATAAAATATTTCCAGTTATAAGATGGGTACTAGGGATGTAATGTACAACATGATAAATTAACACTGCTGAATGTTACATATGAAAGTTGTTAAGAGAGTGGATCCTGGGAGTTCTCATCACAAGGAAAAAATATCTGGGGAGTTCCCTGCCAAGGACACGGATTTGATCCCTGGCTGGCAAACTAAGATCCCGCAAGCTGCACAGCGCGGCCAAAAAAATAAAGGTTTAAAAAAATAAACAAAAAACTCTTTAAAGGATGAAAGAGCATTGTTAGGTAGGAAGGATTTGGGGCTGACCACGTAATTCTCGATTCCAAGCAGGTGAACAAACATGTTATATATGATGGTGTGAGGAATGGAGAAATTAGCGGGGAAGACTTGTTTTTCCTTAAAATTCTTCTTAAAATGGACATGTGAGAATAGAGTAAATGTTCTCAGTGATTGTAACTATTTGAAGATTTCCAAAAGGTATAATTCTAACCTTTCAAATATGACGTAGATTATTGAAGTTCAGTAAGAATTAGCATAAAATATTAGCATTATCGTAATACTAAGAGGATGAAACACAGGACAGAGTATAATAAATTCATGTAATCCTTTTGAAATAACTGTAAAGAAGTTGAGGAAAGTCTTCTGTCTAAACAGAAAGTTTTCTAGCTGTTGTAAAGCACTAAATTCACTTTAAAAATATTAACCATGCATGCTTATTAAAATAAATGCTTGGCTTTTAAAAAAAATAAATAAAAAGGACATTCTTTAAAAAAACAAAACAAAATTGGAGGACTTTACCTGATTTCAAGACTTACTATAAATCTACAATAAACGAGACAGTTCATATTAATGAAAGGATAGACACATACATCAGTGTAGCACTAAAATAGTGGAGTATCAAAACAGACACATATCTATTTGGTCAGTTGATTTTTGCCAAATGGGGAAAGGAAAGTTTTTTTAATAATTGGTGTAAGAGCAACTGGCTATCTTTTTTTTTTTTTTTTTTCGGTACGCGGGCCTCTCACTGTTGTGGCCTCTCCCGTTGCGGAGCACAGGCTCCGGACGCGCAGGCTCAGCGGCCATGGCTCACGGGCCCAGCCGCTCCACGGCATGTGGGATCTTCCCGGACCGGGGCACAAACCCGCGTCCCCTGCATCGGCACTGCGCCACCAGGGAAGCCCCAACTGGCTATCTTTGTGGAAAAAAAGTGAATATTGACTCTTTCCTCACAACATACACAGAAATTAACTAAAATACATCATAAACCCAAATGTAACACCTAAAACTATAAAACTTCTGGAAAAAATATAGGAGAATATCTTTGTGACCTTAGACTAGATAAATAAATACTATGTATGACACCAAAAGCATGATCCATAAGAGAAAAAAAATGCATATATTGGACTTCAAAATAAAAAACTTTCTTCAAAAGACATCACTAAGAAATACAAAGTCACATCACAGAGTGGGAGAAAATATAACACAGATACCAGACAAAGGAGTTGTATCAACACTGTATAAAGAACTCTTAAACTCAATAATAAGTCAAATATCCCAATAAGAAAGTGGACAAAATATGTGTCTACTTCACCAAAGTAGACACTCAGATGGTCAATAAGCACATAAAAAGATGCTACATGTCTTTAGTCATCAGAAATGCCATCAAAATTAGAAATGCCAATTAAAACGAGATATCACTACACATCCATTAGAACGGCTAAAATTAAAAACAAAACCAACCAACCTAACCTTAGCAAGCTTTGGTAAGTATGTAATACAATGGAAGCAGGAAACAAACACTGCAAATAGGAAAATAAAATAGTTAAACCACTTTGGGAAACAGTTTGACAATTCCTTAAGAAGTTAAACATACATATACCATAAGATTCAGCTATTCCATTCCTAGGTGCTTACTCAAGGGAAATAAAAATATATAACCACACAAATGTGTACAGAAACTCTGTTTGCAGTAGACCCAAACTGGAAACAACCCAAAAAGTCCACAACCAGATGAATGGATAAAGCAATTGTGCTGTATCCATACACTGGAATACGTCTGCAGAAGCAGCTCCATGATCCCTGCCTCCTGACATGTAATTCTCTCCCCTTGAGTGTCCCGGACTGCCTGACTTTTTTACCGCGTGACTTTTCTTTTTTTGGCCATGTTGCTCGGCTTGTGGGAATCTCAGTTCCCCGACCAGGGATCGAACCCGCACCCTCGGCAGTGAGAGCACAGAGTGCTAACACTGGACCCCCAGGGAATTCCCTGCATGACTTCTAATGAAGAGACTATGGCAGCAGGTATGGGGTCACTTCTGAGATTAAGTGCTTTTATTTTTTTTATTTATTTATTTTTTTGTGGTATGCGGCCCTTCCTCTGCTGCGGCCTCTCCCGTTGCGGAGCACAGGCTCCGGACGCGCAGGCTCAGCGGCCATGGCTCACGGGCCCAGCCGCTCCGCGGCACGTGGGATCCTCCCAGACCGGGGCGCGAGCCCGGTTCCCCTGCATCGGCAGGCGGACGCGGAACCACTGCGCCACCAGGGAAGCCCCTAGGTGCTTTTATTTTTAATATTTTATTTATTTATTCGTTTATTTATTTATTTTGGCTTCACCGGGTCTCAGTTGCTGCATGTGGGATCTAGTTCCCCAACCAGGGATCGAACCCAGGCCCCCTGCGTTGGGAGTGTGGAGGCTTACCCACTGCACCACCAGGGAAGTCCCAAGATTAGGTTTTAAAAAGATCATAGCTTCTTGTCAATTGCTCGGTCTCTGGCAACTCCAGGAGGAAGTGAACCATGGTGGGAAGGGCCCACGTGACGCAACAGGACACTGAGGCCCTAGCCAACAACCGGGTAAGTGCGTTTGCAGGCAGCCCTTCAGCCTCTGCTGAGTCTTGCGGTGACTGCATCCCGGCTGATGACTTGGCTACAACTTCAGGAGAAACTCAAGCCACAGGCACCCAGCCCAGCCACACCAGGCTGTGCAGTAATAAATGGGGGCTGTTTAAAACCTAAGTGTTGAGGGTACAGATCTTCCTCAACTCACGATGGGGTTACCTCCTGAGAAACCCATCAAAAGTTGAAGATATCGGGCTTTCCTCGTGGCACAGTGGTTAAGAATCTGCCTGCCAATGCAGGGGACACGGGTTCGAGCCCTGGTCCAGGAGGATCCCACATGCCGTGGAGCAACTAAGCCCGTGCACCACAACTACTGAGCCCGCGCTCTAGAGCCCGCGAGCCACAACTACTGAGCCCTCGTGCCACAACTAATGAAGCCCAGACGCCTAGAGCCCGTGCTCCGCAACAAGAGAAGCCACCGCAATGAGAAGCCCGCGCACCACAACGGAGAGTAGCCCCCGCTCGCCACGACCAGAGAAAGCCCGCGCACAGCAACGAAGACCCAACACAGCCAAAAAAAATAAATGATAATAAATTTTTTTTTAAGTTGAAAATATAGTAAGTCAAAATAGCATTTAGTACACCTCACCTCTGGAACATCGTAGCTTAGCCCAGCCTACCTTAAACGTGGTCAGAACACTTACATTAGCCTATAGTTGGGCAAAATCATCTAACACAAAGCCTATTTGATACTAAAGTGTTGAGTGCCTCATGTCATTTGTTGAACACTGTACTGAAAATGAAAACTAGAATGACTGAACGGGTACAGAATGTGTCAGTTGTTTACCCTCATGCTCCCGTGGCTGACCGGGGACAGAGGCCCTGCCACTGCATGTCACCAGTGCAGGAAAAATCAAAATTCAAAACGGAAAATAGGGTTTCTACCGAATGCACTTCACCTTCGCACCATCGTAAAGTCGAAAAATCAGAAGTTGAACCATCGTAAGTAAGCTGGGGACCATCTATAATTTGTTTAACAGTCACAAGTACTCAGCAGTAAAAAGGAATGAACTGTGGATACGCACAGCAGCCCACATGGATGGATCGCTAAATCATTAGACTGAGGAAAAGCAGCCAGTCAAAAAGAGTCCAGGCTATATGATTTCATGTATATAAAGTCCCAGAACGTGCCTTCTTAGACGGACAGGAAGCCATTCCATAGTTGCAGGGAGGGATTACCAAGGGCACAAGGAAAATTTTGGGGGTGAAGATTATTTTGATGTAGTGATAGCTTGAAAGACGCGTAATACGTCAAAACTGATCAAAGTGTACATTTTAAATTGTACCCCAAATAAAGTTCAAACATTCTTTAAAGAAAAAATATTTTAAAACACTTGCACACTGGGGCTTGCTCTCTCCCACTTCTAGGAATCCTTCTGTCACTGCTGTGAGGGAGGGAGCCCGCTGGCTCAGCTCCAAGGAGGAGAATGGGGGCTCCCGGCCAATGGCTTACCAATCCCCACACCACCCAGCCCCACTGAGCTCGCCCCGACCTGCAAAATCATGAGAAATAATAAATGTCTGTTGTTTTAGGCCACCCGGTTTGCGGTTGGTTTGTTCCGCAACAAAAGCCAACTGATAACTGACACAGAAGGTTTCCTTTGGGAGTGTTGGAAGTGAGGAGAGGAGGCAAAGGTGGAATAAAGGGAGACACAGCTGTAGCCAGAGGGCTATGGACAAGCGGACGGACCTGGGCGGTACGGAGGCGGTGCACCAGGCCTGGCAGCATCAGGGGGGAGGAGGGGAAGGGAGCTGACAAGAGCAACGGGGCAGATCAGATCTCTCTTCTCTCCCCGCTCAGTGCCCAGGGCAGAGCTGGCCTGGTGGATATGGGATGAGGTTCTTTTTTTTTTTGGCCATGCCACGCGGCATGCAGGATCTTAGTTCCCCGACCAGGGATTGAACCCGGGGCCCCAGCAGTGAAGGGACCAAGTCCTAACCACTGGACCACGAGGGAAGTCCCTGGGCTGAGGTTCTGGGTCATGATCAGGAGCTGGAGTTCGGGGGCCAGACTGCCTGGGCTGCTTCCTTTCCCTGTGCCCTCTCAGTCTCCTCATCCTTAAAATGGGGACGCCACCACTTCTCGGGGTTACTGTGGGGATGAAATGAGTGTATGCATGTACAGTGCTTGGGCGCTCCACTAACCCTGGCTACCGTATCTGAGGTTAGGAAGCGGCTGGGAGATGAGAAACTGGAAGGGTGTTCCGGCCAGTTTGGGGAATCGGTAAGAAGTGGAGGAAATCAAAGCCAATGAGGAATGAGATCACACGTAACGTCAGCAAGGTCTGTGACTTCTGAGTTTGGTCCAGAGAGCTGGGCTCTTCCAAGAGGACCTCTGTGGGGGGCTTCAGGGTTGCTGATCTATTGGAGGGTGGGTGTGGCCTAAATATCCCTGTGGGAGACACCAGGGCAGCTCCCAACCTCACCGACCCAGCCAAGGGCTGGAGTTTTCAAATAAGGCAACAAGAACAAAAGGAACATTGTGGGGAAAATGAGAAGTTGTGTTCGCTGTCTACGCCAGAGGGCCTTCCTCTAAGCCCAGGGGCCACTGGCTGACCTACTTATGAAGCTCTCAGCCAAAATCCACCACCCTTGGTACACAAAGCCCCCAAACCACCCTCTGAATATGCAGCTAGGCATAGGCACCCAGCCGCCAGCCATTCAGTCCCACAAGTTTCCACTGGGCAACTCCTGTGGACTAGTGTTCTAGGCTCAGAAATACAATGCTGGACGGACCGAGAGATGATCATACTAAGTGAAGTCAGTCAGACAGAGAAAAACAAATATCATATGATATCACTTACAGGTGGAATCTAAAAAACTGATACAAATGAACTTATTTACAAGACAGTAACAGACTCACAGACATAGAAAACAAATTTATGGTTACCAAAGGGGAATGGGATGGGGGATAAATTAGGAGCTTGGGATTAACAGCTACAAACTACTATATATAAAATAGACAAACAACAAGGACCTACTGTAGAGCACAGGGAACTATATTCAATATCTTATAATAACCTATAATGGAAAAGAATCTGAAAAAGAATATATACATAACTGAATCACTTTGCTGTACACCTGAAACTAACACAACACTGGAAATCAACTATACTTAAAATCAACTATACTTAAAAAAAAAAAGAATTCTCTACACAAACCCCACAAAAATACCATGATTTCAGCAGGGTCAGGTGCCTGTGGGGCTGCTCAGTGGATGAAGCTTTGCCACTAAGCTGTCCAAGTGAAGAGCAGTGATAGTGCTCGGAACTGCAGCTACCATTTTTAAGCATTTATCGGGTGCCAGGCCCTGAGGAACAGACATGACATCTGCATTAACCCTGAGCCAGCTTTGCCACCCTGTGAACGATGGCTCTGCCACCTTAGAGACAAACTCTCCATGTCTCCCTTTCCTCATCTGTAAATGAGGATAATAATAGTAACGCTCGTTTAAAAATAATAACAGGGACTTCCCTGGTGGCGCAGTGGTTAAGAATCCGCCTGCTAATGCAGGGGACACGGGTTCGAGCCCTGGTCCGGGAAGACCCCACATGCCGCGGAGCAACTAAGCCCGTGCGCTACAACTACTGAGCCTGCGCTCTAGAGCCCGCGAGCCACAGCTACTGA
>NC_041226.1:86327070-86349277 GCF_002837175.3 Physeter macrocephalus
CTACTGAGCCTGCGCTCTAGAGCCCGCGAGCCACAACCACGGAAGCCCGCGCGCCTAGAGCCCGTGCTCCGCAGCAAGAGAAGCCACCGCAGTGAGAAGCCCGCGCACCGCAACGAAGAGTAGCCCCTGCTCGAGCGAAAGCCCACGGGCAGCAACAAAGACCCAGGGCAGCCAAAAATAAATAAATTAATTAAAATAAGATAATAAAAATAGTAACAGTGGACACAGGCTCAGGCTCTGTTCTGAGAGCTTCCTTACAGTAGCTCAGGTCAGCCTCAGGTGTGTCTTATTATCCCGTTTCACAGGTGAGAGCACCGAGGCTCCCAGCAGGTAACCTGAGCCTAGGAGGCGCCCCCTCGGATGCTGGCACGGGAGTGCCCCGGGGAGACGCCGAGCCCCTGCCCCAGTTATCATAACAAAACCCGCAGCTACCCGGGCCGCCTGGGTAAATACCTGGCCCGATGACGCGGAGATAGGGCTGCAGAATAAACAAATTTGCTGGCGGGGCCGCCCGGCCGTGGCCTCGGGTTCTCGGGTTCTCGACACCCGAGCCTCGGCGGGACATTCCAGACGGAAAGGGGGGCCGGGAGCTTGGTGGGAGGTGCTCGAGGGCCCGGGGTGCTGGCGGCACATGAAGTCAGGCGGGGCCGCTCCCCACTCGCAGCAGCAACCCCTCGGGAGCCCCTTGCAGAAGAAATCTAGGTGCGCCCCGCCCCAGGTTCGCGGGGGCGGTGGGTCAGGCGGACTCCGCCCCGCCTGCCGCCCCGGGTCCCGCCGCCGTCACCACCACCCCCTGCCCGGCCAGCCCGGGACTCCCGAGGGCAAGGCCGGGGTCTCGGTTCACCGCCCCCCGCCCCGCCCGGGGCTGTGGCTGCGCCGCGGGGCCGCCGGGGTTGCCGGGCTGAGCCTCCCCGCGCCCCGCACCCCGTCTGCGCGGCTACCGAGCACGGTCCCCGGTTCAGTCTGCGGGGTCTCCTGCCATCTCTTCCCGGCTCTCTCCCCCCTCCCTGGTCCTGTCTCTGCCCCCCTCGCCAGGGCGGCCCCCTTCCCCGCTCCAAGGACTGCAGCCTAGCCCGTTCACCACCTTTGTCCGGTGAACAGTCATTAGAGGAAGGACGGGGCGTGGGGGAGGCAGGGGAACGTGCCCCCCACATCGCCACTGCCGGGCACCCGCTGCCCGCCCGAGGGCTGCCCCTCCCCGGCGGAGGGGGCTGCGGCCAAGGTGCCCGAACTCCCCGCAGCGGCCTCCGGGCCCCTCAGTTCCGGGTGGGAGGGAGAGGCGTCCCAGGGCACACGCCAGCCTCGGGGCCCGGGACGGGGTCGCCCTCGCCTTCCCCGGGAGACGGGACCCCCGGGGGCGCGCACCGGGCCTGCCGCCCTTACCTGCGTCCATGGCGAGGCCAGCTGGGCTGCACGCCTCCCGCGCCCGGCGCCTCCCGCCGCCGCCGCCGCCGCCGCCGCCGCCGTCGGGCCCGGCTCCGCTTTCGCGGGCGGCTCGGGTTTCCTGGTGCCAGCAGCGCGGCCGGTTAATCATTGACGGCCTGGATTGCCCGCGGCTGCGTCAACAGGCGGCTCCACGCGCGCCCCGGCGCTGGGGCCCGAACCTGCGGGCGCCCGGCGGCCCCCCGGGGAGGAAGCCGAGCTGGAGGCGGGTGGGAGGAGGGGCGCAGCCCAGGCCCAACTGGGAAAGGGCAGGGGGAGACTGGGGCAAGCCGGAGAGCACGGCTGGATGCATTTGTGGCCAGCAAAGGCCTTGGGGATCCGAGTTGCCGAATCCTCCCTTTTATTTTGCCCAGCAAGACAAGCCAGAAATACGGATCGTCATATGAAATCTCCTGGGTTTTAAAACAATGTGTGTGAGGCTTCTAGTCCCTGAAACTTACCAGACTGGAGAACTCAAAGCAGGTCTCACTCCAAACACCGAGAAATGCTAGACTACGCAGGCAAGCCAGACGGCAATTTAAACTCAAACTCACGGCTGAGCTCCCAAGATAGTAAGGGAGATCCCCAGGGACCCAGGAAGAGCGGACACCGACACAGCCTGGAGGGGATGGAGGCGGGTGCTGTCCGTGCATTGTGGCGGGTTAGTGGTCTCTGAAGCTGTTCTAGGCTTAAGTTTTACTCCCAGATGTGGACAGGAGATGAAACCTTGGGTCTGTGAAGCAGGGAACTGGGATGAAGAGCGATGAACTCAAAATAAAACCTGCCCGTGGCTCACGGAGGAGACAAGGAGGCTGGTCTGACCCAGACTAGGTTCTGGATGAGGAAACAAAGTCTCCCTGGGAATTGTCACCATAGGCCGATTCCTCACATGCGTCTGGGGTTCAAGTTCAGCCCGTTGTTGTGGTCCAGAAACCCCGACTTTAAAAATCGACATTTAAAAAAAAAAAAGCGGCTCCAGGAAAGAGCATTGGGATTTCTCCCAAGCAAAACTGCTCTGGTGGGACAACCCCCGTCCGAGACGACACGATTCCCACAGAAAAAGCCCCCCTAAGCATAAGTGCACAACCCCCAAAGGCAAAACGCACAGGCCAACAACCCACCATGAGAGAGAGTCTCCAGACAAGAAAAAGCAGCACGTGATTCTGGGGCAGTCAGGATCCAACTGGGAAAGCAGGAACCACCTGGAGTATTTAAAAGAAACGGGACCTTTAATGCAGGGAGCTGGCTTTGGTGATGATGGAAGAGGCAAAAGCTCACCCGGAGGGAGTGACACAACCCAGAGCTTAGCCCGAGGAGGAGGAGGAAGAGGAGGAGGAGGGTGTTACACACCGCGGGCAGCAGGGTGGAAGGGGGCCACCCTGGGTGGGTGCGGGCAACAAGGGGGTGCCTTGTTTGAAGACAGTAATAAAACTGGCTAAAAGCTGCTCTGCTTTTAATCACCATGGGACAGTAATTCTAAACAATGTCAGTGACAAAATACTCCTCCCTGAAAAGAATATTTTGTTGGTCTCAGTTCTAAAACAACTGCTGTGGTGCCCATTTCCTGTGCTCGCACAAAGCCAGCAGTCGGGACTTCATCCCTGTGGCAGAAGACTGGAAGAAGTCTCTCCTGGGATTATGACCAGCCCCAGAGAAAAGACCGACAGACGTATAGAAATATCAGGGTTTCCTCAATGAATGTACCCAGCCAAACAAACCTCACCCACACACTCAGAACTTCTAACCGTCTTTCGAGTCCCCTGCTCTAAAATATCAACAGGGACAGGGGTCATCCACCTTAGATGGGAAGAAAAAAATCCCATTAAAAGAGACAGAGATAAACAAATGGGAAAAGTAACCAGGAGGAAACAGAGGTGATGCAGGTATTTTGAAGCTCTGATGTCGTATATCCCTTCCAAGAATCCATAAATTCAATCACACGAGAGAAAAACCTCGGACAAACCACAGCTGCGGGGGCTCAAGATGCAAAGCGTCTTGATGCCTTTGCTTTTCACGGTGAGAATTTTCCTTTGGTTCTTTTAAAACCTGCCTGTTTTTCGTAATGTCTTTTCTGTGGTGATGCACTACCCCACGTGCTTTCTCTTCAAATGGTTTCTAAAACTTTTTCTTGGAAAATAATTTCAAGCTCAGAGACAAGTTGCAAGAACGGGACAAATGAGCCGACAATGCCTTTTCCAGCGCATTTTTTGCCGGGACAGAATCCAGTCCAGGATTATGTGTTGCATTCAGTTGCCATGTTTTCAAACACTTTTACAGACCCGGTTCTAAATCCTCCTGAAATCACTGTAGTTTCTTAGACGCGATTCAGCCCGTTTGCCACACCTGCTGACCGCTGCACAGGACGGGCTTTCCTCGTGGCCTCCAGCAGCAGCTCGATTTCATGGTCAGCAGGAGTTAACTTCTAAAGGCGCTCTGTGTGTACCGCACGTGTGCCCTGGGGTATGAGGCAGGTGGCTTCTAAGGAAGTCACTGGCTGTGGACCATCTTTTATTTCTCCACTTGGGGTTTCTGCACCATGTAGGTGGCCCACGCGCTGTCAGGCCCAGCGTTCCACTTTCTGGGAGAGGACTCTACTCAGAGCCATTGGGGTAGCAGTTTGCTTCAGTTTCACAAAATCACAGGCCCTTTCAGGCTCCCGCGGAATGCAGAGGGCCAGTTCCAGAACCCTGCTGCTGTGCGTGGGGCTGTGGCTTAGACTCCCGCCCCTCAAGGCACAATCTGCTCCCGGCTCCTTTATGGGCACATGGCAACGAGGACCTTCTTCTCTCAAGGGCCTGGATACCGTTTTTACCTTTCTTGTCTTGGAACGGGACGACGATGCATTCCTCCGTGTCTGGAGCGTGTATCTGTGCAAACACGCTAGCTCAGCTATCTTGATTGGAGGTCCGTTTGCAGCCGCAAGCCTTGGGCGAGCCATGTAATCTCTCTGCTCCTCAACTTCCCCATCAGGAAAATGGGTTTGTTAAAGTAAAAAGCAAACGAAGACCAGCCTTGAAAGTTGCCTGAGCAGGCAAAACCAGTTTTGTAACCGAGCAGGACCCTACGGGGCCTTCCCAAAGAAGACACCCCCCGCCCACCAACCCCGCCATGTCCTCCACCTGCGTCTTGGCTGTAGAAAAACGTCAGCTTCCGAGGCCTTCCCCAAGTTCCAAAGAGCAAATTTAATCAGAGAAGTGAGAAAATGCAGAAAGGAAAACAGTCAAGCAAAACAAAATAATAGCTTAGCCATTAAACAAAGTCAAGGACCTTTAGTTCCTCCTCAAGGGCTACAGTTAATATTCTGAGCCATGTCCCTTGAGCTGTTTTGCAGATACTGAAACCCTGACGAGGTGGAAGAAGTTAACCGCACGCTGCCCCCAAGCACGTAGACCCCAGACCGGTTGGAACCAGAAGGCGGATGATGTTGACTCCCGATGACCTCACCACCAAGCAATCAGAAGAAGGCCCACCAGCTGATCACACACCCCACAGCCCCCCTCCCTCACCCTGTCTTTAAAAACCTTCCCTGAAAGCCATTGGAGAGTTTGGGCCTTTTAAGCACTAGCTGCCCTGGACTCCTTGCTTGGCACCTGCAGTAAACGCTCTATTTTCCTTCACCTGCAACCCAGTGTCAGTAGATTGGCTTTGCTGTGCGCAGGCAAACAGACCCTGGTTTGGTTCGGTGACAGTTTACCTGTACACATAAAGTTTAATTTAGCTTATTTTGCAAGAGTAACTTGGCCGGGGTCATTCCTTCCTTCTGCCTCTGGAAATCATAAGCACAAATGAAACTGTTTCCCCAAATTGGTATGAGGTAACCAATTCCCCATCATTTAAGAAACTCCTAATATTATAACCAATCATGGTGAAGAATAAACAGTCACTGCCTCCTCACTACACGAGCTGCTTTATAACAACGTACCCTGAGGCTTAGTCCATGTTTTGAGAGCTCTCGGTTCAAGAACTGTCTTTTGCACAATCGACTTTTACTAACTGCCACTTTGGTTATTCACGGGTTTACTCCTGCTATTTCTGCCCTTTTGACGGATTGTGTGAGGCTTTACTGCTATTCGAGATATGTACCAAACCTTGTTTGACTTTGCACTATCTAGCCATGGCCATGTCAGACCAGAAAAGCAAACACCAGAATACAAAACCACGGTTTTCCCTGGGTGAGGGGTTATGGCTGATGTTAGTTTTATCTGTGTGTGTGTTTGTGCGTATACATTTTCTGCAATGAGCATGGGTTACACCCGTGATTGGGAAAATGGCAACAAATACTCTTAAAACGAGGGCACCTGGTCAACTCTTTAAGTGCTGAGCACCCGCTTGTGTTCAGCAAAAGCTTAAAGACCTGAGGGGAATGAACTGACATTTTTGCAGGCGGTGGGGCTGGCTAAGGGGATTGGGGGAGGAGGGCCATGTTGGAAAGCTGTGTTTCCTGTGCTCCTGTGAACTTGACCTGGTGGGGGGATGGTACAGATGGGCGCAGAGAATCCCAGCGTTCTGCCTCACCTGGTTCTGAGAAAGCCAAACCTGTGAGTCTCAACCCCATTGCTCATTCAGCAACAACAGGTGCTTCCTGTGCCTGGCAGAGAGATTTGGCAACACGAACCAGCCACCGCCCTGCCCTCAAAGGGCTCAGCTCTAGGGACAAATATCAAGCCCATGATTGCAGAATCTGCTACATGATTGCAGCTGTGTTCCATGCTTTCCGGGGCTGCAGAGAACACTGACGGGGCTAGCCTGGTCCAGCTGGGGAGGGGCTGGAGCATCCTTGGGGAAGGGATGGTGGGAAGAGTCAGCCAGGCACAGGGTGGAGTGGACGGTCTAGGGGGGTGTCTGGGCCTGGGGCCTGGTGGGAGTGTGTAGGGTTAGATGAGAGGTGGTTGGGCATTGGCTGGTGTGCGTGGGAAAGATGGGCTCCCTTTGCTATCCCTAAGAAGTGGCTGGCCTTGGGGGGAAGCCCCCAGATGCCACAGCATCAAGAATACAAAAAATAACGGGAATTCCCTGGTGGTCCAGTGGTTAGGACTCCGCGCTTTCACTGCCGAGGGCCTGGGTTCGATCCCTAGTCGGGGAACTGAGATCCCATAAGCCGCGTGGCACGGCCCACCCCCAGGAAAAGGTGTCAGCATTAAAAAAGAAAAGAATACAGAAAATAAGAAAATATAGTTAATATAATTGGCCCCGTGAGGCCTGGATGCCAAATAGACAAATACACAAATGAAGAAAACACATAACAGGCACCCAGCGCCCGCTCTGCGCCAGGCCTTACACCAGGCCGTGTGTGTGCCTTCTGGCATGGAAGCCTCACCGTGGTATTTCCCTGTTGAGAGTTTAGCTAAGCTATTCCATGGTACTGCTGCCCTGGCATCCAGTTTGTATGGCTAAGCGGCCTGCAGAAGCCTCACGCTGACAGCACGTCCCTTCATACACGCGCACGCCCCAGACAGCAGCCTGTGGAGTCGCCAGCCAACGTGTGCTCCCGTGATCAACGGTCTCCCCTGCCTGTATGCCTTATGCGCCCCTGAGATAAGACCCCCGTGGACCTTTCCAAAACCCCACTCTCTCGGCTTGAATTAACCAATCCAGTCCTAGCCTGGGAACCCCAAAGCACTCCACCCACAGACCCTGATAAAGGAATATGCCCCAGGGCCTGCCTCTCTGTCTGCACTCTGCCTTGACCTCCTGTGTGGCCCCTTGAGGCATGCCCTGTACCTCCTCCAAGACCTGTGAGTAATAAACTTCTCTACTTCGGTTTCTCTTGTGGTCTGTTGCTGAACCTCGGCCCACCATCAGATTCCTCAAGCTCCACTCACACATGTTAATTCCACGAAGTCATAACACTTCCCCCATAACATTTGGGAAGTAAGGAAACACCACGATCACATCACTGCCCGAGGTCACTCGGCAGAGGCAAGGTTTGAACCCAACTCTAAACCCAGAGCCAAGTGCCTAAACTTGCCTCCACCGTGGTGAATGTGTGAATGGCCCTCCCTGTTTGGAGCTTCTGTGTAAGTTCCTCTCAGGTAGGGGGTGGCTTTCTCATGCCCATCCAGCCGCTCCTTCCTCAGCTTCCCTCTGTCCAGGTCCACAGGGCTCAGGAGGCCCAAGTTCCCTTGTACCCTCTCCCCCCCATCAGAAGAACCATCCTGTAACCCTTCCTGAGGTGGGTTAAGGACTCTGAAGTTACATAAACAGTGACTTCGCCTGATGTCTGCACATTAGTCTCTCCTGCATCATATTTCAGCGTCATCAAATATTCATGGAGTGCTCACAATGCACTAGGAGCTAGACCTGCAAAGACAGACTTGATGCCTTGGGGAAACATGCGGTTGGAACAGGTCGGTGTTTGCCTTCTCTGTGCCAGGTACTGGGGGTACAGGTGGAATCCAGCAGACAGGGCCTCTGTCTTCTTGGCTCACAGCCTGTCGAGTGCTGAGTCTAAAAAGTCATTGCATGACCTGCCCACCATGTACTGGGAAGGTTGAGGAGGCCAGGAACTTGTGCTGGAGGCAGCATTGAAGGCTCTAGCGGGGGAGTGGGTGGGTGACACGATCAGGGCAGTGTCAGGACACTCGGGTGGCCAGCGTGGAGGCTGGGCTGGAGTGGGGGTGAGCCGAGGCGGCGCTAAGGTTGTGCCCAGGCAAGAGGCGTAGGACCCGGGAGGTAGAGGCAGGGGCGGAGCACGAGGGGCAGGCGCAGAGGTGACGGCGCCCTCTCGGGGTGACCGCACGCGAGGAGGCTGAACCCGTTCCAACTTCCGACCCGGGTCACAGGGCTCAGGAGTCTGACTTGCCAGTGCGGGCGCTGGCCCACGTCCCCACCCCGGCCCTGCAGTCCCGGGAGATCATTCCGACGGCCCCAGGCAGCGGAGGTGTGTCTGGAGGGAACCTTCCCGGAGGCCGCCCGGCGTCTGGAGACTCCCGCAGCCAGTTGCGATATTGAGTTGCTTCTGTCCTTTGCAGCAAAAAAAAAAAAAAAAACACCGGGCGTCGCCGCAGCCGATCCTGCTGCCTCCGCAGCCTCCCGGAGGAGCATCGGCCCAGCCCACGCATGCGCGGCGCCCACCGACGCCAGGGACTACAACTCTCGCGGTGCCCCGCGCGCGCCGGCAGCCCCGCTCCCACCGCGCCGCGCGCCTCCCGGAAGTGGGGCTCCGGTGGCGGCGGGGGGAGGTGGGGGCGTCTCCGACCTTTGCGCGGGGGCGGGCCGGCAGGTTTGGGAGAGGCTGCGTGAGCTAGGAAGCCGATGCGGGCGAGCGGCGCTGGAGATGGCTTCGGCTGGAGGCGGCCACTGCGAGGGCGCCGCGCACGAGGCCGACCGTCCTCACCAGCGGCCCTTCTTGATCGGGGTGAGCGGCGGTACCGCGAGCGGCAAGGTAAGGGGCTGGGCGGCGCGGCGGGTCCTGAGTGTCACGCCGGCCCCCTGGGACTCCGGCCTCCGTCCAGAGAGAGACCCCAGACCCTGGCAGCCGAGGTGCCCCCTCCCGGGCGTGGGCTGCGGCCACGGCTGGCCAAGCTTAGGCCGGGGCGCAGGCGGGGAGCGGGGCGCTGGACTTCGGGGCCCCCCGCAAGCCTCTCGCTGGCCTGGCCTCTCGTGACCTCCAGGTCCGCGCTGCCCCTGCCAGTGCCCGGAGGCCTTCCCGCTAAGCGCAGCCCCACCCGTCACTGGCCGGCCTGGCAGCCCGTCGGAGCTCGTGGGTCAGGGTGAGCGTCTCCAGGCGGGGATCCTGTTTGTGTGTTCCCAGTCAACTGTGTGCGAGAAGATCATGGAGCTGCTGGGACAGAATGAAGTAGACCACCGGCAGCGGAAGTTGGTCATCCTGAGTCAAGACAGGTTCTATAAGGTCCTGACCACGGAACAGAAGGCCAAGGCCTTGAAGGGACAGTACAATTTCGACCACCCAGGTAGAGACCCTGAGGGTGGGGAGGGAGTGGGGGAGGAGGGCAGACCACGGAGACTGGGTCCAGGGTTGGACTTGGATAGCGAGAGACCTAAGTGGTTCCATGAAATCACCCAGATAACCCGCGGTGGAGCGTCTTTCCCACGCTCTCTGGGCCCTGGGTGGCCCTGCCG
The DNA here is from genome assembly GCF_002837175.3 of Physeter macrocephalus. Classification (NCBI taxonomy): domain Eukaryota; kingdom Metazoa; phylum Chordata; class Mammalia; order Artiodactyla; family Physeteridae; genus Physeter; species Physeter macrocephalus. The sequence goes on from NC_041226.1 coordinate 86,336,575, forward strand.
GAGCTCCAGGCTCCCCTGGAGCCAGTCAGGGAGTCTGCGCCTCAGAAGGGCCTTCAGGACCACTGCTCTGCCACAACTATGGTCACGGAGAAAGCCATGCATCTTCCCACGTTAAGGGTCCTCTGCACAGACCGCGTCCACTGTGGCCTTTCATTCCGCCACCTGCCCTGGGGCAGAGTCCTCGCGAGGCCAGCAGTGGAAGCAGTGGGTAAACAAGAACCAGAGGCCTTGAAGCTCCGTTTCCTGGTCTGGTCGGGGGCCGGGGGAACAGGTGGAGATGGGGTGGATGAGGGGGAACAGCCAGGCTGCCCCTCCCTGCTGCTACTAGAAGATTCCACCCAGTGGCTGGCTCCCATCTTCATTCCTTTCCAGGGGACACATGGGGAGAAGGTCCGAGAAGCGTCAGTCTGTGTTACTTCCCAGAAGTAGAGAGAAGCAGACGCCTAGCTCACCTACCTCCCAGGGCTGGCCGATCCCTGGGTGGTGGCACTGCCCGAGGGCAGCGAGGACAGGTCCATCCTGTGGTTTGCAGAGGGCCCTGCAAATGTAAACTGTAGGGGGCAGCTCCCAGTCCAGCTGTTCCTTAGGGTCATTGGTAGCACCAGCGCCCAGCTGTGCTGACCCCAGGGCAGAGCGAGTTCCCTGCGGTCCCCAGCACCAGGACACGGGTTTTTGTCTTGCCTTTTGTTCCGTCTCTGCAGATGCTTTTGATAATGATTTGATGCACAGGACTCTGAAAAACATTGTGGAGGGCAAAACAGTCGAGGTCCCAATCTATGATTTTGTGACCCACTCAAGGTGAGCAGGTGGTTCCTGGGAGGAGAGGGCTGTGCGCTGGGGGCTGGTGAGGACAGCCCCCCGCCACCAGGATCTGTCCCCAGCACGGAGTCCACACCCGGGGACTGAAGCTGATGGCAGGGCCCCTTCCTGGTCTCACCCTGCAGGTTAGCGGAGACCACGGTGGTCTACCCGGCAGACGTGGTCCTGTTCGAGGGCATCCTGGTCTTCTACAGCCAGGAGATCCGGGACATGTTCCACCTGCGACTCTTTGTGGACACTGACTCTGATGTCAGGCTGTCCCGAAGAGGTAAGGCGGACGCGGGCCTCTCTGCCCCTGGCCGGCCCGGCCACGGGTCCCGGAGGTCTGAAGGTCCCCACCCTGCTCCTGTCGCCACAGTTCTCCGGGACGTGCACCGCGGCCGGGACCTGGAGCAGATCCTGACGCAGTACACCACTTTCGTCAAGCCGGCCTTTGAGGAGTTCTGCCTGCCGGTACGGCCTTCCGCTTGCTTGGGGACCTCCTTTTCTCCCCGTTCAGAAGGACCCCCGGTGCCCTGTTCTGTGAGAGCCAAGCCATGGATGGACGTGGCCTGCTGTATAAATGGAGAAGTTAGCTTCTTGTACCCACGTTCCCGAGGAGGAGCCGTTCTCAGCTGTGAATGTGTCCTCTGTTTCTCCCATCACCCCTTCCCCACTGCCTCCTCCTCCCCGCCCGCCCCCTCCCCCCAGGCTTCACCCCCGGCACCGCCTCCCTCCTGGCCTGTCTGCATTTCTCCAGGGTGCTGCTTCTCCCCTGACCCACACTGTGCATTTCCTTCCCCCCTTAGAACGGTGGGCTCCACAGGGGCAGGGATTTTTGTCTGTTGGCTGCCAAAGTGGCGTCTGGCACACAGTAGGTGCTCAGAAACTTCATCCATGCCGTGTGGTTTCTCTGGGCTGCCTTTGGCTGGCACTGGGAGGTCCGGCTGGCCTGTAGAGGAGGAATTCACCGTTGTGACCTCTGTCTTTTCCTCCGTCTCACAGTCTTTACTGTCATTAGGTGGGACTTGCGTCAGGATTTAAAGGGGAATTGAACAATGTTTTGCTTCTTAAAGGGAAAAATGAGGCACAAAGGAATTAGAACCAGGATTCCTGCTTTAGATAAACAGGACGAAGGAGTTCTGTTTCTGCTATTTCAAGAAAACAGTTTTTATTTTACATTCTTGTTCTCTGAAGTTTCTGGAAAGTGATCAGAAAAGTAAATTGACTGTTTTGCAGTCTAATTTACAGAAAGACATTTGGCAAAGTAGGTCGTTTATGGTAAAACTCCGGACTCCAAATGTGACCGGGTGCCCCTGGGTGGAAGCAGGACCGCGCTGGGCCGGAGCCTCCGTCTCTCCCTTCCCTTTACCTGTAGCCACACAGCGAGTTGACTAAGCTGGCCGTGTCCCCCGCGTCCCCGAAGGGAAGACCTTTCTCAGCTCTTTGCTGGGCTCCACCCCTCCTGCCCCCCTGCAGCCTGCTGTCCACAGCCCCATGGGAGGCAGCCCTGGCCCTCTCGCACTCACGTCTCCCGTGGGTCTCCACTGCCTGCAGACACAGCTGCCCCAGGGCTTGGTCCCGCCCGCCCCCGTGGCTAATCTGTGTGACAGGCCTCCTTGGCCCAGATCCACACGCTGGCAACACTCAGCTGTCTGCAGGTCTGTCTCTGGGCCCAGACCGTTTCCTCCCTTGCCTCCCTCCGCTGCTTCAGATTCGGCCCCCTCGGCAGCATCTGGTTGGGGTCCCTCCTCGGTGGTGCCACAGGGTGCCCAGCAGGGAGTGAGTTCCTCGGCGTGGGAGCAGATGAGGGGCGGGGAAGGAAGGGGAGCAGGTCCTCGCGTGCAGCGCAGCCCTGCTGTCACAGGGTCAAGAAACCTGTGTGTAGTGGGAGGGCGCCCCACTTCACTCGGCCCAGAGAACCAGGCAGTCAGCACAGAGAACTGCCCCCTACAGCAGTGCTCACGAGAGACAAGCATCTCAGAGACGCCGGGAGACAAGCGCTGTTTCTTCCTCGGCTGCCTCAGCTCACCTTCCCTCACTTCTGGGGTCACCGTCTCTCACCTGGTTGACAGATACCCCGAATCCCTGCCCCCCCATCTGCCATGACGGGCCCGGGGTTGCTTCCCTGCATCTAGCCGCAAGCAAGCTGAAACCGTCTGGGGGACAGATCCTTACGAGACTTTCCTTTTCTTGCCTTGCAGACGAAGAAGTACGCTGATGTGATAATCCCTCGAGGGGTGGACAATATGGGTAAGGACCAGGTCTGCCAGCTGCCCCCACTCCTTCCAGGGCCATGAAGCAGGCACTGCCCATCCTGTCGTGGTTACTGAGACACCCCCAGCGCGTGAGGCCTGTCTATGTACATCTGTGGCACAGGTTTCAAATGCACTTGGAAAAACAGTTAACACATTGTACACCTTAAAATGACACAAGGCATTATGTCAATTATATCTCAGGGAAGCTGGTGGGGACAAAAAAATACATGGAAAACTGGCAGGGAGTCACTTGTTAGCAGAAGGTATCTTAACCAGGGTTAGTTAACAGAAACTCTCGCCAACCAAGCCAGGTAGGTTTTACTGTGCTCTTGTCTGTCTGCTGAGACTCAGCGCCACCCAGATGCCTCAGGGAGGAAAACCGCGTGCTTCGCCAGTAACGCCAGGTTGGCGCTGGGCGGGCAGCCCTCCCGGCGTGTCGCAATGGAGAGTGGGGGCAGCTGACCCAGCTCTGTCTGTCTCTGCTGCAGTGGCCATCAACCTTATCGTGCAGCACATCCAAGACATCCTCAACGGCGACATCTGCAAGTGGCATCGCGGAGGGTCCAACGGGCGCAGCTACAAGAGGACGTTTCCTGAGCCGGGAGACCACCCCGGCGTGCTGACCTCTGGCAAACGGTCGCACCTGGAGTCCAGCAGCAGGCCCCACTGAGGGGTGGAGTGCTCAGCTCCCGGCAGGTCCAGAGATGCCCCCCTACCCCTAAACACACGACCGTGGCCGGGGTGGTGCTGGAGTCCAGGCGTCCCTCGTTAATTCAGGAAACCTGGACGAGTTATTCAGACTGGGTCTGACAGGATGTCTGCAGGCAGCCCTGACCTTTCCACCCGCTTCCTCACATCACAGAGGCTTAAAGGTCTCTTTAGTTACCGAGAAACGCCACAGAACGTGTGGTGAGCAAGTCACATATTTTGGGGAACCCTGACGAAATAGCCCGGACGCTGTGATTTTGACGGTGAACCCACAGCAAGAGAGACTAGTATGATCTGGTTCACACACGTGTAACTGAAAAGTGTGAAGAGCTAACACTCTTCCTTTTTATGCGTTATACAACCACACGTTTTCTGTTTTAGCCTGTCTCCTAACACCATGCTCGCTGTGACCTACTTACCCAATTTCATGACCCACCAGCAGGGTCGTGCTCCTGGTACACACTGACCTGGTACACACTGACCTGGTACACGAGGGGCCATAGAGAGGCTTCCTTCCTTCCGGCCTGTGCTCTGAAGGCAGAGCCAGGAGGGAGCCCTGGGGAGCAAGCTTTTCCTTAACCAGCACCAAACACGCAGGCGGGGGGCCCCCGCTTGCCCAGCCTGAGTCTGCCTGCTTGGGGGTCTGCCTTCTGGCGGGCACAGTGTCCTCATGCAGTCCTACTCAGGGCTCCTGAGCCCAGGCTGCTGTCTGGACAGGTCTTTCCTGGTGTCGCCCTCGGCCAGGTCAAGGGCACGTCACCTCCAGTCAAGGCATGTGTGGACCAGAGAGGCGTGAGCAGATGCCGCGGCCCAAAGGTGGCCGGTCCCCTGTGCTCACGCAGCGTCCGCGCCTCACAAACAGTCATGGTCTTGTCCTCATTTGTCCTCCCTCCCACGTGGCCGTTTCTGTAAAAGCCACCAGCTGTCGAGTTCTAACTGTAGTTACACAGAGACATCAGTTGAGCTTAGCTGAGCACGATGGCTGTTTCTGATGACTGTGAAAGTTTTGTCAAACTTACTGTGCCCTTTCGGAGAGAGACCCAATAAACAATACCAAATATGAATGTCACTTTGTCCCTTTTTAATTACATTAAGAAAAGGCAAATTCAGGACAAGGAAATGTATGGATGACACAAACCTTGACGGTTGAAGAGGCTAGTCGCTCACGCACCTCTCAGCAGGCTCTCTGGGGCAGCGGTTCAAGAGTCAGCAATGGTGAGGAGGAACGGCCAGCCTTCCACAGCCTCCTCAGGCCGGCGTTCCAGTAGCTCGTGTGCCACTGAACCATGCGGGTGATTCCCCACGGCCTCACTGGGTCAGCAGGTCAGCGGGCCTGTCAGCCAAAGCCCACCACCAGCCTCTGACAGCAAGACCGGGGCCTCGTCTGGTTCGACCCGAACCGGCCCCTCCCTGCCTTCATCTAGGCCAACACAAGCCCCATGCCAGCCGCTCCACACTCAGCTAGTTCACGGGGCTCTTAGGAGTCAGCAGACATGGAGGGCATTGTCCTTTATGGTCCGGGAAAAACAGACTTTGCTCAAAACGAGGTGCTCGTCAGAGGACTGTTTCAACAACGAAACCAGAACAGAATCCCTGCCGAGCCTGAGTCTCCACCAAGCTCAGAGCCACTCTGTGTTGTCAGAAGTAAACACGCTCATGAAAGACGGTTCTACTTTGTCCCGACCCGGCCCTGCTGTCCATCACTGTGTCCGTGTCCTGCTAGTATTTCCGGATCAGGATATCCCAGCTGTCTTTCCAGCGAAGGGCCTTGAGTTCGCTGGGTGAGAGTGACCTGTCCCCGTAGGTTAGTGGGCGCAGCGTGTTGGACACATGACAGGCAGAGGCAAACCACGCCACGACCAGCGCGCCGAAGAGGCTCCTCTGGAGCTGGGACCTGCTGGCCCAGGGCAGAGCACGGGCGTGGGGAGGCCGGCCCCTCCCCACCACGATGTCCTCTGGGCAGCCGTCGCCCACGTGGTCACCTACCCCGGCCCGTCCTTCCTCCGGCCACCCCCTGCCTGAGCATCAGCCCTCACCACGTCCTGCCCGATGCGCTAAGCCCCACCCTCCTCCCTCGCTCTGCTTTCAGAATTCCACAGCTTCTGCTTCATCTAAGGTCGGATGCCGGGGCATTGCCCCCGAACCCCCCGTGAGCACAGTGCAGCCCTCCTGACGTACTCCCAGGCTCCTGGGGACCAGAGAGAGAGGGTCCCCCACCTGCCCTGGCCTCCAGAACTCGCTCCGGTTTACGAAGCTTCCTGGTTTATCTCTGCCACGCACCACGCAATCCGGCCACTAACCACTGGCTGCTCCGGGACTCGCCCCATGTTTCCCTTTCCTTTTCTTTGCTCCTGGTGTTCTCCAGGCCCAAAGGGCCTTCCCCATCTCACGTGCACATCAGCCGCCGTCCTCTCCCACCAGCCTTCGTGAGCCTCCTCCTCTGAACCCCTGTAGAGCCTTGCTTGTGCCTCTTTTGTGATCCTAACCCCATCTGCATCACACTGGAATCGCCATTCAAGACTCCCCTGGACCCGGCCCCCCAGGGGGGCGTGGCTGCTAAGGCCCCGTACCTGCACAGGTGGTCGCTGACGTGCTCCAAGACCACAGGGAGCAGGAGGATCTGGAAGGCGAGCGCGGGCAGGTAGTGGTAGAGGAACAGCGTCTTCTCCATCATGAAGAAGGGCACGTAGTTCACGGCCCAGCCCCCGGCACACAGAGCCCCGGCCAGCACCCAGCGCAGCCAGCAATCTGCGGGAAAAGGTCATCTCGAGCCAGCGCTGCCGACGGCTCCAGCTGGGAAGCTCCCGGCGGTCCAGCAGGCTGGCCTCCTCATCCACAAGGTACACGCAAGCTCCAGCTCCTGATTTCTCTGTGTCCCCTCCCAGCCTTCCCACATTTCCGGAGGAAGGACAGACTGTGTCCTAAGAACCTCCTGTAACTTCCTGCTGGTACTACCGTCCCCTTCCTGAGAAATGCCAGCTTCCTGGGGGCCAGGCCCAGCTTCTTCCCGACTCCCCGCTGGCTTTGGCTCACCCGGAGACTCCGAGCTGGGTCTCACTCCTCAGGGAGCGGTGGAGGGGCCGGACCCGTGCACCCGCCCAGGAGAGCGGGAGTCGGTGGAGAGCATGACCAGCTCGGAGCCGAGCCCAGAGGAGGTGCCTCCCGCTCCTGACAGCCTTCGGGGCCCTGCCCTGCCCTGCGTGTTTGCTCCTTTCCTGTTTCAGGACGCTTTGAAGGGGGTCTCTGTCCTTGCAAACCACCACCCTTGACTAAGTGCCCGCTGGCGCCTCTGTCCCATCAGCCACTTCCAGGGTGTCCTGGGGTCAGGAAGCAATTCCTGCCCGACACCTGCACGTCCCCGGAGAAGCCTTGAAAGCGATGCGGGAACTGGACTGCAACACTCTGTCTCTGGGGAAGAGACGGAAGTTCCCTCGAGGCAGAAACAAAGAGGTGGCCTCAAGGCCCGGCTTGCTGGTGCGGCCGGGCTGACACCGAAGCACAAGGAACTCCCGTCAGACCCAGGAGGAGGGGGCGTGAGACACGTGTGGGCAGCTGCACGGACCCTCAGGGAGGTCGCAGACTCTTCTTCGGCGTCTGAACAGGTACCAGATGAAGAGCAGGGCGTACACCAGGGTGGCAAGGCTGGCCGAGGCCCAGATCACGACGTTTCCGAGCAGATGGATCTGTGCCTGCGGGCGCACAGAGAGACCCTGTCACCTCAGCCAAGACGCCACAGCCCAGAGCAGACACGAGCACCCACCACACCCTCCGCCCTCGCTGCCAGGACGGACGTGCGAAGGTTCTCAGCCAGCTCTCTAAGCTGAAACCGAGAACCGGGAGTAGACGGGATTCTGTTCTGACAACAGAGCTGCTCCCAGGGGGGCTGATGCAGAGCTGCAGGGTGCCGAGGACCCGCTCATCTCAGACCCCGCTTCTCAGCGAGCCGTGGCCCCCACTTCCGGGGGGGGTAGGAAAAAGGCGAGCATCTTAAGCACATACCCCCGCCCAGCGGGTAATTACTGGGCACCCGCCACGTGCTGCATTTGCTCCCCCTGGTGAAGAGGGATGATGTACAGGGAATCAGAGCACTGACCGGCCCAGACGCCACGTGCCATGCGGGAAATCAAGCAGGGCTATTTTAAAAACCACGTCTGCCAGAGAAGGGGAGCCATACACTCCCACCGCAGCCACCAAGCCTGGTTTCCCTCGACCTGTGGACAAGCTAGGACCCGACTCCTTGGCATCTCAGGGGAGCTCTGGCCTCGAGCTGCCAAAGCACTAAAAACAAGTCCCGGGCTTTTGTTAGGGAAGCGCAGGAAGGCTGGGACTTGGTCGGATGCAACAGCTGCTCTTAACATCACAGGACTCTCAGGCGCGGGACGGCTCTGCCGCACAGACGCTCCGCTTACGCTGGTCCTGGGGTGCAGCCAGTAGGCGATGTTGGTGTCTAGCGTGACCCAGTCCAGCGGCGTGGAGCTGTATTTGTGTTCGGAATCGTCGCTTCTCACCGTCAGCATCCGCCACTGCGAAAAGCAGAGGTCGCTGGGAGTCACATGGACAGCCAGCCGCCTTCATCGCTCAGGGATCCGCCAGGGGGCAGAGTAAACCGCTGCCCCTCTCACGTGGGCGTCCGACCTCAAGTTCATTTAGAGCATGCCACAGAGGCAGCGCAACGGGCTGATGAGCCCAGGAGGCGCCGACCCCTGGGCTCCAGTCGCCTCGTCTGTTTAAGGGATGGGACTGGGCACTAAGGGTGCTTTTAGATTTGGGACCCTGAGTTCTCTGGGGCTGCACCGTGTTGACCGGGGCCCGTTCTGCCCTGACCTGTGTGCGGTGCCACTCTGCTGCACAGTCTCCTTGGCTCCTGACTGTTCCTGCCGGCAAAGCCACAAGGCAGGACAGCCAGGAGGCAGGGGACCAACAGTGCCAGGCATGTCACTTAGAGTGCACAGAGGGAAATGCTCCCTCCCTGCCGAGTCAGCTCCCAGTTTAAAGGCTGACACTGGGCAGGTGGGAGTTCTACAGACTGCAGCGCCTTCCCTGGCGAGGAGCCAGCACCCAGTGAGCAAGGTGGCCCACCCTTCCGCCCGCCTGTCACCTGCAGCTCTGAGAACCTGGCCACGAAGCTGAGGTTCCTGCTGGCGTCCGTCTGCGTAGGCGAGCGCAGCTCCAGCTCCCTCTCCTCCTGCTCCTGGCCTGGCAGACACACCGGGACCCAGAAGATACAAGCGGAACCAGGTCAGGGGCTCCCAGTGGCGACTGCCAGCTGCTTTTCAAACAGCCCGCCAGGACTCACTCAGAGCGCACCGCTCCACGTGGTTTTCCCCGCCGAACACGGTCCACCTGCCCGCCCAGCATCTTTTGAGTCAGAAAGCTCGGCTTGCCCTGCCTTCCAGGGGCACCCGCCCCCACCCCGAGTCCTGTCACCGCTTCAGCTACAGGGGGAGGGAGAGGGTCTGCAGCGGAGCAAGGGGCGCATGCGGTCCCCTCCAGCGGGGGCCGGGGCTCACTCCTGCCGTAGCGGTGCTCCTCCACGTTCCACACGGTGCTCCCGTGGTAGCCCCGGGACAGCTTCTCCCCGACCACCTCCAGCTGCCGAAAGCCCCAGTCCGGGAGGGGCGCCCCGCTCAGCTGGCGAAGCGAAGTGGGGAGGGTGTGAGGGAGGGCCCGGCTCAGCCTGGCCCGGGGGACCCCACCCCGGTCACTTGGCCAGCAGCTGACAAGGGCGGCCGGCTCTCCTCTGGGGAGCATCACAGTAGGGTTCGGTTCTGAGCAGTTACAGAGGGCCCTCACCACTCCCACAACACTTCATCCTGTCCCACCTGGCAGGGCCGTGTGAGGCGGCGTCACTGACCTTGAGGATGGCTGAGGTGTTCACGTGCACGAACCGGACCTCTGACAAGATGGTCTTCCAGACGTCCCTGTCCGACTCTCTGTTCACGATGTCCTGTAAAAGCAGGTCTGATCCGTTATTTCACTCTTTTTCAAATTTCCTTAAATGTAAAAATGAAGACCAGTCACCACAGTGAGACTGACTTGGTCTGATAGGAAGGGACAGTCCCCCAAGGGGAGCTGACGGCCGATCCCGGACAGTGCCATCAACTTTACTGCTGACGCCTGTGCAACGTGCTGGAGGGGGGTGGTCAGGGGGAGGGGGACACTGCCCTCCTCCAGAGACTGCACGGGGCAGCCTTAGCAGCAAGGCGAGTGGGCGGGGCCTTCAGGAGAATCCTGGTGGTGAGGAGCTGGTGCAACGACTCACATCAGAGGAGCACTGGGGGAGGGGACAGAGGCAGCTGCACAGACAGCTGCGGGCAGCACAGAGCGCCAGGCCCCGCCGTGCACAGAGACAGAGGCGGCCTCCCCGGCCCCTGGCTTCGCCGAGGGCCAGCAGCGCCTGGCCTCGCACCATCGAGAACCCGGCGGGGGGCCGGTGCTACAGGCATGCAGCCCGTGGTGGCTGAAGGGGAGCCCGGCTCCCCCGGAGGTTAGCCCAGTGCAGCCACTGCACCGCCGCTGCACTTCTCACACGTGTCCCTGACTTCAGACGGTCCGACAGCCCAGTGACAGAACCCTCCTCCTGCCACTTTGCCCAGAGCACTGCCTGACCACAGGCCCAGGGCCCAGGAGGGCAGTGCCAGGAACCAACCCCCAGATGGCCCTGCCTGTCACCGGGGAAACCCTTCTTAATCCCGGGGGAGGGTTGACAAAAGAGGCTCCCAGTGTGCTCAGGGCGCTGGTTTGGAGGCCAAACAGTGGGAGGGACCTTCTGCCAGCAGTGCCACGTGAGCCCCATACGGAGTGCCCACCCATCCATCGTACCATAAGCTCCTTCCTCTGACAGAAGAAAACTACCCAGTTCCCCCTTTCCGTAGAACAGGCAGCCACTTGTCCTCAGGGGCGGCTTGGAACGGGCTGTGCTGCCAGCGCGCACGGTCGCTGGGCTTAGACTCACCAGCCTCCAGAGGTTCTGGGCAGGCATGGAGACGTTGTAGTCGATGTAGCAGGACACCTCCTGGGAGTGAGGGCTCAGGGGGGCCGCGACGTCGTGCCTGGAAAACCAAACAGTGCTGCCGAGGGGCTTCCCGAGCTCCTCTGAAAGGCGCTCACTGCTTTTACGGGAAAAAAAACGCTTTTCAGGAAACAAAGCCAGCTCAGCCTTCAAGCACCACGGTTGCCACTCCACGGATGCAGCACCTAGGAGCTGGGCGATACATCAAACACGAGAGGGCAGAGACTCTGCAGTCATGACATCTCTGGGGGAATGTGGCAGACACCCATCTAAACCGTGGGGCCTGTCATCCCCCTTTCAGAGGACGAGCTGAGCCCGGGAGCTCACCTGGCCAGCCGGCAGCAACCTGAGGTCAGGTCACGGAAATGGCTGCGGCGCCATGACTACTGTCGGAGGACAACACGCCCAGAAACCCCAGCTCTCCCCGCCCACGCACTAGGAAACCGCGCTTCACCAGACTCTGCACGAGGCCCCGCAGAGGAGCTGGGGACGCTGAAGCGAGCAGGAAGTCAGTCACGAGCGCAGGCCCTGTGAGCGCTACGAATGACACCCAACCAGGGCAGGCACAGCACACGGCAACGCTTTTGCCACGGGGACATCTCAGCTGACACCTGAATAAAGCGAGCGAGTGGGCCACAGGGTGGGGTGTGCGTGCGGGGGGATCTGAGCTGAAGAACATTCCAGGCAGACAGAGCAGGTGAAGGCCCCAGGGGGGCTGCACGTGGCCATTCTGGGGACAGTGGGGGGTAGGGTGACTGGAGTCACAGGGCCAGGTCCCGGGGGGCCTGCAGCCAGGGGAGGGGTGGGGTGTGATTCTGAGTGTCACAGTCACACTAGGAGTCACCAGAGGGATCTCCACAGAGACGTGAGGTCACTGAGTAGAGTGTGTGTTTTTCAGAGGGAGCCGTGGCCGCCGTGTGCAGAAGGGGGCAGGCAGGGGGGTTCCCAGCATCGCAGGACAAAGGGAACGGGGCCTGGGCGGGGCTGGGAGTGCAGAGAGAAGGAAGCGACCTTCGACCTTCGTGGATTTCCCGACACAGCGACTACAGGGGTGGGGGAAGAGGATGAGGACTGAGCAACCGGCTCCTTCCCCGGGAAGCAGAAGCGGAGGCAGAGAGCCCAGCCATCCAGCAGGGAGGCCGGGGCTGGGGCGCGAGTGTGGGGTCACTGAGACCCACGAGATGACCGAGAGGCCGGGTGGAAGGAGAGCAGAGGCGGCCCGGGCCCGTCAATATGCGGAGGCTGCCCAGAGGCCAAGCCAGGGAGGGTTCCTGACTCCATCCCCCAGCTGAGATCCTTCCTGAACTCACTTCTCCTTTCCGCGGGTCCCCCATCTGCAAGGACGCCCACACTTCATTCCAGGCAGGACTCTCCTCGTCACCCCGCCCCCCCGCAGGAAGGGTGAGAGGCTGCCGTCCCACTCAGATCACTAAGGCTCTCCCCCTACCCTGCGACCACCACTAGGGGTCCCCTTGCCCCCACCCTCCACCCCGCAACCCCCCCCAACCCCCACCCCCGACATCGAGGGCAGAGCCAGGCCAGAGGCGGTGACGCACAGCAGCGGTCACGCTTTGCTCTGAACAGAGGAGGGGACTCACGTGTTGAGGAGGCGGGTGGTCATGCCGTGCACCAGCTGCACGATGTCGCCATGCCGCACGGGCCTCGGGGGGTTGTTCACCACCAGCTGGTGCCTGGAAGAAAGTGCAGCTGCGCTCAGGGGGCGGCAGGGGCCCCAGTCCTCCCTCGCGCCACGTGGAATCGCACAGCCACCCGGTCACCGTGTTCCTTGTACAAGGTGAACGTGTTTTGTTTTGTTTTGTTTTTCCGCGTTACGCGGGCCTCTCACTGCTGTGGCCTCTCCCGTTGCGGAGCACAGGCTCCGGACGCGCAGGCCCAGCGGCCATGGCTCACGGGCCCAGCCGCTCCG
>NC_041226.1:86349556-86354464 GCF_002837175.3 Physeter macrocephalus
GGCACGAACCTGTGTCCCCTGCATCGGCAGGCGGACTCTCAACCACTGCGCCACCAGGGAAGCCCGGTGAAGGTGTTTGAAAACACAGAGCGTACATTTTATTTAACGCTCTTCTGAGACTTCGGGTCACTTTCCAAGCTTCCTGGCGTGGCCCCACTAGTAGCCACCTTCACACTGACAGCAGCTGTGCCGTACCTGCTGCGAACGCCCGCACCTGCCCCGAAATCCTTCTAACAGACAGACTGTGGCTCCACGTTCGCTCAGTGAAAGTGGACCAAGGGCCTATCAGACCCTGCCCCGTGGCTGGGAGCTGAGCGTCTGGCAGAGCCAGACGGACGTGGCCACCACCCTCAAGTTACTGCACTGAGTGGGAACCAGGGAGCAAACATGTGGGCAGCCAGACAGCGGACACGCAGAAGCCAACGGGATGCTGACAGCGGGGAAGGCGGGAAGCCTGGGAGGCGGCCAGCCAGGGAGGCGGCCAGGCAGCGTCCCAGAGGAGCTGACTTTCAGGTGCTGAGTAAGAGGGCCCTGGTGGGACCCTTCCAGGCTGCGGGGACAGTGGTGCAGAGCCTGCGGCAGGAGCCTGCCTTCCTGCAGAAATGTGGGGCAGGTGAGCGCTGCGAGGGGAGCGGGGCTGGAGCCGGAGGGCGCGGCCCTGCAGACCCGTCGGGGACTGGATCCCTTCTAAGGGCCGTGGAGCTCGGAGCTCAGGGAGGGGTTTGAGCAGGAGCCTGACCTGACACCTGGGGGGCTGTTAGGTATCGGGGAGGCAGGCATGGAAACAGACCAATGGGGGAGACGGACACCCTGACGGCAGAACCAACAGGACTGGCTGGAACTGGAGGCGGGGATGATGGCAGGGAGACGGGTGTCTGCAGGGCGGCGGGGAGTGGGGGCAGACCACGGGGTGGGGGAGAGTCGGGACACGCCTGGAAACACCCGGAGGAGATGCTGGGCCCCTAAGTCCTGGACCGCGGGCTGCCCCGCACAGAGCCGGTCCCAAGGCTTCGCGGACGGAGCACGGACAGAGAGGAGGCTGGGACCGAGGCGAGGGGTCCCCGGGACCTGTACTCACCTCCCGGGGTCCTTTACAATCCACCAGTTGTTGACATCCTTGAAGGGGTAGCAGGTCACCTGCTGCTGGTGGGAGCTGCCGCGGCCATTCTCGTATCTGCGAGAAGAGGGTGCATCTGCGGGTGGGGCACCAAGGGGCCCGCGGCCTCCTCCTCCCCACGACCAAGGTCCCTACAGACGCCACCCAGCAAGCTGTCCAGATCCATTCACGTCCCAGCGGGGCTGAAGGTGTGAGCCCAGGCAGCGCCAGTCCCTCTAGTGGTTTTACACGCAGAAATAACAAGTCTCGTTGATAATCAGGATCTGAGAGCTCAGTTTCTTTTTTGTCTAGCAAACTTATTCACATAAAGCAAGAGTTGGTAACAGCAAAAATGTGAAAAAAAAACAAAACACATTATAACCTTCGAATTAAAAACGTCACTTTCCTTACATCATGGGGTAGGTGCTCTGGTGGGAATGAAGCCAGCAGGGCACGGGTTGGCCAAAGACGTTCTTCAGAGTGACCTGGGAACCGTAGGCCACCTCCAGGGGCTGGCCTTGCGTGATCCGCGCCAGCCCCCCCTGAGACAGGAGCAAAGCGGTGGCCGGTGAGAGGGAGAGAGAAAGCGAGAGCGTGACACCTACGCCAGCCCCTCCGACAGCCCCTCCGAGAGCCGGGGTGTATTCCCAGTGGGGGCAGCTATCACTGTATCTCACAATTAGCTACGACTGCATGTGATATAATCCTGACATGTTACGCTGTATGACCGCCGACCGGAGGCTGCCCTGGGCCAGGCGCTCACCTAGCCCCTCCCCGCTCGTCCCTGTGGCTTGCAGGATCTCGGCTCTCCCACTAGGGGTTGAACCCGGGCCCCAGCAGTGAAAACGCAGAGTCCTAACCACTGGACCACCAGGGAATTCCCCCCATTCGTCCTTATTTACTTCTTACAGGAATCCCATGATAAGAGCAATTATGTCCGTCTAACTCTGAGATTTGGGTGAATGAAGACATTTGCCCAAACGCTCAGAACTGGCTGTCGGCAGAGCCAGCCCTTAGGAGCAGGTCTGTCCGACTTCAGAGTCTACACTGCTGACACCACAATTGGAGCATTTTATTATTTTTCCAAAGTTACTTGAGCGAATGCCAGAGTCGCGTTTGTCCTGTGCAGCCTGGCACCTGCCCAGCAGGTCACACTGCAGACAGCGGACCCCTCGTTCCCTCCTACACCGTCAGCATGTTCAGAATTCGTGTAGTAGTAGTGAAGCGACGCCTCACTTCTCGATTTGGTTTTTCCTCTAAGGCCCACTTGGTGGTGTTTCGTAAGAAAACTCTTGAGTCTAGTGTGGCCTTCTTTCTAGGATGGCTGGGGCGTCACTTTTACCTCCAAGCTGGCCTGGAAAGCACTGGACATGATTTGGTCGTGGGGCCCAGAGCGGCAGAGCAGCAGCAGGTGGACGTAGAAGAACAGCAGGTACACGAGGACCGGGGTGACCAACAGGGCCACCGCTCGGGCGAGCAGGTGACAGAGCACACGGGCCTGCCGGACGTGGAGGGGGCGTCACCCTGCTGTGGGGAAGGCGGGCCCAGGCCTGTCCCCCTCCGAGGCCTGCCATCAGGCGCTGCCTGCCCCCCGACCCCCGGGGCCAGCCTCGCCCTGCCCAGGACGCCAGCACCTACGTTTGACAGCGCCTGGTCTCCTATCAGGTGCCAGGCGTGGACAGCGGCAACCCCGAGCACCAGGAAGTATGTGAACACACCCACGTACTTGATGCTGAAGGGACACGACAGGGAGAAAGTTAAGACGAGACACACACGGAGGACATGGCTGCTGCCCCAGACCCGTGGAGCAAACTCACCCCACTGCACAGGAGCAGGCCACGCCCGTCAGCATCAACCAAAACCACCAGCTCGGAGAGAAGGGCCTGGAGCAAAGCACAGAAGCCGAGCTGGGAGATCAGAATGTCTCCCAAAGGCCAGAGAAGGTGCCCTCCTCAGAGATCTCGGGGTCAGCTGGCTGCACCAAGCTCCAGGTGCAAGGAAATGACTCCTCATCTCCCCAGAGAGCAGCCAGTCCTGAGAGAATTTTCCTTTTTGGCCAGAACATTTTTCCAGTTAGTTTGAGTTATAGAAAGATGAGGATTATTTGTAAAGTCAGCCAAGAGCCAGTTGAGGTGCCTGGGGCAGCTCCCCTGCGTGGAAAGGTATCAGACCTGCTCAGGTCGACCAACCCCCCGGACTCCTCTTCCTTAGTAACTAGGAAGAGCACGTCCCATTTTCCATACCCGTGTTTCTGGGAGTTGAAGAACTTCAGGTAAGACAGCACGGCCAACAGATTGAAAAATATCAACACTGATTCCAAAAGCATCAGCCTCGACTGAGTGATCAGAGCGTTCTCTGTCGGGGAAATGACACGGGCGTCAGGTGTTGGGCAGCGAGGGCAATCGTCCACAAGAAAGGGCCCTTGTCAAACGTCCCAGAGCATATGAGGGTGGCAAGTTCGGGCTTGGGGTGGCTGGAAGGGGACACGCCCCAGAACCACGAAGGCCAATTCTGAGGTGTGAATCAAGCCTCCCGAGACCTGGGGGACTCTGGGGAAGTCACTGCCCTTCCTGAGCCTTCGTTTTCCTCGTCTGAGAAAAGCAATATTCTGTAGGCCGCCTGGACGTTCTAACACTCTGTGGGCACAGAGGCCCAGTTAGGGTCGTCACTCGGCAGACATGAATTCTATTTATTTTCATCTGACTTAATGTCATTTGTTCATAGACCTGGGCCAAGAGATCCCTTCTGAGGAATACCCACTAATTCCTGAGTCCATCTCCACTGGTCAAGGCCTGGGAGGTGGGAGTACGGGGGAGCTTCTCATTCAAGGACAGACTTGGTTGCAGGCGGAGGTGCTCACGGTGGGCGCGCGTAGGAGTATCGTTTGGGCAGCCCCACTACACACGGCTGCACCTCCATGACGTCACAGTCTGCACACACAGCTCCACAATCCTCCGGCCTCGGAGCGCGGTGACTCCCAGAGTCCAATCTGGACACACTGGATGTGCGTCCTTCCGTCCTGCGAGCAGCGGACACTGCATGGGGCACGTCTACTAAACCCTGAGCCCTGCGGGGCCGCACAGACACAAACAAGGGCCGGCGCTGGGATCTTCCCCGCGCCCCACCAGGCCTTACCGATCAGAATCAGCAGAGCGGCGCCCACGGCGGCACAGTGAGAGAAGCCGAGCTCCCACACGATCTGGTAGGCCATGGGCACTGACAGGGCCCCTGCAAGGGCCGGCAGCAGGCGCAGGGACCACACGGGCACGTTGGTGCTGTATTCTGGAAGAGCAACCACAGCGGGGCTGAGAGCACTGTGCACGCACATCGCCTCCCTCCACCGCAGCGTCTTTTCACCCAGACTTCCACGCTCACAGGCTACCACGCTCACAGACTTCCACGCTCACAGGCTACCACGCTCACAGGCTACCACGCTCACAGGCTTCCACGCTCACAGGCTACCACGCTCACAGGCTTCCACGCTCACAGGCTACCACGCTCACAGGCTACCACGCTCACAGGCTTCCACGCTCACAGGCTTCCACGCTCACAGGCTTCCACGCTCACAGGCTTCCACGCTCACAGGCTTCCACGCTCACAGGCTTCCACGCTCACAGGCTACCACGCTCACAGGCTACCACGCTCACAGGCTACCACGCTCACAGGCTACCACGCTCACAGGCTACCACGCTCACAGGCTACCACGCTCACAGGCTACCACGCTCACAGGCTACCACGCTCACAGGCTACCACGCTCACAGGCTACCACGCTCACAGGCTACCACGCTCACAGGCTACCACGCTCACAGGCT
>NC_041226.1:86354696-86354827 GCF_002837175.3 Physeter macrocephalus
GCTACCACGCTCACAGGCTGCCACGCTCACAGGCTTCCACGCTCACAGGCATCCACGCTCACAGACATCCACGCTCACAGGCTTCCACGCTCACAGGCTACCACGCTCACAGGCTTCCACGCTCACAGGCT
>NC_041226.1:86357506-86393381 GCF_002837175.3 Physeter macrocephalus
AGGCTCCCACGCCCACAGGCTCCCACGCTCACAGACACCCACGCTCACAGACAACCACGCTCACAGACTACCACGCTCACAGGCTTCCACGCTCACAGGCTACCACGCTCACAGACATCCACGCTCACAGACTACCACGCTCACAGACTACCACGCTCACAGGCTTCCACGCTCACAGGCTTCCACGCTCACAGACATCCACGCTCACAGACTACCACGCTCACAGACTACCACGCTCGCTCACAGGCTACCACGCTCAGACTACCACGCTCGCTCACAGACTACCACGCTCACAGACTACCACGCTCGCTCACAGACTACCACGCTCACAGACTTCCACGCTCACAGGCTTCCACGCTCACAGACATCCACGCTCACAGACTACCACGCTCACAGACTACCACGCTCGCTCACAGACTACCACGCTCACAGACTACCACGCTCACAGACTACCACGCTCGCTCACAGACTAGCACGCTCACAGACTACCACATTCACAGACTACCACGCTCACAGGCTACCACGCAAGTCTGCAAGGCCGGGGGCCCGATCAGGGACGGAGCGCGCAGGCCATGGGCAGAGGCCTTGAAAGAAGCTCCGTGTGGTCAAGGGCCAGTTCTCAGTAAGTACGGGAGGGATGCTGAGGACTCTGAAACGAGTTAATCCTTATCTATAAGTCTACCCCATCTGTTTCCAAAAACACTGTGGCAACACATAACGTTTATACGTACAAAAGACAATGGCAATCAGATACCACATACGGCGAGCACGCTATGTGTACCAAAAACCAGGGATAAAAGACTTACTGTAACTAAACACTAAGGAATTTACCGGACTTTTTGAAAATCTTTCACCTGTACCCAAACATTTACCATACCTTGGATTCCGATGAATAAACCATAGCTGTTAATCCCTATGAAAGCGACGATCTCTCCAATCTAATACATGCAAGTTAATAAGGGAAACGAAAATGATATTTTACCTGCTCCAATTCTGTTCCACAAAAAGTTACCATCAAATCCTCCTAAATAACCTAAAACAGAAGATTAATCAGTAACTATCCTGTTCAGTAAATATTTCTGAAGCACCGAACTGCGGCAGTCAATAGGGGAACAACAATGAAGAAAGAATAAGACACCGCTTCTGCCCTGAAGAAATTTCACCTATAAGTGTTAAAGGGCCACTTCTCTTACTAATGAATCCTACCTCCCAAGGCCAGCAGCATGTGGCCAAACGGTGGTCCGCTGCCATCCAAAAAGAAGATCCGCTTCATGTAAAAAGAGATGTACTGCCCATAATATACTTCATCAAAGCTGCAAAGCAAACCCACGTTATAGTCAACTGGAAACCTCAACCGTACACAAAAGGCATGACGATAAACGTACACCTGTGTCTCCAAATGACTTTGGAAAGTGACCGGCAAAGGTCATACTTTTGCCCCAACTACACGGTGTCCCCGAATATGAAGACACTTGTGCAGCATCACACATCCATAAGGACAGGAAGGGAAACGCCCCACGAAAGTTGGGCATTCAGGAGGCTTTCCTGACACAGGTTCTGTTTCTCTCCCTATGTTTGGGTCTAGGGTGTGTACTGGGAGCCAGTCTCCAAAAGGCCTCCTGAACGCAAAGCTCATCTGCCTGTCCACCAGCGTGCCTGCAGCTAAGAGTCGGAATCAGACCTGGTGACCCGACAAAACAGGTGTAAAAGGGAGGCACGCAGGCGCCAGCCGCAACAAACCTCTCTCGATCAGGGACTTTCGCTGACGTTAAGGAACTGCTGGCACCTTGTTAGGTGTGATGATGCTACTGTGGTCACGTGATTTTTAAGAATCCTGATCTTTTAGATAGATACTGACTTGTTTATAAATGAAACAGTGTTTATGACGTGCTTCCAAAAAATCCACTGCAGGGAAGGGGTTGGCTATGACCTGGTAACTGTTAAAGCTAGGTAATGAATATACCATTCTCTGTACGTTTGTAGCTGTTTGACGTTTGGCCTAATAAAAAGTTAAGTGAAAAGGAACATATGTATTAATCAGATAATGAACAGCCCTTTAATAATAACAGCAATCATCTCCCATTACGACAAAGAACACACTCTAGTATCCGTGAGGACTCACTTCCAAGTTCCTCAACCTTCCGCCCTCCACTCTCCAGACCGTCAAAGGCCACCCAAGGCTACTGCACCCACTACTGACCTACGCGGCAAGACCAAACAGGTGGCCTCGGCAGGGGCTGTCCTGGGGACAAGCTGGTCTCTCCTCTAACTGCCAAAGACACCCATCACCAGGAAGCCTGGAATTTCGCTCTCCCATTTACACTGTTCAAAAAGGAACTTCCTGTCACCAATGCACTGAACAAACTACAGTTCCTTCCAATGAACCCAAAATGGAGTTGCTTGGCTTACACCACGGCCCTTGGATAGGCAAGCTGCCATAGTCGGCTCAGCAACCCCACCGCGGTCAGAGCCACGACGTTCAAGTTGATGTCAGCTGTCACCACCACAGGGCGCTGCAAAAATCCCAACATCTTGTAGAAAAGCGGGCCGGGGAGGATGCCCTGGAAAAGCAGGGAAGAGTTGTCATCAGAACACAGGTGGCCCCCTGAAGGCTCGAAAGAGGCTGTGACAGGACCCTGCTTTCACGAGCGGTCAACCCAGGTGAGAATCTGAGGACTGAATATTCACTCACTCCACCAACACCTGCTGGGCACTTCCGGTCAGTGAGACGGCCTCCTGGCCCCTCCCCACCTGGGCGGTGTGGCCAGCTTACAGCGCGGTGACCTCCACCCCACCCCCTGAGGCTCAGAGCCTCCTCCTCTGTGCCAAGATCCTCCCTCCCCTCCTCTCCCGCCGCGAGCCAGCACCATCCCCTGGGCGCCCCCTTTCTCACCCCGAGGGCGCATCTGCACTGGGCACCCCGTTTCCTCCCCGAGGCTCCACTTTTCTTAAGGCTGCATCTGCCTTGGGCACCGCCTTTCTCGCATCAAAGCTGCATCTGGCCTTCGGCGGTCCCCTTCTATCTTCAAGGCTACATCTACGCTGGAGGCCCGCTTCTCTCCCTGCAGCTACATCTGCCCTGAGCACCCCCTTCTCTCCAGAGACCCTGTCTGCCCTGGGAGGCCCCCACTCCTCTTCCCGGCACTCCCCTTTCTCTCCCGCAGGCCGCTACCTTTCCCGAAGGTTTCGCCTGCTCCTCGGCACCGCCCTTCTTTCCCCGGGTACGCCTGCCTCGGGCGCCCCCTTCCCCGGGCACACCTGCCCCGGCCCCACCCCCGGGCCAGGCAAGACCGGCCGCCCCCGGCCACAGGTCCCCACAGACCGCGCACGCGCGTTCCGCACTGACTCTCCCGCTTCCGCCTGGGCTCTGGTCCCCGGCGTCCCAAACGTACTCGCGTTTCTTCCAGTCCCCTCAGAGCCGCTCCCCGCGCCGGGCCACGCCTCGGACGCCTGAGGGCCGGGGGCTGGGGCGCCGACCGTTGGGGACGAGGCCGCTCGGCACTCTTCGTCGCCCACTAGCCCGCTCGACGCTCGATTCGCCGCGCCTGCGGGGCCCGCCGGGGGTGCAGCGCGCGTGCGCACTGGGCGAGCCCAGGCCCGACGCGAAGGGTGTGCAGGGGACTCTCTGCAGTCTGTGATTCACGGCTGGGCAATCCAGGGTTCCTGGGCACACTAGACACACGGCTGTCTTTTTAAGACGACACAGTGGGACCGTATGGGCATTTCGCTCAGTGTGGCGCGGACGCGCGCGCGCGCGCAGATGGAGGCGGGCGGGGTCCACCCCCCGCCCCCCGCCCCGGCGGTGCCCCCCACCCTCGGGCCTGCGCGGCCCGGCCGGGCCTGCTCTGCAGCGATTCGCCGCGCCTGCGGGGCCCGCCGGGGGTGCAGCGCGCGTGCGCACTGGGCGAGAGCGGCGCGCTTGCGCACTGGGCGAGCCCAGGCCCGACGCGAAGGGTGTGCAGGGGACTCTCTGCAGTCTGTGATTCACGGCTGGGCAATCCAGGGTTCCTGGGCACACTAGACACACGGCTGTCTTTTTAAGACGACACAGTGGGACCGTATGGGCGTTTCGCTCAGTGTGGCGCGGACGCGCGCGCGCAGATGGAGGCGGGCGGGGTCCACCCCCCGCCCCCCGCCCCGGCGGTGCCCCCCACCCTCAGGCCTGCGCGGCCCGGCCGAGCCTGCTCTGCAGCGGGACACGGCCCCAGGTCAAGGGAGTGACCCGAACGATTAACCGGCACGAAGGCAACTCTGCTGCCCAGCCCCACCCCTTCTTCCTCCCCTCGTCTATATGGGAGTTAATACTCCTGGACAGAAGGGTACTGCAGGTTTAATAACTGGAATTATGGTTCTTTCCTGTTTTCCCATGTCCGTCACCCAGCTTTAGCGCAGTGCAGGTGACTCTGACTTACCCGGGTTGTGGAGAGGGAGGGAGCGCGGGTTCACCCGCGCCTGCTGCCGGAGGGCGTCCTGGGCCCGGGCTCTCAGCCTGTGGTCTCTCAAACGAAAGCAGGGGCCGTCTGGTCTTGAGGATCCAGAGCCTCCATCCTGCGGGCCCTCGGGCTCCTTCGCGGTCAGGCCCCTGGAGGTCTGTGGACCGCCGGTCCCCAGGAGCAGGGAATCCAGGGGGTGGGGGTGGCCCTGAGAGCTGCAGGCCGCGCCCTACCCGGGTCCCCTGCTTCCACAGTGGAGAGGCTCAGACGGACTCAGCCGGCGGGGTTTCCTTTTGGCAAGTGTTAAATTTACTCGGGCATAATTTATAAGTTTCCTACATTCTTACCTGGGACCAGGCACTGGGCTGGACGCTGCCCATGACCTCTGTGCATCCACACTACCCCACGACGTAGCTACTGTTTACAACCCACGTTTCACAATTATGGAAATTGTGACTCTGAATGAAGTGTCCTTCCCAAGGTCACACAGCACACAGTGGATTGCAGAACCGAGACTACCGCTTGAACCCAAATCCAAGCTCTCCATCCTTCACTGCCCACGCCTGGCTTGCTCTTCTTTCCAAGCCCAAGTGCAGCAAAAGAAAAGGGACATTAGAAGTGGCAACAAAACACGACAAATCAAACGCTTACCTTCTCTAACCCACCCACTTCTCATGGGGAGTTGGGGGGCGTGGGGTGAGGGAGGGCAGGGGGCAGGCAGTGCTAACACCCACCCACTGGGACGATGCACCTTGACCTCGGGTTTCACCCCCTCCTCGCCCTCACACTGCCGTAGGGCACTTCAGCCCAGTCACTCCTATCTTCCATGTAAAAGGAAAACTCTTCCATCTCTAAGTCTCTAGTCAAATGACAGAGTCGAGGGACACACAACCTGACAAAGCATGTTCAGTTTCAGTGGGGTTATTTTTTTTTACTTTTTTTTTTTTTATTTAAATAAGGAGAATTCTTTCGTATGGAAAGAGCTAGTACAATCACATATTTGAAAGGAGAAACAACAGGTACTGAACCGGAGGGAAGGGTGAAGGGTGAGTGTGCCACCATGGCCTGGTGAATCCACGGTTCCATTTCCCATCCAAGGTAAAAGCTCCCCCAAACAACGTAGAAACAAGCTGCACATTACACCTTTAGCCATCGTCTGCCCTTTCAAATATCTGGTCTACATGAAAAGACACAGAGAGGAAAGGCCAAAATAAGAACAAAAGGAAACAAAACACAACCCTCTCAGGAACAACAACAACAAAAACCGCACCCTTTTTACTAGGCAAGGCATGAGGTCAAAAGCTTGAGAGTACAGTAACCCCTTCACACGATGGAAGCAAGTCATCCACAGAGAGCCTTAGCAGAAAGTTCCACTCCGAGGCTTTGTAGCATGCTGAAGACGGGGCCCCGGGGACACTGTACCATCTTGGAGACCACCTAGCTGGGACGGAGAAATGGTGAAGAGCAGGTTGTAACATCACTAGCCAAATATGCGCTGGTGGTCCCGGTAGAGGGCACGGCTGGGGGACAGAGTGTCTGACCCCAACACTGAGCCATTCCTGTCCGGGTGATCTGTTTGTCTTAGGTCCAGTTCACTTTTCAAACAGCAAGAGCCGCCTTTCTGGAAGTCTGCATTTCCCAGTCATCACAGAACAGTCCAAAGTACAAACAAGTACCCTAGCGTCCTTGGTTGCCGAAGGCCATTTCCAACAGACCTTCTAACCCAGGCTAGCTCTGCAGGGAGGGAAACGGGACAACTGCAGATGTGAGAGGCAACATGCAGCTACTTGGCGGAGGGGAACCACACAGCAGGGACGGGGCTTCAGCAGCTGGCCACACACTGCCTCGGCAGGCCAGTTCTGGGCATGGCCGTGCCCTCGTGTGCACACCCTTGGCCTCCTCGGCCCTTGACCATCAGTCACCAACCTCATCAACCATCCAGAAGGCAGGTCCAGAAGACAGGAGGGCGAGGGCAGAACTGGAGAGAACTGATGCCCGTTATTTAATGACAAGATGCCCCAATATCCCCTGGAAGTGGCTGGAATGACCATGGCTTTGGAACTGGACCAACCAGTTTTTCTGAATGTGCAATAGTTGTACTTTAGTTTTCCCCACGAAGGAACCCAGAGCCAAAAGTGTATGAATTCCAAGTTTGAAAACAATAATAATGTTGATTAAAATGGGGAAGCAAAGAGAACCAGACCAAATACAGATGCCAAAGAAGTCTTCAGTGGGTGGACAAGGCCACAAGGATACATGAACCCATACTCTCGGATTTTACCCCACTGAGTAATTGATGCTGGACATACTGCAGGGTCACTGGTTGCTGAGCAACGGGCTGCACCATCAGTGGGCCAGGGCAAAGCAGCCAGCATGGGAAGGGAGGGTAATTTTAGCAGGCAGAGGCGCAGCGAGAAGACTCTGACACCCCACCCCCACCCCCACCCCCAGCAGCAGAAAAGGTGCTAGTCTCCACCTGTTCCTGCCAAAGGCCCAAGGCATTCTGCCAGAGGCCTTTGCATGGACGTGCACTCTGAGGATGGGGATCTGAAGGCAAAATATGACCCTAAGTCCTATTACCTTGAGGTTGGCTCTAAAACCACATGAAAAGAGGAGAGATATTGCACCTTAAGACATCTCTGCACTAAAAACTGCATTTCATCAGACCAAGGAAGGGACGGGGGGTGTTGGTTGGGCCCAAGGCCTGCCCTCTGCCTCCAGAGTTCAATTTAAAATCTGCATCTCAGCGGGGAAGAGACTGCAGCTTGGGCACACGAAGGTGGTAAACGCACTGAACTTCACATGCAATTTCCTGGCCTTTCCTGCACAGAATAATTCAGACATTATATATAAATAGAGCAGTGAAACATTTACTTCTTTTTTCACCTAGACCTACAACATCAATACATATAAATAAATTCTAGTGTTTTCTGTTTTTATTGGGGGGTGGGGGTGGGGAAATACAGGGGTAGAGAAAAGGGCTGGAGAACAGGTGACCCTTTCGTTTTTATTTTTTTCTCAAACAGGAAGTACCG
Source organism: Physeter macrocephalus (assembly GCF_002837175.3). Taxonomy (NCBI): domain Eukaryota; kingdom Metazoa; phylum Chordata; class Mammalia; order Artiodactyla; family Physeteridae; genus Physeter; species Physeter macrocephalus. The sequence goes on from NC_041226.1 coordinate 86,364,975, forward strand.
TCACTCTGATGGCAGGTTCACCTGAAGGATACATCTTGAGAGTTTGTAACAGCATCCAGGACTGTCTTGTTGAATTTCAAAATGAGAAAGCCTTTTTTCCTTTTGACAAATAATGTGCACTGGAATGCAGTGCTGCTTTTATCAACGTCTTTGTGTGAGGCATTTTATGCTAGGGTTTTGTTTATTTTTAAAATAAGAATTAGAAGTAAATCCTCCAAAATTATGTCATACCAAGAAAAGGTGAGGGGAAATTTAAAGTTTTTCACAAGTGAGTTTGTAACAGCATCCAGGACTGTCCTGTTCCAATTTCAAAATGAGAAAGCCTTTTTTTCCTTTTGACAAACAATGTGCACTGGAATTAGGTGTGAGGGGTCTGGCCGTGTTTCTAAATGTGTGTGGCCTCTGCAGGGGCGGCAGGAGCGGAGAGAAGCTCGGTCAGGGCGGCTGGGTGCGGGGGCAGCAGCTAGGCACTCGCAGGGGAAGGGAGACAAGAGCAGGTGAGCCAGTGGGCAGCCCTTCAAGAAGGGCCTTCCGAGTAAAGATGCAGGGGATGAAGGAGAGAAAAAAAAACAAGCTAGTGAGAAGTAAGGCCTGAGGGTGGAGGCAAGGAGGGGAGTGCTGAACGCTATCGATCAAGCGGTGAAGCATCTTTCAAGGAAACTGGCCTCCCCGATGACGCCGGGAGAAGCCCTGCACCCTCTGCCAGGAGGCTGTTGTTCCCCCACTTCCTTAAAGCAGCGAAGAGCAACAAGTGACTTCGCCAGTTCCTAAGCCACTTCTTTCCCCGTGTTCCACACTGGACAGAGCTTAGAACCACTGCCCGAGTGACTGTCACACACCTTGGCGACACCGCGGGCGGACTCTGTGGGGCACGCCCCCATCGCCTACTGCCCCTTCTCCGAGCCAGGTCTTCCCTGGACCCGCCAGCAACGGCAGGCAGGTGGCGGGTTAGTTACTCCCAAGAGCGTGAGCAAAACTTCAAACTTGCCCTCGCCTTTCCTTGCAATGACAGAATTTGGGATGATTTCCTTCTAATTCTTATCTTAAAAACAAACAAAAGCCTAGCATAAAATGCCTCACACAAAGACTTTGATAAAGGCAGCTCTGCAGACTTACTAGGCTACCCAGGCTGTTTCGGGAATCACCGTCAGCCCTGCAACCCCTCCTCCCCTTGGACACTGCTCTGTCCTTGGAGAGACCCACTGCCCAGCTCAGGCCTCTCTGTCCCCACAGCCTGGGTCTGCTGCTGGGAGTGGAGAAAAGGAAGCCCTCCCAGCGGCCTCCCAGGGCTCACGCCTCTGTCGCAGACCCAACCAAACCCCCGTCCAAGCGCTCACTGCCACACGGATGAACTGCACGGTCTCTAGTGACAACCGTCCAGGCGTCCGTCACCACAGAGGACGTTCGTGGCTTCCAGTGACGAGCTGTGGGAGAGGTGGAGGGACAGGAGGACCCAGAGAGACAGAGGCAGCTCAGGAAGGACCAGGGGAGCGCGGAGGAGAGGGAGCGCATGGGAAAACACCAGGCCCCGCAGGTGCTAGAGTCCCAGGAGCAGGCACTGATGGGGGCTGGTGCTGTCAGTTCGCACCGTCCAGGCCAAACTGGAAAATGCCAGGGCCTTCTATCTCCATGATTCACCTCAGGTGCCCAGCAGTCAGTGTCCCCACCAGTTTTGAAGAGTTCAAGACAGAAATTCTGTGTAATTCTTATGCTAAAAACGTCGTCAGCTTCACTGGGCTGCCCGTTAAGTCCCTGTGGTCATCAGGCCAGGGGCTGGAAGCGACTGGAACGCCAACCCACCTCCCCTCCCTCCCACCACCGCTTCCCAGGCTCAGGAGCGGTGTCTTAAGTCACCACTTCTTTTTGCAAGTAACCTCAAAGGTTAACCAACCGAGAGAGAGAGAGAGAGAGAGAGAGAGAGAGAGAGAGAGAGAGAGAGAGCGAGAGCGAGAGAGAGCGAGAGAGAGAGAGAGAGCGAGAGCAGGAGAGGGCACGTTCCTAAGAGTCATCTCTTAAGGTATCGCAGTGATGTATCAAATTAAACAGGAGAGAGGTTAAAAGGAAACTACCGGAACAGAAGAGGGCTCAGGGAGAGGATGGCAAAGAACATATAAAAGTCCAGCTCTTACAGACGAAGCTTGTGTTTTTCTTTTCCTTTCTCTTTTGTAAAAACCTTTAGCTGCTTTTTAAAACAAAAAGCCTCAACTAAAACGGCCCTGCTGCCAGACCACTGTGCCCGGGGACAGAAAGCGGGGGGAGGGAAGGAAGCTCGGCGCGGGGTGGGTGGAGGGCGCCGTGGCCACCAGGAGCAGGATGAGGGAGTGGAGAAAAGGAAGCCCTCCCAGCGGCCTCCCAGGGCTCACGCCTCTGTCGCAGACCCAACCAAACCCCCGTCCAAGCGCTCACTGCCACACGGATGAACTGCACGGTCTCTTGACAACCGTCCAGGCGTCCGTCACCACAGAGGACGTTCGTGGCTTCCAGTGACGAGCTGTGGGAGAGGTGGAGGGACAGGAGGACCCAGAGAGACAGAGGCAGCTCAGGAAGGACCAGGGGAGCGCGGAGGAGAGGGAGCGCATGGGAAAACACCAGGCCCCGCAGGTGCTAGAGTCCCAGGAGCAGGCACTGATGGGGGCTGGTGCTGTCAGTTCGCACCGTCCAGGCCAAACTGGAAAATGCCAGGGCCTTCTATCTCCATGATTCACCTCAGGTGCCCAGCAGTCAGTGTCCCCACCAGTTTTGAAGAGTTCAAGACAGAAATTCTGTGTAATTCTTATGCTAAAAACGTCGTCAGCTTCACTGGGCTGCCCGTTAAGTCCCTGTGGTCATCAGGCCAGGGGCTGGAAGCGACTGGAACGCCAACCCACCTCCCCTCCCTCCCACCACCGCTTCCCAGGCTCAGGAGCGGTGTCTTAAGTCACCACTTCTTTTTGCAAGTAACCTCAAAGGTTAACCAACCGAGAGAGAGAGAGAGAGAGAGAGAGAGAGAGAGAGAGAGAGAGAGAGAGAGAGAGCGAGAGAGAGCGAGAGCGAGAGAGAGAGAGAGAGCGAGAGCAGGAGAGGGCACGTTCCTAAGAGTCATCTCTTAAGGTATCGCAGTGATGTATCAAATTAAACAGGAGAGAGGTTAAAAGGAAACTACCGGAACAGAAGAGGGCTCAGGGAGAGGATGGCAAAGAACATATAAAAGTCCAGCTCTTACAGACGAAGCTTGTGTTTTTCTTTTCCTTTCTCTTTTGTAAAAACCTTTAGCTGCTTTTTAAAACAAAAAGCCTCAACTAAAGAGAGAGAGAGAGAGAGAGAGAGAGAGAGAGAGAGAGCGAGAGCGAGAGAGAGCGAGAGAGAGAGAGAGAGCGAGAGCAGGAGAGGGCACGTTCCTAAGAGTCATCTCTTAAGGTATCGCAGTGATGTATCAAATTAAACAGGAGAGAGGTTAAAAGGAAACTACCGGAACAGAAGAGGGCTCAGGGAGAGGATGGCAAAGAACATATAAAAGTCCAGCTCTTACAGACGAAGCTTGTGTTTTTCTTTTCCTTTCTCTTTTGTAAAAACCTTTAGCTGCTTTTTAAAACAAAAAGCCTCAACTAAAACGGCCCTGCTGCCAGACCACTGTGCCCGGGGACAGAAAGCGGGGGGAGGGAAGGAAGCTCGGCGCGGGGTGGGTGGAGGGCGCCGTGGCCACCAGGAGCAGGATGAGGAGGGGAGGGCGGGGTTAATCTGCACGGCATGACGGCTTGGTCACTCCACGGTCGTGGCGGAAAGGAGGCGGGAATGGAGTCATTTGCTTTTTTGTTTGTTTCGTATTAAAGCCAAGCAGGTCAATGCCACAGATCCACGGGTGCAAGCTGGTTGGACAACGGAGCTTTCAGGAGTGGAGGAGAGCAGGGAGATCTCGCAGTGCGGGCCAGGTCGGTGGACGGTGGATCCATCTGGGAGACTCCCCAGCGTCCGGTGGCAGCGAGGTCGAGGGGCGGCAGTCCTTCCGGGCAGGCCAGGCCCAGAATCTTCAGGCCTTGCTCTCCTCCACCTTCACTGCCCGGGGCTTGATCGCTCCAGTTCGCTTCATCTGGGAAGCGGCTGAGGGGGCCTCCTGCAGCTTCACGGCTCCCAGGCTGGGCTTTTCATCCACTCGTTGTTTTGCCTTTGGACAGACGGATGGGGAACAAAGAAAGTTACCCTTACGCAGACACACCTGCCAGGATCCGCGGTCCCACCACCCGCTTCCTGCTCCTGAGTCAGAGGAAAGCCACCCTAAGAAGCCCATCCTTCGGTCGAGGGACCAAACTCATTCGTGACTGTCCTGGGAAGGACGCTGGCGTGAGGCTGCTCTGGCCCCTCCCACGGGCGCTGAGTGCAGTGACTCGGAGCGGCGGGGGAACCCCGGGTCCTCAGGAAGCACTCTGCACTGCCCAGGGGCCTCTGCACGCGGCACACCCAAGGCCGCTTGGAGGGACCTTTTCAAATCAGTGCACCCCACGCCCCTCAGAGCTCCCGACTGTGCTGAGGGGGCGCGGGGCCTCTCGCCCAACTTGGTCTCCCAGATCTTCCACCCTCCCCGACTCCCACGGTGTGGAAACCTTTCCCCAAGCCCCTAGTTTGACCTCCAGAGTCGCGGTCAGGGTCCCGTTACTCTGCAGCTCTGCACAGCGAGGTGTGTGGCAGAGTGAGCAGCCTGCCTTCGGCCCCTCATACAGTGGGGGGAGCCCTGAAGAAAGCTCTAGAAGCTCAGTCCAAGCAACTCAAAGAGCGACCCTCGGGGAACCAAGTTAGGAGACGTGAAATGAACAATCAAGCTTCCACCGCCACCATCCAGGAGTGCTGTTTTACTAACATCCCCCGCCTGACGTGTCTGAGCTCTGCAGCCTGGTCACATTTTAGAGGAGTGAAGAGAATCACGCTGAAGGCAAAGACGCCGAGAGACCCGTCTCATTATAAGACGGGGAAACGTCATTCCGTCTGGATCCCACCCGGCCAAGACGAGGACAAGACACAGCACTTACGAGGCCAGCACGCGCAGGCACACACGCCAGGCACGCACGCGCACGCACACACACCCCCGGCTTCTAGAGCTGACCCACGGGCCTAAGCGGGTCCCAGCACCTTCACAGCCCAATGGCTGCGGAGGGAGAGTCCACCTTCCAGCATCACCTCCTCAGAGGCACCCGCACCCTCCCTTCTCTGCGGACAAGGAAGGACCCAGACGCCCGTCAAGAGGAGAAGTGCCTTCTCCAGGGGGGGACTCGGGCTCCCCGGCTCCCACGCTACGCTCTAAGCGCCAGGGCACATCTCTCTTTCTAAGAGGAGCACGCAAACGGCTGGACAGTCCCTCCTCTTTTGGCACTTGGAGACGGGCCTAAGCGTCCGGGGCTGGAGGGTCTGGAAAGCCATCTTCTACCTGTTGAACGTAGTGTCCCTGCACAGAGCCCATGTTAACTGCTGATCCAGAGGGCTTCCCACTGGGGCTAGCAGAGCTAGGCCTGAAAAAACCAAAGGAGGGGGTGAGAACACACGTGTCACCACGGAAACGGAGTCAAGCCTCCAACAGAGGAAACAGACCCAGACAGCCAGAGCGCAGGGGGCGAGGGTGTCACCACTGGGCCCTGGCACCTCCAACCCAGCTCATGGGGACACACCTGAGGGGCAGAGGCCAGGTCCCCACCACGGGCAGACACTGACCGGTCAAGACGACAGACGGACACCAACCGTCTCTCAGGTTTGGAGGGTCTAGACCAACGTGATGCTCCAGACAAAAGGTCTATTAACCTGACATGTGAGGGAATTCCCTGGCGGTCCAGTGGTTACGACTTGGTGCTTTTACTGCCGTGGACCCACGTTCAATCCCTGGTAGGGGAACTAAGATCCCGCAAGCCGTGTGGCACAGAAAAAAAAAAAAAATTAAAAAACAAAAATGAACTTAAACTCCAACAGGAGTTTAGACTTAAAAAAAAAAAAAAAAAAAAAGGGGGGGGAATTTCCTAGCGGTCCAGAGGTTAGGTCTTGGCACTTCCACTGCAGGGGCCTAGGTTCAATCCCTGGTCGGGGAACTAAGATCCTGCAAGCCACACAGCGCAGCCAAAAAAAAAACCCGAACAAACAAACAAACAAACCTGATACGTGAGTTATGCTGAGTATCTTTCCAGTCTTCACTTGTGGGGTGGAGGGTAGGGGTGGTAAAGAGAGATACCAAAAGTAACAAAAATGTAGAACATCTTTCTAAATGTGTTCCACTGACCAGACAACTAGCTCCCAGGGATGTTAATCAGGTGCTATGTGGAAAAAAGATTCTGGGGTCAAAAATCGTTAAGTAGTTACGTGTGCAAAGTTCTACAGGACTTCCCCCTGAGGGCCGGGGGCTGCTCAGGCCCCATGCTGAGGGGCACCCCGACTCCCCAGCAAGCCCTCTTGGGCACGTGCACGCCCCCCAAGTATCTGACCAGGGAACGCTTTTCCGACAGGGCATGCCTCAGAAGCCCTGTTTCCAGAAAAGCTAGGCAACACTGCACTGTAAAAATATACCAATTTCCCCAACCCCACTAAGACACCAACTATACAAAGGCTACTAATTAAGGCTTATATTTTGTAAATATTCTCCAAAGAATAAAGCTGCTGCTGCCATTCCTACAGTGAATGGACACAGGCGACTCTTGTTATGTGAGCGTCCCTTTCTGGATTTGCCTCTGAGGAAGGCTCTGCAGCCAGATGAGGCTAAAACCTGCCTGGGGCAGCAGGGGAACGACAGCCTCTCTTTATGCTTGAAGATTCCTTTTTCCTTCCAAATCACACTCATTATTTGGCGCTGCTGTCCATGTATATTTTTCTTACAGGTCTGTTATTTTGGCCTATGTGAAAAATATGGTTGCAAAGCAAAACAAAAGTGAAAGTCAAGCCAAGAGAGTGAAACTAAGAACAGGAAAGATAATGACACGGGGGAAAATTCACGAAAAGCCCTCTCTCGGGAAATGCAGCTGGAGTACGGACTGACGTGACCACGGAGGAGGACTCGGCCTCAACACTGAGCGCGATGGGGCAGGGCGGGCGGCCACGCGGGCGACCTTGCCCTCAGCCACGCCGGCAGCCTCGCGCAGGGCACTGCGGGTCACGCACACCTGTTTTACTCGTGTGCAGACAGGAGGAATCTCCCACACGTAACAAGAGTCGACTGTGCCAACCTTCGGGCCAAGCGCCGTGTGCTGCCTCCCCAGCCGCACGCTTCTCCGCGGGTGAGAGAGCCATCAGAAGCAGACGCTCCCTGACTTTCTAACACGCTAAGTCCTGCTGACCCTTGAGCATCACGGGTTTGAACGGCATGGGTCCACTTACACGTGGATTTTTTTCAGTAAGCACGTACTACACGATCTGCAGTTGGTTGAATCCTCGGATGTGGAACTGTGGACACGAAGGGCTAAATGTAAAGTTATACGTGAATTTCCAACTGCATGGAGGGTCAGCGCCCCTAACCCCTGCGTTGTTCAAGGGTCAACTGTAACTCAACATCATGACTGATACAAAGCCCCCCCTCTGAATCCAGCCAAGGGACCCGGGACAGTTACTGGAGGCGGAGACAGATCCCGAGAAGGCAAAGAAGGTACAGCTCTCGCCCTACGAGCCCAGCAGCAGCAAGCCCTGGTGGGGTCACAAGGCCATTCAAGGGACATGTGGCCCCAGGAAAGGAAACCCCGCCACCCCCCTCTCCAGGGTATCTGCCCTCTCTGCTAGTGCATCTTTTAAAAAAGATCTGGTGAGAAAGCTGTTAGTAGCCAGGGTCTGTCCTGACGCTATTATAACATTAGCCTTTCCTTTCCCTGCCTTTCCAGAAAGTTCTCCCATACCAGAACATTTTATGATGATGATTAAAAGCAAAACCATGCCCCAGAGTTCCTGAGTCTCCTGTGTCCCAGCACTGGAACTTCACGGTGACACACAGGCTGACAAAGGCGACCCAGCCTCGGTGCCCTCGCGCTGCTCTCCCTGGGCCTGCGATTCCACAGCGAGGGCTCAGCTGTGAGCATCCGTCCCCCAGGGCGTCTCTTTACCTGTAGGTCTGCGGTGATGGCATGGAGCCTCCTGAAGAAACATTCTGTTTACTGTCGGCAAAGTGGAAGCCCTTCATCTCCATCTGAGAGGACTAAAGCGATGGGCTGTCACTGGAGCGCCCTGGGGACAGCTGCCCCCGCCACCAACCACCCTGGGCAGAGCCAGTGGGGGCCACGAGGGCTTCAGGACAGAGAGGCATCTCGTCAAGGAGCGTGCACGCCTGGCCTTCCGGTGCAGGATGGAGGCAGGAACGACCACGTGTGTTTGTTCCCTTTGCGCGGGCGGGGAGGGCAGACTGCGCCACGCCTGAGCACGGACCGCGGCGAACGTGCCCTCTCCGCCCCGGAGGCCACCCTCTGCGGCACCCTGGGAGCTGGCAAGGACTTCGGCCCCCCAGACCTCAGCCGCAGGCACATTCCTCCCTGCCCTGCCCACCCAGGCCTGTTCACGTCGCTAATAACACGTGACCAGGGCTTCCTGCCACGGGACTGACAGGGCTCGGCAACGAGTGGGCCACCAGTGGTCTGGCGAGGCCCGGAGCCTGCGTCCCAGACCGCCAGCACTCTCCCCTGCAACAGTGGTTCCTGACTGGCCAGAAAGGGTCCCCAAGACGGGAGGCCCACCCCGCCCCACCCCAGGGCCACAGCAAGACGGCGTCATCCTCACCTCTCTGCTGGTGTTAAGGACCGAAGGCTGGGACCCGGGTGGGAGCATTCTTCGGGGGGCCCCGACAGAGAGGCTCTGCCCCTGTGGCAGCTGGATGGACTGCGGCAGGAGCAGGGGCTGCTGCCCAGAGCCGTACCGAGGCAGAGGCAGCTGGGAGCCAGGCAGCGGCATCGTCAGCTGCTGGACAACAGGGACAGTCAGGGGGAGGAAGCCACAAACCGCCGTTTACGCACGCATCCAAGAGCAACCGCGCATCACACTTCACTTTCTCACTGCAGATAAAAGGAGGCAAGGCCTTCACACGGTAGGACAGATTCTGGATAGAACACAGCAGAGATCACCCTAGACTTCATACTCTCAGTGGTAGGGAGCAAGCCTTAGGTGGTGAGAAAATAACTCGGACGGCTAGAAAATAAGCAGGACAGCTACGGGTGTCAAGTGCAGAAGGCGGGCGGCAAACACCGTGTGCGTGTTGGGGGGCGGGGGGCGGGGAGAAAGGTCAGGAAGGTGTAGAAGCCTTCCCAGGAAGCAGCGTCCAAGCGAGTCCCAAAAGATGGGAGCTAGACAGGAGGGGTATCCTTGTGCCCCTTTTTGCAGCACAAAAAGGCAAGACTACTTCATGCTCTGCCTCCAAAGGTGACAGAAAACAACTGGGGTCTGGGGTTTAGGGTTCCTGCAGTCTCGGAGCCTTCTGAAGCCTGTTATCCTGAAGTCCAGAACGAGGTGCGAGAAGGGAAGGAGGTGGGCCAGGAGACTCTCGGGACGGGGTGGGTGGGCCACCTGTGGTCTCTCGGTCACCTTCCTCTTCATCTCCCTGCTATTGAGTCCACAGTGGAGGGTCAGAAGGACCTATCGGAATTGCATCACTGAGATGTGGGGCAGCCAGACCTCAAGGCCCGGGCCCCTCCTTGCGCACAGCTGGGTGCGGGAAGAAGGTAAGGATGGCACAGCGTTTCTGGAGCGCTGGCTCGGGGTACGGTGTGTGAGCTGACGTGAGTCTTAAAGAGGCACCCTGGCTGCTGTACTGAGAACAAACTGGCAGCCGAGAGCAGGAGCTGGGCAGGGGGTGGGTGGAGGGGAAGAGAAAGGGCCACACTCTGAATACTTTTCAAAGGTAGGGCTGACGGGATGTGACGAATCAGCGGGGGCGTGGCGGAAGCAGGGATCCGGGGATGCCGCATGCCGGACATGAGCAGAGATGGCGGGCAGCCCACCGGGTCTGAGTTCAGGTCCAGGAGACAGAAATTCGGGAGAACTGGGAAGCGTTGGATTTGGGTGAGGCTTAGAGCCACAGGTCTAGAAAGAGGCCCGAAGACGGAGCCCAGAAAGCGCAGCAACTTACTGCCTGGGGAGGCAAGCGGGAAAACAGCAAAGGAGACCGGGAAGAGGCCTCAGGGAGGTGGCAGAAAAACCAGGAGCAGTGTCCTCGGAACCCAGAGAGCGGGATTCGGGGGAAGGAGTGACCACTGGGTCAAATGCTACTGATGGGTCAGTAGGAAGAGGGTGAAGAACCGTCAGGTTCAGTAACGTGGAATCTACCGGTGTCCCTAAAGAAGCGTTTTGTTTCTTAAAAAACGAGGAAAGACCGGGCTGCCTGCGGGTGTGGCGGAAGGGACCCTCAGAGCCGGACGGCAGCAGCCCCTCTACGTGCTGATGGCGGGAAGAGGACGCTAGCTGGAGCAGCTCCCAGGTGGGTGGAGAGGATGGGCTGCCCGCTCTCACCCCAGGGCCCCTCGCAGGCTCGGAGACGTGGCGCTGGGAGCTTGCAGATGTTCTCTTTTCCTTGTTACGACTCATTTCTTTGGCGACTCAGGATGCAAAACCACGGTGGGGGAGAAGGCAATGAGGAGGGTGGGGAGGTGCCCAAACGTTGGCTTTCCAGAGGGCGGCTGTATTTAACCCGAATCCAGTCTGACGGGGTTGGTTTCCCTTCAGTCTCAGGAAGCTGGGCAGAGGTGGGCCAGGGTTTAACCCAGGTGAGCACAGGGAGGGAGGGGTGGGGCAGAGCTGCATGCAAATGACAAGGAGCTGGGGACTCCCCTGGCGGTCCAGTGGTTAGGACTCCACGCTTCCACCGCAGGGGGCACGGGTTCGATCCCTGGTTGGGGAACTAAGATCCTGCGTGCCACGGCGCGGTCAAAAAAACAAAAAGGACAAGGAGGGTGTCTGGGGCTCTGCTGAAGGGGGCGGGGGGCAGGGATGGGGGAGGGAGAATTAAAAGGTGGTTGGACGTGGGTCACTAGAGGGAGGGAGGGAGAAAAGTCAGAGGTGGTGACCAGGTAGGCCCCTTCAGCCCAAGACGACGGGAGAGGTACAGCTACTGGCAGTGACCAGTCCAGACTGGAGGCAAGCAGGCACTGGCAGTGAGACCATGGAACTGGGGGCAGAGACCCGGGGGTGAGGGGTCACCTACAGAGACACCAAAACCCCTGAGAACTACAAGGAGAGACGTGCTGGAGACTGAGCCACGGGCCAAAGGAGGGGAGTGACCCGCAGAACCGTCTAATGCGCCCACGGGTCGGGGCGGGGAGGATGTGGAACCAGACACGGATCCAGCAACGTGGTGCTCGCAGCACACGGGGGCCAGCGGGGGCACAGCCTACGCGGTGGGCTCCAAAGCCAGGGTGTGAGGAGCAGGCGGAGAGAGTGGCCTCGAAGCATGAGTGTGCACGCAGAGGAGACACGCAGCCACCCCCAAGGCCGCAGCAGGAGAGGGGAGAGGCTGCAGGAGAAGCAGCGCCCTCGCTCTCGGGGAAAGCCCGGTCTCGGGACTGTTCCACAGGAGGTGGAGCAGCTGGCCCTGGTCTGGCAGCCCAAGGACCAGTGGCAGTGGCTACAAGCAGCATGTAAGTCAGTGGGCATCACGAGGCAGATACAAGGGGAAACGATCGTGAAGAAAAGAGACCTCGTGTTCTGAGGTGGGAGTGAGTGAATTCCTGACCTGCGGGAGCTGGGAGTCCAACATCTGGGAGGCGCCGAGCCCGGCGGCCGGGCCGAGCTGGCCCTCGTAGACCAGGGCTTGGTTTCCACTCATGGGCTGGTAGGGAGAGCCGGACTGGGGCTTCACCATCTCTAAGGGCTGCATGCCTGGGAACGCCGAGTAGGGGGGCTTCAAGGCTGTGCCTCCAGAGAGGATCATGGTGCTGGGCGGTGACAGGCTGGGGTGCATGTACACCTGAGATCTGCAAAAGCCAGAGAGGCGGTCGGGGCAGGTGCACGACTGCAGCAGCCGATCTCACACGTGGGCACGCCTCAGAATCCCACAGTGCTCGCCCCGACACAGCCTGTCGGCTCACCCCCCAGGGATCCTGACTCAGAAGGTCTGGGACGGGCCCTGAGAACTCGCACTCAAACAAGCCCCGAGACGGTGCTGCTGGTCTGGGGACCACGGTTTGAGCATCACTGGATTAAACAGACAGCACAGAACAGGAGACGCCGAAAGAGCGGGCCAGAGGCAGCAAGGTGCAGCGAGGTGGGAGAGCAGGGAGGGGGCCGGAGGCCACAGAGAGAAGGGACAAGGCCGAGCCCCACACCTCTCCCACAGCACAGCTCACCCTCACACCCGCCCCAAAGCGGGGGAGTGCAGGGCAGCAGCCGGCAAAGGGAAAAGGCCCGCAGGCTGGGAAGCTGGAAACCCCTGTTGCGAGCTGCCAGCCCCCCGAGCCCTGGCATCTCACCTGAAGGGCTGTAAGGAGCTGAAGATCTCCTGAGACTGGGAGACGGGGAGCCCGCCCCTCAGTCCGAGCTGGGCTTGAGCTTGCAGAGACGTGTGAAGGGAAATTGGGATCTGCTGGGCAGCGGCAGCCTGTGGACGGGGAGCCAGGCCATCACCGACGCGGCCCTCCAGGCTGACGCTCACCCCCGCCTCCCGCCCCCGCCCGCCCTTCTCCACGGGCAGCCAACACCGCCCACAATGCAAACTCGTGTCCTGCCTGTGCTTCCTTCACTCTTGGGAGAAAGCAGAAAACTGGCGGCAATCCCAAACCAGGGCGCATCCCTATGCTGGATTTTGTACAGTGGTGGGAACACTAGCTACACGTGTCAACAGAGGTGGGTTTCAGAAACGCAACGGCGGATGGAAAAGGTGCATGAAGAAGAATACGTGCGGTATGATCCAGTTACACGAAGAGCAAGATCTTGCAAAAACCAAACAACGTAATACTTAAGAATGTGTTACGAATAGAGATCAGGACAGGCCAAGGCCTCTGTCCCCAAAACAGCACTTCACCCTGGTCTGTGCGGGCACACGGGTCGGTGGGGCTGCAGGACGATTAGGAAGGCCCGGCACCAGCTTCAGGAGGAAGACTTCCAAAAAGCATCCCCTCGCGGCACAGAAAGTGTGCCAATTCTGCATAAAAACAAACACCTGCTCGCTTCTACAACTACCTCTTTCTAACGCATCCATGCCTGGGAGTCTAGGCCTTTCTTCTCTTCATCAGAAGGATACCTGATCACCAAAGAGAATTCCGTTTCAGTGAATTCCCCAGCTAGGGCACAGGAGAGCTTCGAGAAGGGAAAACTAAGCAGAGTCTGGAGCACTCAGCTCCATTCCTCCTCCCTGTCTCTCGTGTACTCATCCAATAAATACTGACTGGCTGCCAGACGTGCCAGGTACTGAGCATTAACGTGAGGGGTACAAAAAATGAGACACACCACGAACAAATAAATGAAGAAGGTAATTACGCCGTGTGCTGCACCCCTTCCCCCACCCCCCACCGCGGGACCACCTGGCTCGCCGTCATCACCTGTTGGTAACTCTGCTGCTGAGGTATCGTCTGAGGAACCAGCCGGGGCTGACTTGCAAACACATGGCCATCCAGGTAGAGAGGTGGCAGGTGGTTGCCTGGAAACAGAATCCGAGGGGGTGAAACAGGACCAAGGCTCACTGTTCCAGAAGGTGCTGGGAATCAGTGGGAGGAGGGAGTGTGTGCCCAGCTGACCCTGTGCTCCTGCACGGCCCAGGGCCCCGGAAGAGGGGCCGGCTGCAGCCTGCCTTTCCCACCTCACCCATTCACCCACTGCCCCGCACACGGGGGGCCAGGGGTGTTCGTCATAAAGGAAGGCTGCCGTGGTCTCTCAGTCACCTTCCTCTTCATCTCCCTGCTATTGAGTCCACAGTGGAGGATCAGAAGGATCTATTGGAATCGCATCACTGAGACGTGGGGCAGCCAGGCCTCAAAATCCCCACAGGCTGCCCTGGGGCACCAACATAGTGATGAGGATGGCGACAGGATGAAACTGGGCTCAGCTGATACAAAGCACTTCCCAGACGTGAGCTCGTCTCACTGGCGTGGCGACCCCACCCAGGGCCACCATCACCCTGTGTTATGTCACGGAGGAGGGGGCACAGCTCAGAGAGCTGCTCACGCGGCACGGTCTGACCCAAAGCCAAGTCTCTGATCAGTCCCCTCTCCAGGAGGTAGAAGAGCCTCACCAGAGTCGCACGGTCCTGCCTCCCAGCCTAGGAAGCAGGTGACCCGAGTACGTGGGAAGCTACGACCCCCAGCCTAGAACGCGCCCCCCTCTACACACTCCTTAAGTCAAGGCAGGGGTGGTACTCGGGGCTGCGAATCCAGCCTTTCTCTCAAGTGAACGGAGAAGGCTCCCTGAGCTGGCTCGCGGGGGAGATACCTGGAAGAGACGCAGAAGGTGCGACCGAGGCCACGGGCATGGGGGGCATGGAGACCCCACCGAAGGAGCTGTAGCTGACCCCGCTGGAGGCTCCCCCGGAGGACGGGGGCTGCAGGCCCGAGCCAGTGCCTCCTGGAGAGCTCTGCTCCGGCAAACTGGGCGAGTTTTCCCAAGCCTTGCGCGCAGACTCCATCTTCAGAAGCAAGGAGGTGGGGGAGACGAAAATTACGGTCCGGGAGGCAGTGGCGGCACAAGTTGAGCCCGGGGAGGTGGGCGGGGCTGCCCGCTCCCGCCCCTTCACAAGCCAAGGCACCGGGTGGGTGAACCCGCCTTGCTCGGGGCCAGTGTTACCTTCAGAGTGAGGTCGGCGGTGGGGAAGGACATCTGGGAGAGGCCGATGGCCCTCTGGATGTGATGATCGCGCCGGAGGATGGGAATACTCTGTGCCAACCCAGCCTGAAGGGGAAGGAGACCACGGAACGCTGACAGGCCCAGAGAAAGCGAGACGACGTGTCCAAACACGCCTTCCGTTTTGGTCGTGTGCACTCGAGACCCCTCCAAACAGCTGCCGCCACCGATTCTCTTGAAAGAAGGCCGTGGAGAGCCACCCTCATCCCCGCACCCCGAGCCCACCATCAGGGCCGCCGTGTTTTGGCAACATAAACGCGGCTGGCTGCCAGCACACAGGCACCACTACATGGCATGGAGATACCAGGTCCTGTCTCAACCCCCTCCCCCAAAACTGTGAAAAAGAGGTCCTGGTAACACATGTTCAGAAATGCAACCACTAGGCCCTCCTCCTGCGGTGCTACCCCAGCGCCCACCAGCACGATACAGGGATTCTGAGAAACCGCAGAGTAAAGAAACCTGTTAAGCGCAGCATTCTCATACATGTGCAACCACAGAACCTGGGAAGTTTTAAATCACAAAGTGCCAAATAAACCAGACCTCAGGAGTTACACTATCCCATTTTAAGTTCACAAAACCAGAGCGTGGAACAACTCGCTCAAGGACGTGTAACTAGCTAGAGACAGCGTCAGGACTCAAACCACGTCCGCCCAACCCCAGAGCCATGGCTGCTTCGCCCCCTCTGCTTCCGGAACACCTCACGAGGCTCTTTTTGCCCAGGGCCTGCTGGCACGGGGACGACAGAGCTGGAGGTGGAAGCACAGACTTACGTTACTGGCCAACGCGTCCTGAAGTTTGACAACTGGATTCCCCGCGGGACCAGAGGCAGAACCGGGCTGCAAGCTGAAATCAGAGTCCTGGAAAAAAGGGAACAAAGCCCACAGAAATCACCATGGCTCACCTTCTGTCAGAGACCCACGTTAATTTGATCTACGGTCTCAGCAACTCAAAAACCCACTAAGCAGCATTCACATGAGCAAGATGGCCAGATGTTTCCCGATGGCCCCCGAGAAAGGAGGCCACCCCCTTCTCTCTGCCCGGCTCCCTGCTCGGCCTGAGAACCTGCCTAGTGTAAGCAGGGAGACCGAGAAAGTAGCTCACAGCACCTCTTCACCTGCAAAGCCACCCGCCACGCTCCCCTGGAGCAACGCCCAGGGCCCATGTCCCCGCTCCTTCTAGGAGCCCACCCTAAGCTCCCCACTTCCTCTCCAAGCAGCAAAGGTGCGGGGGGTGGGGTGGGGTGGGCCACAGGAAGAAGAAAACAAATCAAAGCCTCACCTTTGGATTGACTCCAAATTCGATGGGTGGCACTGGCAGCACAGAGTCCACGTGAATCTCCACCCCATTAACAGGGGGGACCACAGCCCCTTGCAGCCGCTCAGCCCCCTCGGAGCCCTTTCTGTTTTTCAGAGACCGCTCATTGCCGATGGGTCCTGGTCTGTGCTCCTTGCTCTGTCCCGAGCCTTGCTCAGAATCCTTGATGGAAAAGCAGAGAGGCTGAGACGCACAGCCTGGAACGCCCCTGATCTCCAGCTTCCGAGGGACCGGGAGTCGGGAAAAAAGACAGAAGATACCAGCCCTTCCGCCCAGCCCGGCCGGAGAGCCAGACCCCCAGGTTACCTTCGGCTCCGACTGCTTCCGAGTCTGCTCCTTGTGGCCATCGGCCTTGGGCTCCAGGCCGGGCCCGCTCACCTCCTCGGGTTTCAGAGTGCCGTACGGGGAGCTGCGCTGCGAGGAGGTCGCCGAGGACTCCCGAGACTCGGCGCTCAGGTCAACGCCACTGTCTCCCTGGCTGCTCTTAAAGCCCTGCTGTGCAGGACACAGGAGGGTCAGAGCCCATCCCCTCTCCGCCTGCCTGCAGAGTGAGACTGGGCGGCCCGACACGTCTCCCGGCCCAAGCCCATAATCACAGGTACGCGCGGGCCCTGGACAGAGACCGCAACCCGCTGCGCTTGTGACCACCGCCAGATGCCGAGGAGAGGCCCTCACACCGCCTGCCCAGGGCGGGCGCTCCCTGGCCATCCCCGTTCTTCCTCCCTCCCACACAGGCCCCTCCCGCAGATCCGAAGGCAAGACTGGAGACCAGTGACGAGCCAGGCTCACTGCCCGGCCAGGGAGAGCACGGGCGGGCCTCCGGGATGGCGGCGGACATGAGCACACACCTGGCGCCCGGCGGCCACTCACCTCGGCAGAGCCGGGCTCGGTGCCGGCAAAGGCAGTGGCGGCTTTGGCCCAGGAGTCGCCGGTCGAGGCCTGAATGGGGAGGGCTGCTAGGGAGGAAGACAGAGAGTCAGGACGTCGAAGAGGAACAACCAAGCCAGAAAAACAAGCACAGGCACAGCTCACACAAACCCAAGTCTCTGAACCGCCCCCGCTCCCACCGCAATCGACCCATTAGCGAAAGAGGAGCTGGTCTGATACCTTCACCCGACTTTCCAACATCCTCAGGCAGATCTCCATAAACGTGCTTCCTGTGATTTCACTGACAGTGTGCTCTACTAAACACACCAGCAACTTTTCACTCACACCGGTTAGAATGCTCTATCACTACCTCTGCTGAGGTGAAGCTTTTTGCACATAAACCATTTATTTCTACAAGTTGGCACCTCTTCAAGTCTCTGAAAAATCGAAGCTGATGTTACTCAGCTTTTGTTAGCTCACAGACCACCCTGAGAACCCAACAAAAGCCACGGACCCTGTGTGTGCACATGAAATCTCACACGCTCTTCTTAAGATCCAGGGGTCCTCTGAAGTCACCCACAGACCCCTCCCTGGTCTGAGCAACCAACGAGATGCTGCAGAATCCTGGAGGGAGAAGCGTGACTCCGGAGTTAGCCCACTCTGCTTGACCGATATGGCGGGTAAGTATCTTTGGACACTTATACCATGACACCCACCACTCTCACAACCAAACTGACTGATCAAAATTTTATTAAAAATTATCGTACTTTCAATCAGTTGACTATTTCCCAATGTTATTTTGCAATGTGTTGGAACCAAGGTTTTAACCAGAAACATGAAGATAGGCCATGACGTAAAACTGAAAGAATCAGGTGTTTGTCACATGGCTCTGGGGTTGTCACTTCACTCTGGAAGCCTCAGCTGCTTGGAAAAAAAGAGCTGGAAATGGATGATTTCTCCAAGCTCCCCCTGTATACCCTGCAGGGCCCTGCCGAAAGCTGGCGTTCGAGAAGAATCTGCTCAATTAAAATGGTTTTGTATTTTAAAATGAAAAATTACCAGAAAAATGGCACTGGGTAAGAAATGTTTTCAGGGAAACAAATTTTCTAAAAGGTAAGGGCCACCCTAGTCTGGTTTCAAACCTACGACAGCATTTGGGGGAGGAGCTGACAGAAACTTCCTTCTGCTGAGGAAAGAGCACACAGCACAGACAGGAAGGCTTCTGGACCCCTGTTCTCCCGAGCAGTCGTCTGCTGCTCTTCCTCAAGGGGAGAAGAAAGGATAACCGCTGGGGGCAGAGTCAAGCCAACTCCCCGAGTGACCTCAGCTGGGCGGGGGTGGGGGCCATCCTTTCCCATCCCTGGATTCGGAATGCTCTCCTCTCCACCAAACTTCAGGCAGGGAAAATCTGACACCTGTTCGGAGGCTGCAGCAGCACGTGGTGCTATGATGGCATCCAACGCCCTGACTCAGCAGAGGAAGCCAGGAAACAGGTAATGCTCCGTCTGTGTTCACGGCCCCAAAGCAGGACGCTCCCTAATAAGAGGCCCCGAGCCCGTGAGGCGGCCGTGGGCCGAGCGGCTGAGCCCACACCCCGAGCTCTTACCCTGGCCGCTGCTCTCCCAGATCTCGGTGCCCAGGCTACTGCCAGGCACAGCTCCATCACCTTGCTCCAGGCACAGGTGGTTCTGCTTTTTCGCAAACCGAGGAGGAATACGAGAGGAAAGACTTCGGCCTTTGACAGGTACCTAAGGAGAAGAAAAGGGATGCAGTCCGGCCTCGACCTCAGACACGAAGGGTAACAAACTCTCCCTAGGAAGACTATCCCAGGCACCAGAACCACACCCCCGGAAACTGCTCCAGTGACGCTACAGCCAGCGGCGCTACAGCACTTGCCAGCCAGGACCTCAACCGCGTGGGAACTGCAGTGCCGACCACACCGCCCCCGGAAGCGACCAGTGGGCTGCGACCTGGGACTGCGGGGCAAGTGAGCAGTGCTCGCCCCGACTCCGTTTCGAGTACAGAGTTGCCAACCCTCGTGACTCCCAAGGCGATGAGTCTCACCCCACTCGGGCCGGAGCACAGTGGAAGGAGGAGGGACTTCGCGGCTGACGGAGGCCCGCGTCCGGCTCGGCCCCGTTTCAGCGGGTGTCACCCCGGACCAGTCCCCCTCTCGGGGAGCAGGGATGGCACCATCTGCTGCCGTGGAGCCACAGGGATAGCGGGCCCTGGGAGGCAGCGCATGTGTAATAAACATGCCTTCTTCCTCTCCTGTCTTGGGCCTAATTCAGGAGCCCCGTCCACCCCGGCCCCGCCCACGCCTCGCACCCCGACCTGCACGGCTGGCTCCTTCCTTCTCCTCTCTTCCTCCAGCACACGGCGCTGCTTCTTGGTCAGGACTTCGATGAAGCCTTCCCCCACCACAGAGCCCACCTCACCCTCCTCTCCGGGGCTGGATCCGCAGTTTTCAACGCCGGCATCTGAACCAAGATTCACAAGGAAAGACAGTGAGTGGTTCCATTTACTGGGAGCCAAGAATAACCCAACGCTACAGGCACCTGATATCTAAGGACCGGCTCAGCTCAGAGGCCAGGCTCTTAGCTGGCTTGGGCCTCAGCATATTCACCAGGGTCTAGGAAACCCAGCTATGATTTCTACACCCTTCTCATGGCCCCTCTAACACAGTGCTACCTCAAATCAAAGAGGCTACGGTTAAGAAAACAGTCTTCGGAGACAGACACACTTCAGTCCCAACTCCGCTCCTAACCGGCTGTGTGACCTTGCACAAACCACTCCACTTCTCTGGGCCTCAGCTTCCCCATCTTTAAAACTGGGACACCGCAGGGCTGTTACGGGGGTTCAGCAAGGTTGTGAGCGACATAAAGGCAGGAATCCTTTCTGTTTTGCTCTTAACCCAGAAGCTAAGATATTCAGTGAAAGGGCAAACTCAGCAACCCACAGAGGTGGCCACGGCTCCCCACTTTGCCCGGATTCTTCTTCCCCTGAAGATGTGAGGTGACACTCACTTCCATAGTTCAGGTCAAATGGTTTCATGGTCTCTCCCTGTTCGCCTGCCCTCTGGGCAGCCAGCTGGGCCTCCTTCTCTGCCTTCTCACAGGAGGCTTCGGCGATGTCGGAGGTGGCATGGGCCGCCCGCTCCAGCGTGTAGTGGCCGCTCCCACTGCTGCAGCCAAGACCTCCAGGCAAGGTGTCATCCGGGGACCTATAAAGGAAGGAGGATCTCGTTAGCTCAGAAGTGACCAGAGGCTGGGGAAGGAGAGAGAAGGAAAAACTGCACATGCACGCACAGCACGCACACAAGCACAGCGCCCTGATCTTTGTCACTTCCTCTCGGCGTCCCCTCCGTTCAGCAGAAGCCGCTTGCTGGCGGTAGCGCACTCTGCAAGCCCGTGTGGAGGCTGCCCCAGCAGCACTGCTACGGCAGAGCCCACGGGAAAACTGCTCTCTCCCCAACGCCTTCCCAGGGCTGATACTTCTGTCCTTTCCCACTGTGTGCCAAACCCAGTAGGGCTACAGAAAGGAAAGGGAGAAGGGGGGATGCTTAGAAAGGGGCTGCAGAACTTTCTGCTCCTCTCGTAAGACTGACCAGAGAGGAGCCCAGGCCTCGCCCTACTGCCAGCCCAGCTACAGGGCAAAAATCAGAAGCAAAAGCCAAGTCTTGGCATCTGGGGCCTAGAAAGCTAGTCTAGATGGACACCTCAAAGAACCCCCATTCTTCTGTGGTTCCTTCTTCGGGGATACAGATTAATTACAGGCCAGGCTTCGGTGCCCTGAATTCTCAGGAGGCTGGGAGGTGGGAAGCAGTCTGCCTCAGCACGCCGGGGCGTGGCCTGGGCGCGAGGAGGAACGCAGGCTGCACGGCGCCCGCCCTTTGCCCTGATTCCGGGCCAGGCTCGGGCACTGAGCCGACACTGAGCACCGATCACCACCCCACCAAAGCCTCTAACTCTAAACGAGAGGTGCTCACCAGGCCTCGGGCGGCTCACTCCCTTTGCTTACCGCCTGGCTCTCACCAGGCCGGGGTGGCAATCCCCAGAGCGGCGCTGCTTCTCTTCACTGTCGAGAAGCAAAGCCACTCAGGGAAGAGCGATCTCTGCGGGGGCCAGGAGGCCAGCAGTGCCCCATGTGTTCCTGCAGGACGCTGCCTGGCAGCAGCCTGGAGCCAAGGAGTCTGGTGGACTGACCGGTACTCACGAGGCGCCATGAACAGGGAGCGGCCCTCTGCGGCCGTGGCCCCTCGGCTGGACTCCGAGGAGACACACGGGGGCTGAGCGCGTGAGACGGGGACTGGGATAGGCACCACAGGGGACCGGCGGGGCGGGGACTCTAGTCTTAGTTCTGAAGCCACAACAGCAGCAGCAGCACGCCACAAGGGAAGCAGACAGCAGCGCAAGGGCCGGTGATGGAGACGCTCACGTACAATGGCCTCGGCGGGCGGGCGCCCTCCTGGAGCACAACGAGGGGGAAGGAGTCGGGGCCCTGACACACGGCGGGACACGCATGCATGAAGTGCCGCTGGGACAACCGGCTAACAGGACGACAGCAACAAAAAAGAACCCGGGACTCTGTTTCCGGTTTACCTTTTGGCTTTCAAAGGCGTCCCACTCTGATGGCTCTCGTAACGGGGAGAAGCTTCACCGCCACCTGGCCTAACAGACTTCTCCCCAGACCCCCCCGGCTCCAGCTTCCGGCTCTGTCTGTCAACGAGGGGCCTCTGGCCGGAGAAGCTCCGCTTGGCCAGCTCCTTCTTCTCGCCCGCGCTCGCCCCGGGCAGCCCGTCGGCCTGGGGCTCGGGCCCGGGCCCGTCCCGCCTCTCCCGCCTCTCGCTGAAGTCGCTGCTCTCGGAGGCCGTCTCCCACTCCTCGTTGGCGTGGTCCGAGGAGTGCTGGCAGGCGAGCTCGGGGGACTTGCGGCCCACGGTGCCACTCCTGTCCCCGGGACAGGGTCTGGGCCGGCCTGGCCACTGGCCCGCCGGCAGGGGCTGCTCATCCTCCGGCCCCCACAGGCCCAGGGCTTCCCGCTCCTGCCGAAGGCGCCGGAAGCGGGGGGGCTTGTCCTGGCGCGGGGGCCGCCTTCTCCTGAAGGGCCGGTTCTCGGCATTTTCGGAATCTGCCGCGTGGTCATCTTGGAAGAAGGCCCTCTTGTCCTCCACACGGCCATCCTCGAAGCCCCGGGTGCCCAAGGCGTCGGGGTGTCTGTAGGTGTCCGGGATGTAGTCTCTGTCTGGGGGCCGCCGGGCCCCGCACGTGTCGGGGGGGCCTGACTCCTGCCAGGGGGCGCCCAGACCCCGGCTCGGCCAGGGGGCCGCCTCCTTGGCCGCGAAGGTTCTCCGGCCATATGCGCAGTTGCTCAGCCGCGGGGGGAGGGCACGCCCGAAGGCCCGCGGGCCTCGGTTCTTGGCCTCTGGCCCGCCGTGGTCCTCGGGGTACATCCTGCCGGACCTCCAGGACTCCCTGAAGTCGCCCTTCCTCCCAGCGGCCTCGTCCCTCTCCGGGAGCACGCCCTCGTCCCCGGTCTCGGCGCCCCGCTGCCGCCGCCGCTTGGGAAGCTCCTCGTACTCAGAGCCCTCGCTGTGGGTCTCGCTGGCGATCCTCCGCCGGGGCTTGGCCCGGGGGAAGTCATCTGCCAGCCCGAACTCTCGCGGTCCCCGGCCGCGGCCGCTCCTCTGGCTGCCGCCGTAGAGGCCCCGCGCCCCAAGGACGCCCCCGCCACAGAGGCTGCCGCCCGCGGGCCGCCCGCGGAAAGTGAACTCTCGGAACCCGCGGCCGCGGCCCCGGGCCTGCCCCCGGCCCCCAAAGGCCTGCTCCTCATCAATAAAGATCCAGTTATTCCTCTTGGTAGGGGGTGTGTGGCTGGCCTCCCGGGAGGGGCTGGCCTCCCGGGCCCCGTCGGGCTGGTCATCCTCCTCCGGCCGGCTGGCCTCGCGGCCCAAGGCAGCACGGGCCGAGCCCTGGTCCTCCGAGGAGGCCGGGGCCACGCTGGCCAGCGCGGGGTCGTTCTCTTGGTCCTGGTCCTCGGCCGCCTCGCAAACGGGCCCTGTCTCCCGAGCCAGGCGGGCGCTCCCTTCTCCCAGCTCCGGCTTCATCTTGTCGAGCTCCTTCTCCTTGTCTTCCACCTTGAGGGCCTTCAGGACGGGCTTCTTGATAGGGCCAGACCTCCGGGTCCTGCTGGTCTGCTCCGGGTGCTGGCTGCCGGCGCCCCGGGCTTCTGGCGTCCACTCGGGCTCCAGGGCCGGCTGTTTGCCGGGGCTCCCTTCCTTCTCCCAGGAGGAGACACTGAAGGACAGCTCCTCCTGGGGCGCCTCTTTCTCGACCCTGCTGTCTGGGTCGGCGGCCTTCGGCTGGCGGCTCACGTCCCAGTCGCTATACTCTGGTTTTTTCTCAGCTGGGGCAAAGTCGGGCTCCAGTGTGGAACACCTGAGGTTTGGGGTGTGACTCCCAGGTGCGCCTGCTTCCTGAACATTTTCTTGGGGTGGAAACAAAAGCTCCTGGCCTATTCTTTGAGAAGAGACACAGCTGTCAAAGTCTGCTGGGGCCTTCTTGTCAAAAGCACTCAAGTACTCCTCCCCTCTCTCCTCAAGGAGATCGCGCCGGGCACTTACGCCCCCTGACCTTCCAGGTGAGGCAGAGTAAGAGCTTTCATTCCTGAAAAGGAACCAGAAAAATCAGTCAACGTGATTGGAGCCTGGTTCCTGGGTTCCATGCTGAACACAGTTTAGTTTTAAAAAGAAAAAAATTTTTAAAAAAAAGAAAAAGAAAAAAACATAGGCACCAACATTCGCTCTATCTTTAAACAGGTCTCAGAGATGCTGGGCCATGGGCTGGTGGCGGCCCCTGGAGTCCAGAGAGTGGAGAAGTCAGTGGCCGGTGGACTCAGCGAGCAGCCGGGGATCCTCTGGTTCACACAAGCTGGAGCCGGGGTGTCCGCGGAGAGGCCGGGGCGCTGGGCCAGCACAGCCAGCTCGCCTTTACTTTCACAGGAAGGAGCCACGACACACGCACTCAACCCCGCCTGCCCTGTGAGGCCCCCACCCCTCGGCCCTGCCCAAGGTTCCGCGGGATTTGCCTCTGACGCCAGGATTTCTCCCGGGCCCTCAGTTGCCATCAGCGCCTCTCACACAAAAGCATCCGGCCATCCTTATCTCACTCTCCTTCCCCAGGGGGCACCATCTCCTGGGACAGGGCCTCTTCCCAGAGCCCTACCTCAGTGAGGACCTGGAGACCCCTCCTTCAGTTGCAGGTCAGTAGGACCAAGTTTCACCTCACCTGACATGCATGTCCATGGCCAAAGTGTCACTGGATTTCGGGTGGGGGAGCGAGTAGCCCTTGCTCTGCAACGCCATGTAACCCTCGGGGCTCCACACGGGGGCTGCATCGATGGCGGTCACTTTCCTTTCCGGCAGTGGGGGCACACAGCTCTGATCCTCAGAGCGACAGCCAGTTCCACTGAGAGAATCCTGGGCCATCATGGGTTTCATCAATCCTGAAGAAGGCAAAGAACCAATCAGTCACCTCGTTTAGCAAGCCATGGATCAACCACAGGCCCAAAGGAGACAAGCTGCCCCAACTCTCACATGGACACAGCACCCCACCTGCTTAACATCACCGAGGTCCCATCTTTCTGATCACAGAACCTCTGAAGGCACACACGCATGCAATCTGAAAGGCCTGTTCAAAGACCTGTGAGGTCCAATCCTAGTTCCTGGATGAAGAGCCCCTGTGTTGAAGGCTATAAAAAACTGGCAAGTGGAAACTGGAACCATCAAACAGGAGAGCTCATGGGTGTCAGCGGAATGCTAGGGGCCAGTCAGTCAGCACGCAAGATGCCTGAAGGTCTTCTGCACAGACACAAGGAAGATGAGCTACACTCCAGGGAGCCTACATGCAACAAGGAGCCAGCATCTACCTGCTTCCAATCCCCCGCAAGACGATTCAGAAAAGTATTGGGGCTTTAGCTCCTTTTATTTCTACCCCTAAGTTAGACAGTAACACTCCACATTTTGTACATGGAAGGGCAGTGGGGGATACACAAATGACACTAAACTGTTAGTTGGCCCGAGGAGACTGGGACATGCTGACGTCTCGGTCCTACCAGATATCAACCAGTCAGGGAACTGGCACACCCGCCCTCCCCGGGCCCCTCTGTCCACGTCTATCAAACAAGGGGTCTGGGCTGCTGCAGACAATATTAAAGGTCTCTCACTGGGCCAGATTCTGTGGAGAAAAGAAGATCTGATTTTTCAAATACTTCACAAAGCTAATTATTGGCCCCCAGTGTTTTTCTGCCCATCTTTTGAGATAATCTGACCAGGAAAATGGTTCTGCATTAGACCAACGGCTTTAAGCTTTCTTTTAGCTGTGGAGTGCTCTGTTCCAAAGCTGTCAATATATGACTCCAGCACAAAGTTAGTATGAGTCAGGTGGTCGGGGGGACCCTCTCTGGAATCCTAGAATTACACACCATTTATTAAGTACTGATTACAAGGTGTGCGGAACTGCTCCACACTGTACACGGACCTATTTTTGGCAATATGGCAGCTCATATTACCTGAAAAAAACCTCCTGTCACAAAAATGCTGGACAAAACACATTAAACATTTCACTCGCAGAGCTCTGTTCCCCCAAAACCGGGAACCCCCAGGGAGCTGAAACCACAACCACGGCCAGAGCCACGAGCTGGTGCTCCCTAGAGGGGAGCCAGGGACACATCTATCAGATTTAGTAACCTACAGGCATGCTCCTAAATGCGCCCCCCACCCCCACTCCAGGACAGGAGACGGGGCTTTTCCACACAAGGCAGAGAGCTGCAGCTGAGATGCTGTTTAAACAAGGACCCTCAAAGGGCTATGCCCTCAATTAAAAGGCAGATCAGAAAAATACAGGCTCTTTAGTACAGGGAGATGACTGAATTTGTGTCTTGGCCTGGGCTAGGGTAGGGAAAACAGTCCTCCGTGAGGAGTTCATAGCCACATGCCAGCTTTCATGCAGGTTTGGGGGCAGGAGCGTGAAGTTCAGATTTATACCCCTAGAATGTTCCAGAAACTTCCTGAGTTAAAATAAAGGGTAGTTCTAGGCTGGCAGAAGAAAACATAAAACCACACTGGAGGGATATACCCTCAAACCAAGCTATACTAGATCCCCACGATAAATAAATCTCTGCGAAAATGAACTCACAATCCAAAATTACCAGAACACTGTGTGGAAAACAATCCGCTATGAGTCCATGGTAAGCCCACGGGATAATATACCTTCCTCAAGAACTTCAGGTAACAAATTAAAATGTGAAGCACTAGAAAATTATGTTTTAAATGATTACATGCATAAAGGAAGGAATTAAAAACTTACGAAAAATATAAGACACAAGAAAAAATAATAGATTTGTGGGAAAAATTCTGGTAATAAAAATACAGTCACCGAAATTAAAAACTCACTGGACAGTAAAAAAAAAAAAAAAAAAAGAGCAGATCAGACACAGTTGGAGAGAAAAGAGAATTGGAAAATAGTTGAAGGATTTTCCCAGAAGGCACCACAGAGGTTAGCTCTCTTATATATTTAAGAGACTTGGAAGGCAGAATGAGAAGGCACAAAATAATCTAAGTGGGTGACCTAGGAAGAAAGGATATAAAGAATGAGGAAAAAGCAACATCTGACATGATAATTAGAAGAGAATTTTCCAGAAGTGATGAAAGACATACATCCTTAGATTCGAGCACTGTGAGTTCTAAGCAGAAGAAGGTAAGGATAGATATAGATATATACCTAGACACAGCATACTGAGAAAGAACTATAGGAGACCAAAGACAAAGAGAAGATCTTAAAAGCAGCCAGAAAGAAAACAGTAGATTACCCAGACACGAATCAGACACATGAGCCAGAAAACAAGGAATACTATCTTCACAGTACTAAAAGAAAGTAACTGCCAACCTCAAGTTCTATACCCAGCTACACTATCATTCAAGAGAAAGAGTGACATCAAGAATTTCTCAGGCAAAGACTATCTACTGCCAAAACAACTTTCCTGAAGACCTGGACAGAATGTACTTCATGAAGAAATAAATGGGACCCAGACGGAAGGATAAGCAGCAAAGAAACTAGTAAACATACAGGCAAATCTGAACAAGAACAGGTCAAATAAAACAACAAATAATAGCTGATTTGGTGGGCATAAAAAAAGGTGGAACTAAAATTCCAGGCAAAAATAACAAGACTGATGAGGAGGTAGTTAGAGCTCAGGTTCAGGGTAAAGATATTGATTAGCTTTTGCTAAGTCAAGGGTGCATGTTAGAATTTAATGTAACCATTCACACAGTAGAAACAGAATGTAGAAGGAAAACAAACAAAAAGAATAGGAAAACTTGTCATCAAAAAAAGAAGAAAAAGAAAAGCACAGAAAAGAGGGATAAACAGAAAGCATAAAATAGGAGAGTAGGAAATCTGAATATAATAATCCCAATAAATCTAAAGGGAACAGCTTCAGCAACTGAAGTCACAGAGCTTCAAAGTGGGTAAAACCATACACATCTTACACATACAAAGATATTCTCCTCCAAAAAGGGCTCAGAGAGGCCTGATGGTAAAAAGTTGGGGGAAAAAGATACCACATAAATACTAATCAAAAGAAAACTGGAATAAAATGATTACCAGGTAAAGTAGACATTAAAGGTAGAAAGCACAACTAATGATAACAAAGGTGCTGTAAGAAGATAAAAGGAACAAGACGAAGTACGGCTTCCAGACAGATAAAGCAAAAACTGACAGGTTTACAAGATTTGACAAAATCCACATCATGGTGGGAAATGTTCACACACCTATTAGTAATTGATCAAGGGGATAAAACATTGTGATGATACAGTCATTTGTACAGCACAATTAGCAAGCACGATGTAATGGACCACGTCCAGTGGGAGAATACATTCTTCTCAAGCCCTTGAGTGAAATTCGACCTGCCACTTCTTTTAAAAATAAAGTTGTACTGGAAAGCAACCACATCCATGCACTCACTATTGTCTACAGCTGCTTTTGCTCTACAACAGCAAAACTGAGTAGAAGTTCAAAGCCTAAAATATTTATTATCTGGCATTAATAGAAAAAGTTTGTGACCGCTGGTCTATATCATACAGACCATGTTATCTGACCACGAGGCGGCCACATTAGAAATTAACACCATAAAGATGGTATTAAAACTTTACATTTGGAAATTTTACAACATGCCATAAAAAAATCACTCAAAAAAGATAAAATCAGACTAACATTTAGAACTGTACAATAATAAAAATGTATCTTAAAACTCAGAGGCTCATAGCTCAGGTGAGACTTAAATACATGAGAAAAAGTCAGAAACTGGGGCTTCCCTGGTGGCACAGTGGTTGCGCGTCCGCCTGCCGATGCAGGGGAACCGGGTTCGCGCCCCGGTCTGGGAGGATCCCACATGCCGTGGAGCGGCTGGGCCCGTGAGCCATGGCCGCTG
>NC_041226.1:86393485-86402848 GCF_002837175.3 Physeter macrocephalus
GGGCCCGTGAGCCATGGCCGCTGAGCCTGCGCGTCCGGAGCCTGTGCTCCGCAACGGGAGAGGCCGCAGCAGAGGGAGGCCCGCATACCACACACACACACACACACACACACACACACACACAAAAAAAGTCAGAAACTAAGGAGCTCATCAACATAATCAGTTAGAAAAAGAACAAAATACTTTCAATGGAAATAATGAGGGGGGAAAAAAAGCAGAAGTTAATGAAATAAAAACCAAATAAAATACAGGAATTAAGAAATCCGAAAGATGCTTTTTAAAAGTAGCTTTAAAGGGACTTCCCTAGTGGCGCAGAGGTTAAGACTCCGCACTCCCAATGCAGGGGACCTGGGTTTGATCCCTGATCAGGGAACTAGATCCCACACGCATGCCGCAACTAAGAGTCTGCATGCCACAACTAAGGAGCCCGCATGCTGCAACTAAGACCTGGTGCAACCAAAAAATAAAAATTAATAAAAATTAAAAAATAAATTCAGTTTATTAAAAAAAAAAAAAAACAGCATTAAAAAATGGCATTAGGACTTCCCTGGTGGCGCAGTGGTTAAGAATCCGCCTGCCAATTCAGGGGACACGGGTTCGAGCCCTGGTCCGGGAAGATCCCACATGCCGCAGAGCAACTAGGCCTGCGCACCACAACTACTGAGCCTGCGCTCTAGAGCCCGCAAACCACAACTACTTGAAGCCTGCGCACCTAGAGCCCGCAACAAGAGAAGCCACCGCAGTGAGAAGCCTGCACACCACAACAAAGAGTACCCCTGTTCGCCGCCAACTAGAGGAAGCCTGCACGCAGCAACGAAGACACAATGCAGCCAAAAATAAATAAATTTATTTTTTTAAAAAAAAGGCATTAGACAAACCTTGGGAAAGACTAATCAAGGAAAAAAAGAGAGAAAACACAAAGAACATTAAAGAATGGAAAGACGGACAAAACAACATGGCAGAGATATAAAAATTAATTAAAGCAATTTACAATGCATAATCTTAAGGTCTCTTCCTGACAATTCTTTGTGCAAGGTACTATCATACCCTCATTTTGGGAAGTAAAACTCAGACTGGATATGTGACTTGCAAAGAGGTCAGATTGGAATCCAGATGGGTGTGTCTACCTCCCAAGGCAATACCCTTAAACACCACACTGTCCTGAGCTCCACAGGGATGGGCCACTGGACCACGGTGCTTACCCGAGGGATGTAGGGCTGAGGGATAGAAATCCACTGGGGTCCGAGTGGGTGGGATTCGTGGGTCCATGTAGGAAGGCATCATCATCCACCTGGGGTCGAAGCCCAGCATCTGAGGATGGTGCGGGTAGAAGGTGCGCTGCGGGTGGGATGGCGGAGGGTACACCGGCTGCCAGTGCTGCATCTTGTACAGCTGCTCCTGACCAGGGGAGAGAGACCCGGTTGGACAGGTGCTGTGGGGCAGAGAGGCTGTGCGTGCGCGCACACACACACACACTCTTCCAGCTTTCCATCAGGTGGCAGAGACAACCCACCCAGAACAGAAGACCACAGAGGGGAGGCCCCAGGGCATTACAGCATTCAGGCTCTGGCTCTCTCCCAGGACTGACGGACAGTCAGTCAGTCATGCCATCATCACAACTGGGCCCTCAGGCTCCTCTGCAGACTGGGCTTTCATTTAGATCAAACACTCTCCTGGAGCTGACACGTGACCACCACAGCTCCCAGAGCATATTTCCCTGTCTTCAACCGCCACTAGACGACACTCCTCCTCCTCCCCTCCTTCTGTCCCTTCAATCCACCCTCCTCACTCCAACGCCCCGACCATGTCAGGAGCCTTCAAGGGTCCTCCACAGCTCTGCCTCTGACAGCCCGAGTCCGACAGGGCTGCACATGACCTACAGGGCCCTGCGGGTCCTGCCCCATCCGCCTCTCCAGCATCGCCTCCCACGACTGCCCCGGCCCTCCACTCCACATGCCTGCCTGCCCGCCTGCCCGCTTTCGGCCTTGGAAACACGCCGGGCCCTCTGTTCCCTCCAGCACCAAACCCGCTCACCCCTACCCATCCTTCAGGTTTTGGCTTGAAGAGCACTGCCTCTGCGAACCCGCCACAGTTCCTGAGGCAAGATCAGGTCCCCTGTCCTCGGCTCCCACAGCACTGGTGCTTCTCCTGTGTAACTCTGTTGTTGGCTGTTTCCCTCCCTAAACCAAGAGACTACATGCCAAGTTCACTGCAGTATCCTCACCTCTACCACCAGACTTGGTAGGAAGAAAATTTCACTGCACAAAAGGACACGTGTAAAGCATCAATAGAGTATTAAAAATCAAGAACCTCGACCCAGTGAGGATTCATTTCAGACCCTGCTCCACGGCACCAGTGACCTCCAGGGCTGCCCTCACAACTGCATCCCGAACCAGCATTCTGGCAGGATGCAGGTGCAGAGTCAGACAAGGAGGACACACCCTTTCCTGCCAGCCGCCTGGCTGGCACAATCCCAGCCTGGGCTGGATTCCCTGGAAGGCTCGCCAGGGCTCAGGGCACTTCTGAGGAGCACTCAGAACTCAGTAAGCAAAACTCCCCTGGTCTCTGCCCACAGCTCCTCCTCCTGTCTAGACCCCAGGTAAGCTGACCAGAGAGTCTGTTTTCCAGACTCCTTCAGGCTGCTCTGACACGTCAGACTTCTTTCTAATCTTAAAGACGGATTTACCTGTCACTGCCCCACAGAAGAGTTACCTAGAGCAACTGTTACTACTGTGCCTGGCTCGAGTTACTCCAGAGATCTCTCCAGTCAGCAGTAATTCTTCACCAAGCCCGGGAGTAACTGCACGGTGCCTGCTCACCGTACAATGCTACAAAAGCACAATGAATGTAACTTACTGTTTAGAGCACAGGACATGGTGGGCTTCTGGAATGCTTCCTAGAAGCCCAAGGAAAGTAGGGTCTGGGGTGAATGTTGTAAAGGCAACTAAAAGAGATTCTGGGGAAAGGCGGAGACTTTGATCTGTGTCTCCAGGGCACCCATGTTCTGAAACTTTTTTGATTATTAACAATAATTTACTGCACACCTAGCTGCTGAGCTAAGTAACGTCCACGCATGATCTCAGTTTCCCACCAAAATGCATTGTTCATCAGTAATAAGCTTCACTGATTACGCCTGTAAGACAAACAACTGCCAATGAGTGGTTCCAGCTCAGCAAGATCACCAGGCCTGTAAGAGACTGCTGGAATCACAACCATTACCCATATGATCTTCCTCAGAGCAAAGAGTAGGTCCTTTTTAAGATTTATGGAGCACCATTAAAGACGACATCGATCACACCGAGAAACCCGTTTACAGGCATCATAGAACCCTCACCGCCACGCCGAGAGGCAGGGACTCGTTCCTTCTGCTTTACACTGACCTGTCCAAGGCCACACACAGCTGAATAAGCTTCACCGGTAGGACCAGAACCCAAAGCTGTCTGATCCAAAACCTACAAACCTACGTTCTTAACTGAACGCTAACACGCCTCTCCTGGAAGCTCTCCCAGCAGCTCCCAGGCCTTCCTTACTCCTTGGGAGGCTCCCAGGGTGGGGCCCGCTGTCAGTGTAGGGAGTGGCCACAGTGTGCAACTCTGGATGAAAACCACTCAGACGCCACTAACCAGTCCTTACCGGCATTAGACAACAGGGTCCATAAACTGCCAACAGGGGTTTTCATCCACAGGGTAAATGACCTGGAGGAACTGAAGGCAGGGCTGACGTCCCAAGGCCCTCACTCCCGGCATCCCTGCTGGTGACTGGCATACACGAGGGTGGGTTTCTATTGATTGTTTTACTGGAAGGGGGCGTGGGGAAAAGGAGAGGGGACAGCTACTCCATGGGCAGGTCTGTTTACAACACCTGCTAAGCGACTCCTGTTTACCTGCTGCTGCTGGCGCTGGAACCTGGGCGGAAGCGACTTCTGGCACTTGCTGAGCTCCTGCGCGGGGGACCCAGGCTCCCTGGCCCGCTCGTCACCGCTGCCGCTCTGAGCCGTGGCTGGAGGAGCTGGAGGGGCTTCTTCCGAAAACGTGTTGGGGGCTTCCTGGGCAGAGAACTCAGGGGAGCCTACGGAACAGATAAGCAGAGAAACGGCCAGGTGAGCTCACAAAAGCTCAGCTGAGCGATGTCTAGGGCAGACGCTTTGTCTTGCTGGCAGTCCTCGAACCCCGGCACTGTGCTAAATGCTCCCCACACACAAGCTCACGGACTCCCCCACATCGTCACTGCTCCAGAGGGGAAAAAACTAAGGGTCGAGAGATCAGAGGAACGCCTGAGGTCACACCGTCAGCAGGAGAGCCGGGATGTGGTTCCGGGTGGGAGGGGCTCTGTTAAAACAGACCCCAGTAAATCACAGCGGCCGGGGCTCAACGAGAGCCCCACATCCACCCTCCACCCAAGGTTGTGTGAGCCGGCCGGCCAGGCAGCCCCGCTGGCCTGTGTCCTCATCTGTTCAATGAGGACAACAACTGCACCTACCCGACCAGGCCTCTGGAGAATTAATTCGCTGAGACGATCCACGTAATGCACTTAAAATAGCGCCTGACAAGAAGTAAATGCTCACCACAGTCTCCCATATCACTATTCTCCCTGAAATTCCCTTCTCTCTTGCCCCATCCCAGCTTTGCATTCTTTTTTTTGTCTGGCTTTACTGAGATATAATTGACATTTTGTGCTCTTAAATCTACTGCAGGAGGCAAACAAACGCCAATGCAAAGCCTTGGGGACCCAGCGTCCCAGAGGAATACTGACAGGCAGGGCAGGTGCAGAGGGGCTCGGGGCATACCCCATACCCAGGCCCAAGCTCACGCCCTGCCGTCTACTTCCTGGACTCTCCACTGCCGCGCCTCAGTGAGTCCCTGACACTGAGCCCAGGCTTCGCGCAGACTTCGGTGACAGGACGTTTATTTACAGGAGGACGAGGGTCGATTTCTCTGAGTTCCTCGGCCAGAAGGGCACTGATGACCACCCCATCTCCAACGAGACCTCTATCTGAGAAGCTCTCCGCGACTGAAACTAGCATCAGGCCCTGCTCTGCTTAAGAGAGCTGGTTTCAGGTGATTCAAGAAGGTCACAAAAAACACAGCTGATCTCATTCCTTAAAATTGCAGCAAGAGACACCCTCCACCACCTAACGCTGTTCAGCGTCTCTTGAGCAGCCACGTGATCCACTTCTTTTAGAATAACTGTCAGGGAAAATGTATGCTAACAAGCGGGCAGGCTTCTTTCAACGTCCCGAGAGAGATCCTGTGCGCCTACTGAAGTCCTCCAGCACCTGCGTCTTCAGTCGAGCCAGGTGGTAACACCGGCAATGACAAAACCGGTGGCGTTGCCGTGAGTACGTGAGTGCTTTCTGCATCTAGAAATCGCTAAGTGCTCGTGTACATGCTCCCCCGTGGCCCCTCAGCACGTGGGGAGGTACAAGCTCTCATCAACCCACTTCACAGACTCGGGAATGCGTGCCAGAGAGGTGAGGTGTCTGGACAGCTGGTTTAAGCGGTAGAAATGGGATGTGAACCCAGGCACCTGGCCCAGGCCGAGACTCTTAACGACCGGGACTCCCACACATCAGCTGTGAGTCACGGTGGTGCTAAAAAGCCAGGGAGACGCAGACAACCAACCAGCGACACAGCGCAGGGTTTCCAGGTCATGGGATGGGGCCCTACAGCTCACCTCTGCGGACAGCTGGGCCATTCTCCTGTGGGGCGCCTGGAGAGCGGGGCGCCTCCTTCCCCGCCGGCTCCTGGGCCCCGCCCACCTTCTGAGCCCGCCTGCACTTCTGGTCCAGCTGCTTGAGTTTGGCGGCACAGGCGGCCAACCTCTCCTCCCGGGCCCGGCGCTCCTCCTCTTCCCGGCGCTTTCGGGCTCGCTCCACGGCCTCGGACATCTCCGACTGGACGAACTTCTGCCTCGGGGGTGGCTTGTCCTCTTTGTCCTCGACAGACTGCTGCCGGAACACACTGCCCATGGAGGACTTCTGCCGAGAGAAGATGGTCTCAGGTGAAACGCACATCACAACCCGGGCACAGGCGCCCCCAGGATGGGATGGGCTCTCCTTCCCAGGACCCTCACGCACCTGAGAGAGGCAGCGCGGCCCCGCGGCAGGCGGACCTGGGTTTCAATCCTGCTCTGCCCTTTACTATATTTGGAATGAGGCTTGGGTGAGCGCCAACGTTCTACACCTTAGTTTCTCGTTTTGAACGATAATAAAGGAAGCCCTCGGGATTGTGAAGGTACATTGAATCATTTGCAAAGCACTCAACGCCGTGACTGACACGCAGGAAACACTGAGAAAATGGACGCTCTCACCACCACTACGGAGCACACAAGATTAGGGCCTCCACAGCCAAATACCAAGAACAGGAAAGCACACACTCATCATTTCTTAGCCACAAAACTGCTCTACTGCTTCTCCCACGACAATATGTAAACCTCTGGATAGGAAGAGCCACAAGAAATTGAAATTCACACTCAGACATAAGGTTTCAAAGTGATTCTTTATATATAAAAATAAATAAGCATCTCTAAAAACATCTCTTTGGGATATTTCATCCACTTTTGAATCTCTCGCTGGTTGTCAGTTACTGGACAACAAGCAGAGTGCCACCAATGCAGCGTGAAAAACTATCAACACTGCGAAGATTTCTCACCGACTGGCAGGAAGTGAAGCTGCAGGCAGAATATGCAATAAAAGATGATGGGCATGTTTAACTGGACCCCAGCCACTGGAATTCCAATGAGGTATGACTAGCAAAAAAATATATACAACTTCCTGTTTTGAGTGGTAGTTACACAGATGTATATAATTGTCAAAAAGTCATCAAACATAAAAAAACAAGATCTATGCCTTTTTGTGTATGTTAATTACATAAAAGCAGTATGTCACACAGTGACTGTAGCCAAGGAGTTTTCCCCTAAAAACTAACTTCTCATAATCCAGAGACAATTGCTACAATCACAAGATTATAAACTTCTAATTTAGAAGCACGAAGGCACTTTTTACCAAAGTGTGCACTCTTCTCCTTTGCCCTTGACCGCTGCCATCTGTCCACGCTCCATAATGGCTGTGCCCTGTCTCACCCCATGGCTTATCTATCCCATGACCTACCTTACCCCCTCGTGTTCAATACATCCTTGCAGATGATCCTTAAGGCATATCCCTGACTATATTCCCTTCAGAATTTCCCAGAAATGAAATAGCAGAATCAAAGGGTATAGTCTTGAGGCACATCATCAAGACTACAGATGTGCCTTTCAAAGCTGCCCAAAGATGAGCTATCATTTTATAAACTAAATGTTCTGCAAAATATTTAAACTGTGAAAATCTTTTCAGAAATTTGGATCCATAAAAGTTAGAGATTTTATCTTTGTTGACTCTACTCAGATAATTCAGTGTTGTTATGAGCAGATGAAAGTGAAACCTTCTTTTGAATACCGAGCAACCCCAATATATAAATGAAATTTGGATTAATTGCAAGGTAATTTACAAGAGTCGTATTGTGTCTGTTTTCACTTGTGTCCCCTGTACCGAGCACAGTGCCTAGCATGACAGGTACTCAATAAAAAAGACTGAAGGCTTTACTTATACCGAGATGTGGAACAGGAGCCCTCTAACTAGCAAAGGGCACTGAAAATGGCAATTTTGCCACAAGTGTACTTAAAATTCACGCCTTCCCATCCCCAGCTCTGCCCCTCCTGCTCAATTTAGTCCGAAAGTCACGCGAGGCGGCAGAACAAGGAAGGCACCTGGTGCCCGGGAGTCAGAGAGCTCAGGGCAGGTGGTCAGAGCCCAGGGCAGGTGACGAAAGTGTGCACGTGGAGATGTGGCTGGTGTGGGAGCTGAGGCCCAACCAAGCAGGGTGAGGAAGAAACCCCTAGCAGAGATGGCCCAGCAGGGAAATTCAGGGCCGCGTGGAGGTGGGGTGCACTGGCATCTGAGTGGCTGAGGAGGGCACCCGTGCAAGGGAGAGAGGGTGGGGGCAGAAACAGGGAGCCTGACCGAATAGGTACAAATACTAGGGACCATGGCAAACAGCTAGAATGACCTCTGTGGCACTTGAGACATCCTTGTGATTCACGTGTGTGCGTCACATACCTATGCGTCCTGACTCTGTCCACGGAGAAGGTCCAGGGGCAGTGGCACTCTATAACAGCAGTGAGTACTCCTGGTGCCCACATATTAGTTTCTAAATATCATTAAAGGCTGACTCCAGGGCCAAGGTAGGATAAGGACCAAAGGAGCTTAAAAAAAGCTTGTTCTATCAGAAAGCAAGGAATTCCTCAAAAAAGAATGGAGACGTAAAAAGCACACGGCTGCCAGCTTGAAGAAGCTCCCAAATCAAAGACAATCTGAACATCAAAAGAAACAACGAGAGCAACAGACTATAACCCACTGATATTAATTAATTAAAAATTTGATGAGAAACAGGATATTCGTAGTCTCAGAGTAATTCCCCACAAAATTGCTATCAATTACAAATCTGCAAGAGTGTGTGAAAGCTCCATGGTGTGAAACTTGGTAGTCACCACCTTAATCAAGAGATCAAAGTGAAGGTTGTCTGAGTGGGCAGAGAGGAATCACGGTCACCCAGCAGGATGCAATGAGAGGAGTCAGTGACAGTTCTGAGAGATTCTAGCCAAAAAAATGGAAACCTTGAACCCAATCATGAGGAAGCACCAGACAAACCCGATTTGAAGTGCATTCCACAAAATAGCTGGCTTGTCATCTTCCCAGGTATCAATGTCATGAAGGTTTAGCAAAGGCTGACAAGCTGCTTCAGACTGAAGGGAACTCAAGAGCAGGACACCTGAGGCAGCGTGTGACTCTGAACTGGATCCTTCTGTATGAAGAACATTAATGGGACAATGGGTGAAAGGGGGACAGAGTCTGAGGATTAGATGGCAGTGATGTATCAATGCTAATTTCCTGGATTTGACTACGGTTACCTAGAGCGAATGTCATTTTTTGGTAGGAAACAGATACCAAAGTGTTCTGTGGTTGACGGGCTGATGAGGCTGGCAACTTACTCTTCAAATGGTTCTGAAAAAAATATTCTTTCTATTACACCAACTTTTCTGTAAGTTTGTGACTGTTTTCAACATTTTAAAAGAAAATTTTTAAATTAAAAAAAAAAAAAAAAAAAAAAAAAAAAAAAGAATGTCCACCTAGGCTTTTTCAGAAGCCCGACCACTGAACTCAGTGAGACATAAACACACAGGACAGCCCACTAGATGACCTGCTGGAGTCTTTGCCTTGGATCTCCGGTCAAATGAACTTGAAAGGGCTCGTGTGTGTGTGTGTGTGTGTGTGTGTGTGTGTGTGTGTGTGTGTGTGTGATGGGCTGGTTGGGGTGTCATATGTCG
>NC_041226.1:86402917-86405047 GCF_002837175.3 Physeter macrocephalus
TGTGTGTGTGTGGCGGGGGGGGGGGGCGGTGTTTGTGTGTGGTGGTGTGTGTGTGTGTGTGTGGTGTGGTGTGTGTGTCCCAGCTAATCACAGGCACAGAACCCCTGCAGTGCCCACGGTACCTGGTAGTCAGGGCCTGACACCCAGCTGTGAAGCTTCCTAGAAGGCGGCTGAGGTTCTGGCACCTTCCGGACGACACGGGTTCTGCCTCCTGTTTCGCCCCAGTCCTTTCCCTCCTCTTGGGTGCGCCTGGCATCAGCACTGTCTGCAGAGCTCACTGACAACTGCCGCTGCCTCCTGGGGTCCCAACTGTTCCTGGGACAAACCGCACAGAGTGTTAGTTCTCCCAGTCGGCCCAAGCATGGTCTGGCCTCACTGGTCAGGCCCTTAGGAATTCCAAAGTCGGCTGTCTACATGCCAATTTCCTTCATGAGAGCAGACCTACCCCGCACCCCTTCTACAGGTGAGAGGATATGCCCAGAGCACCAAAATCAGCACCAATGTTTACCAAGTCAGCCTTACACACGCAGCTCCTGGCAGGATGCCTCACACCCATTACTTCATTTACTGCAAAAAAAAAAAAGTCTCTACTTCCCCCATGTTGAAGAGCTGGTAATTGAGTCTCCGACAGGTTGGGGAGCTCTTTTCACAAGAAAGAGCTAACAGATTTGAACCCAGGACTCCCACTGAAGGCCGTTCTCTTTACGCCACAGCTCCCGCCCTGGGCTTTGCATAAAGGAGTTGCTTAATAAATGCTCCCCACAACAGCAAAAGAGGGCTCACTGGATGATTCATTATAAAGAGAAGGAGGAACAAAGCAAAGCACACACAGCACGGAAAAAGAGGCGAGAGATGCCCAACGGAGGCTATGGGAAGGCTTGAAGCAAAGGGAGACTTGTGCAGTGCTCACCTTTACATGCTCCAGTGTAAACAAAGGTACTGGGGCAAAACACACATGTGCATCTACTCAGCACCTCTTCTTTAGTGGTGCCACTAAACCCAGCAGGAGCGCAGAGGAAGGCAGGGAGTCAGAGCTGGCTAATACACGTGTCTGCGCAGGTGCGCACACACGCACGCACGGGAGGTGGAAGGGAGATGAGGTGGGTGAGGGTCAGGAGACCACAGATAGGGCAGCAACCACTAGCGACTCCTGACTGCAGTCGGAGGCGGGGCGCCCCACGAAGCCTCCTGACCCACCAGGAGAGATCGGGTCTGTAGAAGACAACTAAGGAACAGTGTGAGGGTGAGATGGAAGGAAGGACATGAGCAGGCCAGCCTCTCGATGGTGCAGCAAAGAAAGGATGTGGGTCCCAGTGGCCCTCAGAGACAATGAACAGGAAAGGATGGAACAGGAAAGTTTCAGGAACCCATCGTGGATGGGAAATAAGATGTCAAAGAAGACGGGGGAGCTTGTAGTAGGAGTCTCAGACAGCTCAGGGAACACTGAGGTCGTGGCTGGTGGACTCAATTTGATGTGTCCTTGGTCACAGCCAGTGGTGAACTGGGTCCAAAACCCAGGTCTAACTCTTTCAGATGAACATTCAATTCACATCAACTCAAAGAGACAAGAAGAGACTGGCCTGCTGCTCCAATAAATCTGCAAAACTTTGCTTGCCATTGATTTAAATTCTTGATCACATCTCCTCCTGAGCTTAGTGTTCCAAAAACTGACCCATAGATATTTATTTCCCAAGTGCATCCAAAGCTTCAGTTGAAATCAAGCAGCATTAAAATAAATTACAGAAGCCTCAATTCACTAACTGCCTGTGTATCATCTGAGAAAGAGTGGCAGAAGATCATTCCCAGCTCCCTGCGGAAGAGGAGCTTTGAAGCAAAAGATAAAATAACAGACTTGCAGACCCAACTACATAAACATTCAATTACTGACAATAAAAGAGACAAAGGGAAAAATATTAAAGCACTAATATCTAAGCAATATAAAACAGTAATCACATTTTAACGGAAAGCAGAGTAAGTCTAACAGATAAATATACAAAGGAAATAGGCAATTTCACGCAAAAAGCAGCATTCTTATTGCCAGTACTGGGGCAGGGGGGAGCAAATTAAAGCAACCATGGGTGCTCTTTTAAAAGTACTAGCCAATACTACTGGTATCATGCTAAAAACTAG
>NC_041226.1:86405489-86406220 GCF_002837175.3 Physeter macrocephalus
AACTACTGAAGCCCACGTGCCTAGAGCCCATACTCCGCAACGGGAGAGGTCACAATAGCGAGAGGCCCGCACACCGAAAAAAAAAAAAAAAAAAAAAAAAGCCACCCTTGGGAAAATACTGGCACAGTGGTTAAATCACTAGGACTCAGCCAGCCAGCCAGCCACGCCTGGGTGCAAATCCTGGCTCCATCCCTAAAGAGCTGTCCTCAATAGCTATGGCCCTCTTATCTGCAAATGGAAAGAGTATTTGCTCTTGTGAGGTTGTTGAGGTAACCAGGAAATGCACTTGGCATGGTCACGGTCACACACGGCAGCACCAAAAACACTGGTGCAAGAGAGAGAAGAGATGAAAGTGGTCAACAAAGTTTAGGAAATGTGGCAACCCGCCTTCCCCCAGATTCCCAGCACATTGCAGTACGCACACCCTAGGCTCTGGACGACCTTGGAACTATTTATTAATAGTTAAGTGGAAAGCAAAGTTTCCCATATTTGCTTGGCCAGAGAAGCCTCCTGGGGCACTACACCCAAAGCAATCCACGGAACAAGCAGTCTATAAGACACCCTAGGGGGCTTCCCTGGTGGCTCAGTGGTTGAGAGTCTGCCTGCCGATGCAGGGAACACGGGTTCGTGCCCCGGTCTGGGAAGATCCCACATGCAGCGGAGCGGCTAGGCCCGTGAGCCATGGCCACTGAGCCTGCGCGTCCAGAGCCTGTGCTCCGCAACGGGAGAGG
>NC_041226.1:86410528-86414224 GCF_002837175.3 Physeter macrocephalus
CGGTGTTTGTGTGTGGTGGTGTGTGTGTGTGTGTGTGGTGTGGTGTGTGTGTCCCAGCTAATCACAGGCACAGAACCCCTGCAGTGCCCACGGTACCTGGTAGTCAGGGCCTGACACCCAGCTGTGAAGCTTCCTAGAAGGCGGCTGAGGTTCTGGCACCTTCCGGACGACACGGGTTCTGCCTCCTGTTTCGCCCCAGTCCTTTCCCTCCTCTTGGGTGCGCCTGGCATCAGCACTGTCTGCAGAGCTCACTGACAACTGCCGCTGCCTCCTGGGGTCCCAACTGTTCCTGGGACAAACCGCACAGAGTGTTAGTTCTCCCAGTCGGCCCAAGCATGGTCTGGCCTCACTGGTCAGGCCCTTAGGAATTCCAAAGTCGGCTGTCTACATGCCAATTTCCTTCATGA
This sequence comes from Physeter macrocephalus, assembly GCF_002837175.3. Taxonomy (NCBI): domain Eukaryota; kingdom Metazoa; phylum Chordata; class Mammalia; order Artiodactyla; family Physeteridae; genus Physeter; species Physeter macrocephalus. Next base: position 86,410,936 of record NC_041226.1, read on the forward strand.
GAGCAGACCTACCCCGCACCCCTTCTACAGGTGAGAGGATATGCCCAGAGCACCAAAATCAGCACCAATGTTTACCAAGTCAGCCTTACACACGCAGCTCCTGGCAGGATGCCTCACACCCATTACTTCATTTACTGCAAAAAAAAAAAAGTCTCTACTTCCCCCATGTTGAAGAGCTGGTAATTGAGTCTCCGACAGGTTGGGAAGCTCTTTTCACAAGAAAGAGCTAACAGATTTGAACCCAGGACTCCCACTGAAGGCCCTTCTCTTTACGCCACAGCTCCCGCCCTGGGCTTTGCATAAAGGAGTTGCTTAATAAATGCTCCCCACAACAGCAAAAGAGGGCTCACTGGATGATTCATTATAAAGAGAAGGAGGAACAAAGCAAAGCACACACAGCACGGAAAAAGAGGCGAGAGATGCCCAACGGAGGCTATGGGAAGGCTTGAAGCAAAGGGAGACTTGTGCAGTGCTCACCTTTACATGCTCCAGTGTAAACAAAGGTACTGGGGCAAAACACACATGTGCATCTACTCAGCACCTCTTCTTTAGTGGTGCCACTAAACCCAGCAGGAGCGCAGAGGAAGGCAGGGAGTCAGAGCTGGCTAATACACGTGTCTGCGCAGGTGCGCACACACGCACGCACGGGAGGTGGAAGGGAGATGAGGTGGGTGAGGGTCAGGAGACCACAGATAGGGCAGCAACCACTAGCGACTCCTGACTGCAGTCGGAGGCGGGGCGCCCCACGAAGCCTCCTGACCCACCAGGAGAGATCGGGTCTGTAGAAGACAACTAAGGAACAGTGTGAGGGTGAGATGGAAGGAAGGACATGAGCAGGCCAGCCTCTCGATGGTGCAGCAAAGAAAGGATGTGGGTCCCAGTGGCCCTCAGAGACAATGAACAGGAAAGGATGGAACAGGAAAGTTTCAGGAACCCATCGTGGATGGGAAATAAGATGTCAAAGAAGACGGGGGAGCTTGTAGTAGGAGTCTCAGACCGCTCAGGGAACACTGAGGTCGTGGCTGGTGGACTCAATTTGATGTGTCCTTGGTCACAGCCAGTGGTGAACTGGGTCCAAAACCCAGGTCTAACTCTTTCAGATGAACATTCAATTCACATCAACTCAAAGAGACAAGAAGAGACTGGCCTGCTGCTCCAATAAATCTGCAAAACTTTGCTTGCCATTGATTTAAATTCTTGATCACATCTCCTCCTGAGCTTAGTGTTCCAAAAACTGACCCATAGATATTTATTTCCCAAGTGCATCCAAAGCTTCAGTTGAAATCAAGCAGCATTAAAATAAATTACAGAAGCCTCAATTCACTAACTGCCTGTGTATCATCTGAGAAAGAGTGGCAGAAGATCATTCCCAGCTCCCTGCGGAAGAGGAGCTTTGAAGCAAAAGATAAAATAACAGACTTGCAGACCCAACTACATAAACATTCAATTACTGACAATAAAAGAGACAAAGGGAAAAATATTAAAGCACTAATATCTAAGCAATATAAAACAGTAATCACATTTTAACGGAAAGCAGAGTAAGTCTAACAGATAAATATACAAAGGAAATAGGCAATTTCACGCAAAAAGCAGCATTCTTATTGCCAGTACTGGGGCAGGGGGGAGCAAATTAAAGCAACCATGGGTGCTCTTTTAAAAGTACTAGCCAATACTACTGGTATCATGCTAAAAACTAGAGGGACTAGACTACAATGAAGTATTTTCCAAAAAGTGTTGTAAGAATCAGTCCAATGGAATGATCCAAAAAAAACAAGAGAGAGAAGAGATGAAAGTGGTCAACAAAGTTTAGGAAATGTGGCAACCCGCCTTCCCCCAGATTCCCAGCACATTGCAGTACGCACACCCTAGGCTCTGGACGACCTTGGAACTATTTATTAATAAATAGTTAAGTGGAAAGCAAAGTTTCCCATATTTGCTTGGCCAGAGAAGCCTCCTGGGGCACTACACCCAAAGCAATCCACGGAACAAGCAGTCTATAAGACACCCTAGGGGGCTTCCCTGGTGGCTCAGTGGTTGAGAGTCTGCCTGCCGATGCAGGGAACACGGGTTCGTGCCCCGGTCTGGGAAGATCCCACATGCAGCGGAGCGGCTAGGCCCGTGAGCCATGGCCACTGAGCCTGCGCGTCCAGAGCCTGTGCTCCGCAACGGGAGAGGCCACAATAGCGAGAGGCCCGCGCACCGAAAAAAAAAAAAAAAAAAAAAAGCCACCCTTGGGAAAATACTGGCACAGTGGTTAAATCACTAGGACTCAGCCAGCCAGCCAGCCACGCCTGGGTGCAAATCCTGGCTCCATCCCTAAAGAGCTGTCCTCAATAGCTATGGCCCTCTTATCTGCAAATGGAAAGAGTATTTGCTCTTGTGAGGTTGTTGGGGTAACCAGGAAATGCACTTGGCATGGTCACGGGCACACACGGCAGCACCAAAAACACTGGTGCATTTACATCCCACTAAGGTCACGTTCCTTGGGAGCGGAGCTATCAGCGGGCACAGGGACACTTACCACTTTGGCCTGCCATCCTTCACCACTTCCTCCTCCTCCTCATCATCACTGAACTTCAGCTTCTCCGAGTAGTCCACTTCTTCATGGAGGCCTGCAACAGGAGGATGGCCAGGGAAAGAGAGACAAAATGCGAATCTCAACAGTGCTAAGGTCGCCACTGGGGAGCTTCCTCCAGTCAGGAACTGCACCAACCCAGGTGGGTAAGGCACACCACCCAGCTGCCACCACTAGAACAAACACTGCAGATAAAAATGAAAGACATGTGGCTTCCCTGGTGGCGCAGTGGTTGAGAGTCCGCCTGCCGATGCAGGGGACACAGGTTTGTGCCCCGGTCCAGGAGGATCCTGCATGCCGTGGAGCAGCTGGGCCCGTGAGCCATGGCTGCTGAGTCTGTGCTCCGCAACGGGAAAGGCCACAACAGTGAGAGGCCCGCGTACGGCAAAAAAAAAAAAAAAAAAAAAGACAGGGATTCCCTGGTGGCACAGTGGTTGGGAATCTGCCTGCCAAGGCAGGGGACACAGGTTCGAGCCCTGGTCCGGGAAGATCTCACATGCTGCCATGGAGCAACTAAGCCCGTGCGCCACAACTACTGAGCCTGTGCTCTAGAGCCCGTGAGTCACAACTACTGAGCCTGTGTGCCACAACTACTGAGCCTGTGCTCTAGAGCCCACGAGCCACACTACTGAAGCCCGCGCGCCTAGAGCCCGTGCTCCACAAGAGAAGCCACCGCAGTGAGAAGCCCACGCACTGCAACGAAGAGTAACCTCC
>NC_041226.1:86416899-86440446 GCF_002837175.3 Physeter macrocephalus
AGACAGGGATTCCCTGGTGGCACAGTGGTTGGGAATCTGCCTGCCAAGGCAGGGGACACAGGTTCGAGCCCTGGTCCGGGAAGATCTCACATGCTGCCATGGAGCAACTAAGCCCGTGCGCCACAACTACTGAGCCTGTGCTCTAGAGCCCACGAGCCACACTACTGAAGCCCGCGCGCCCAGGGCCCATGCTCCACAACAAGAGAAGCCACTTCAGTGAGAAGCCCACACACCACAACAAAGAGCAGGCCCCGCTCAATGCAACTAGAGAAAGCCCGCGCGCAGCAATGAAGACCCAATGCAGGGCTTCCCTGGTGGTGCAGTGTTTGAGAGTCCGCCTGCCGATGCAGGGGACGTGGGTTCGTGCCCGGGTCCGGGAGGATCCCATATGCCGCGGAGCGGCTGGGCCCGTGAGCCATGGCCGCTGAGCCTGTGCGTCCGGAGCCTGTGCTCCGCAACGGGAGAGGCCACAATGGTGAGAGGCCCGCGTACCAAAAAAAAAAAAAAAAAAAAAGACCCAATGCAAGTAGACCCAAAAATAAGTAAATAAATAATTAAGAAAAAAAGAAAGAAGGACAGTGCTGGCTCTGGTAACAGCAAAGTAGCCTGGTTAGACTAACACCCCCTGGTTAGACTTAAGATAACAGCTCTTAAATCTAGACAAAAAATTCTGCAAGTGTATTAGGAGGTGAGGAGAGTGAGCAAAGCAGGCAGAAACCAGCCAGCAGGCCACCGTAGCAATACAGACACCTGAACAGTGAGATTCGTGGGTGGTCGTTTTGCCCCAGGGCCCTGCCCTACCCGAGTGGCTCAGGTGGCCAAAAGTAACCATCAACTGATGAGTGGGTACACAAAATGCGGTAGAGCCATACAATGGAAGAGTATTTGGCCATTAAAAAAAAATTTAAAAAGAGTTCAGGCACATGCTGTAACATGATGATCCTTGAAAACATCATGCTAAGTGACAGAGCCAGATATGAAAAGCCACGTATTCTATTGTGTGATTCCATCGATATGAAACATCTAGAACAAGCAAATCCAGAGACAGAAAGTAGATGAGCGTTTGCCGAAGGGTGTGGCGTGGAGGGCAGGTGGTAACTGGGCGTGGCGGCTGATGGGTATATGGGCTTCTTCCGTGGGAGACAGAAATGTTCTGGAATCAGACAGGGAGGATGATTGCACAAACCTGTTAATATACGAAAAATCTCTGAATTTTAGACTTTAAAAGGGGAAATTTTATGTAATGTGAAAATCTGTCATGTGAATTGTATCGTTAAAAAAAGGAGACGACGACAAAAAGCCCAATCCAATTAAAAGGCGAGTTAGATTTGACGATAAAGCAAGTGCAATTACATGCTGTTTCCCAGAGCATCACTTTATATAGAAACACAAGTTGGTTAAAGGGAATGGATGGAAAATATACACCATGACAACAATAAATAATTTAAGTCAAAGCAATGATACTAACATAGGACAAAACAGACTCCAAGACAAGAAGTGTTACGAGAGATAAAAAAGAATATTTGAAAACAATATAAAGGGACAATATGTCGGAATCATAAAAATGATAAATGTGCCTAACAGCTTCAAAATAAATGAAGCAAAAACTGACAGAATTAAAGGGAGAAATAGATAAATCTACAATTATAGTAGAGAGTTTAACACCTCACTTTCAGTAACTGGTAGGACTAGACAAAAATGTAAGTATATAAGATCTGAACAACACTACCAACCACCTTCGCTAAATTGATATTTACAGAATGTGATATCCAACTTATAGAACACACATTCTTTTCAAATGCACTTGGAATATTCACCAAGACAGACCATATATCTTGGTCATAAAACAAGTCTTAATAAGTTGGAAAGAACTGAAGTCATACAGAATATGCTCTCTTGACTACCATGGAATTAAATGAGAACTCTAGAAAGCTCCAATTAAAACGACTGGTGAACTAGAAAACAATCAAACAATGGAGAAAACTAAAGCCAAAAGCTGTCTCTTTGTAAAGATTAATTAAACTAATAAGCCCTTGGCAGAAGTGAACGAGAAAAAATACAAATTACCTAATTATCAGGAATGAAAAAGGGTGATACCTGTATCACTACAGACATCAGGAAAAAAAAAAAAAAAGGAATATTATCAACAACTTTACACCACTAAGTTCAACTCAAAAGAAAGGAACAAATCCCTTGAAAATCACAACTTATCAAATACTGACACAAAAACATCGGAAATCTGAGCAGCCCTATAACTTATCAAAGAAGTTAAATTTATTATCACAAATGTCTTTAGAAAGAAAATTCCAGGGCCAATCGGTTTCACTGGCGAATTTTATAAGGCATTTATGAAAAAAATAATACCAATCTAACAGAAACTCTTTCAGAAAGTAGAGAAGGAAGGAACATTTTCCAACACATCTTATGAGACCAGCAAAACCTGATATCAAAACCGAAGGACGATATTAAAAGAAAATTACAGACCAATATCCGCCATGAACACAGGCACCAAGAATCTTAACAAAATATCGGTAAATTCAATCTAGACGTAGGTGGAGTTTATTCTAGGGATGCAAAGTTGGTTAGCATTAAAAAAATAAATCAGGGGGACTTCCCTGGTAGTCCAGTGGTTAAGAATCCACCTTCCAATACAGGGGACGCGGGTCTGATCCCTGGTTGGGGAACTAAGATCCCACATGCCACAGAGCAACTAAGCCCGTGCGCCACAACTACCGAGCCTGTGCTCTAGAGCCTGCGAGCCACAACTGCTGAGCCCGCGTGCCAAAACTACTGAAGCCCACGAGCCTAGAGCCTGTGCTCTGCAACAAGAGAAGCCACCGCAATGAGAAGCCCACCCACCACAACAAAGAGTAGCCCCCACTCGCTGCCACTAGAGAAAGCCCGCACACAGCAACGAAGACCCAACGCAGCCATAAATAAATAAATGTATTAAAAAAAAAATCAGCAAACTAGAAATAGAAGGGAATCTCCACAATCTGATAAAGAACATCTCCAAGAACCTTACAACTATCACCATATTTAATGGTGAAACACTAAACACTTTCTCCCTAAGATCAGGAATACAGAACTTGAATACAACATTGTACTGGAAGTACTACACTGCAATAAGGCAAGAAAAAGAAAAGGCATTTAATCTGTCCCTATTTATAGGCAACACGATGGTTTATGCAGAAAATTCTAAGAAATCAACAAGAGCTAGTAAAACTAATGAACGCATTCAGCAAATTGTCTGGTACAAGATCCACACACAAAAATCAACTCTGTATGCCTATATAATATCATCAAACACTAAAAAACAAAACTTTTTTTTTTTTTAAAAACCAGTACCATTTACAATAGCGTCAAGAAACATAAAATACTCAGGAATAAACATAACAAAGATGTTCAAGACCTCTATACTGAAAACTATAAAACACTGCTGAGAGAAATGAAAGCCCTAATAGAGAAAGTTTCACCAAGTTACTGGACAAGAGATTCAAAATTAAGATTTCATTTATCCAGAAATAAATTCAACACAATCTTAATCACAATGCCTGCAGGCTTTTAAAATACTGACAGGCTGATTCTAAATTTACATGAGAATGAAAAGAACTTAAGAATAGTGAAATAATCTTAAAAATGAACAAAGCTGGAAAACTTACACCACTGAATTTAGAACTTACTATAAAGCTACAGTATGGTATTGGCATAAGGATGAATAAACAGATCAACGGAACAAACAGTGTCCAGAAATAGACCCACACTTATATTATCAACTGATTGTTGGCAAAGGTGTCAAAGCAACTCAATAGTGAATGAAAAGTCTTATCACAAACAGTGCAGAACAATCAGATAACCTAATGGATTAAAATGAACCCTGACCCCTATCTTACACCATATACAAATTAATACAACATGGATCACAGATCCAAAAATAAGTGTTAAAACTATAAAACATGAGGGAGTATCTTTGCCACCAAGGAGAGACAAAGATTTTTTATAAAGGACACAAAAGTAAAAACCATAAAAACACAAATTTTAAGTTAAACTTCATCAAAATTGAAAACTTCTGCTCATCAAAACGCAGTGCTAAAAAATGAACAGACAAGGCAGGCAGTTGGAGAAAATATCTGTGAAATGTTAAGTCTCCAAGGACTTGTATCCGAACACACACACACACACACACACACACACACACAGACACCAGTAGGCAAATCGACATGAAAACGTGTGTATCATCATTAGTCATCAGCAAGATGAAAGTTAAAAGCACAACGAGATACCACTACACACCCACTAGAACGGCTAAAAATAAAAAGACTCACATCAAAGTGTTGTGAGGATGCAGAGCAACTAAATTCTCAAAATCGAGGCTGGGAATGGCATCACCAACCACCATGGGAAAAGGTTTGGGTGCTTCTTATAAACCTAATCACACACCTACCCTTTAATTCAACAATTCCACTCCTAGATATTTACTCAAGAGAAATGAACATATTATTCATAATGGAATTTTTGAATGGGTAAACAAATTATAGTATTTGATACAATGAAATATACCTCAGTAATTAAAAGCAACTATCGACATACAGAACAACATGGATGAATCTCACAAACGCCACAGGAGAAGGAAAACTGTAGGACTCCATTCGTTTGCAGTTTGCAGTTAAGACTCATTGTAAGACAGGGAGGCCTTAGGCAGAGTCTTGGACACAGTCCGGGAGGGAGACTGGCTAGGGAGGGGCTGGGTGGTGAGGAAAGTGCTCTGTATCGTGACTCGGCTGTGCTACTCAAGCGTATCCATCTGTCAAAACTGTAAAGTTAAACGTGTGCCTTTCAATGCCGTTAAATTTTACTTGAAAAGAAACAATCCAAAAGAATTTTAAAAGAATATAATCAGGTTGGGGGGCGGGGTTGGGTGAAGATAAGAATGCAGAATGACAGGGAGCTACCTGGGGTTCATTACACTCGTTTGTTTTAACTTCTCCATTATAAAAAGTCTTTCTCCCTCTAAGATCAAGACCAAAGACAAAAGAAGACATGGCTCTGTCAGGAAGCAACTGCTCATCTGAGTGCCAACCAACAAGGATCTCTTCAGGGCACCGAGGCTGCTCCCTGCCCCATGTTTTCATCCCAACTTGCCGAGGAAAACAGTGGACTTGGTGTCAGAGGACTTCCAACCTTGGTAAGCAGAGACAGACCGCAGTCCTCCCTTCCTAAACCCTCAGCTGTGAGCCCACCAGCAAACACCACCACCCACCTGCCCAGCCGTCATCAGCATCGGTGTCCAGATCGTCAAGGCCCCTCAGGTTCTCCGCGTTGATGATGGTGGGCCTCGGCGCCCGTTCCACCAGCTGCCTCAGTGGACGGATCGGGCGAGTCATTCCCAGCCTGTTTTCTTTTCTGATGAGAGAGAGGAGGGTAAAGATGCTGGACTCGTGTCAAGTATACATACGGAAGCAAACCCAAATACTTTTCCAAAACTAAGTCCTACACTGCAAAGGTTCACGTGTGCCCTTAATATTAAAACCGTCTCCATTTTAAAGAACACACAGTGAATAAATACATCCTCGAGAGAAGTTCTGCTTCATTCTGCAGTGTTATATGCTCAGGCTAATGTCTAGGGTAGCAGAAATAAACACATGCCAAATCTTCACCTGCCAGGAACTTGAAACCTCTCGTCCTGCCCGCCCCAGCCTTCTCACACACCCTGGGTCTTGAGCTGGTTTCTCTGAGGTCTCCAGAAGACAAAGCACTTTCATATGTAAGCCCACTATCTTGTCCAGAATCACCAACCAGGCTACTTTCTACATACATGACTATAATGCAATAGCCTTACCCGTCTTGGTCATTCATCTGGAACTGTCTAAAAGGAACACGGGGCTCAAGACGGAGCTGGGGAAGGGGAAAGGATCCTCGTTCCACTGTACCCTGGTTCTCGGATGACTGTGGCGAACACATCTGAAACATAACATCGATGAACAGGGTTTTCTGGGAATGACCCAGATTCTAAGTTCCACTTGCATTTAGAATTTGTTTTGGAAAATGGAAAATGGGAAATGGGAAAAAGAAACAGGAAAGTCTTGGGGTTTCCCAATTAATCCTATCACCATCTCCCCCATTTCTTTCCTGCTGTCAGCACGGAAATCTGGGGACCTGTGTCTTGGGGAATATACCTGCCTCTCCTTCTTCTAAAGAGCTAAGGCTAAGATAACATCCACATCACCAGGGAAAGAAGCCAGAGGCCTTTGAGATTTGAAAAGGAGGAGAGAAAATGCAAAAGTAATGGAAGCCTCCAAAGTAGGGTATCAGGGCAAAGAAACTGGGAGGGAGAACCCAAGGTGGACATTCAACCACATGAAGTAGGTTCTGCTGGACATGAACAATCTGACCTCATGGGGAAAAAAATGCACACTCCGAAGACTTACAAAAGCAGGAAGCATGTCATGGTATGTAGGTGGGTGGTATACATTCCCCATGAACTGTGAAGCCCCTTTTCGGACAGGCTGAGCCGGGCGGAGAGAGGGGTCCTTAGAATCGCCGGTACATGACGAGGAGGGGGCTCCGTCTCCCGCACTCGAGTTCCTGCTGCCCAGCTCAGTTGGGGAGGCGCTCAGAGACGTGGCAGAAATTATGTTTCGCCCACCGCCCTCCCTCCAGCTTGTCACATCTGGAAATTGAAAGGGGGCAAAAGGGGAGAGGAAAGAGGAGGGGGAGGAGGGATTGTATGAGGTTCTGAAGGTCAAGGGACCCCCCTCACTCACCAAAAAATTTAAAAAAATTAAAAAATAAAAAACAAAAGTGAAGAATCGAGTCGACTGGTCAAGTCTGTCAGGGAAGGTGGGGGGCAGACACCTAGCCAATGAATATGCACTTGCTGAGGGAGTCTGACTGTCAGGGAAACACAAAATAAGGTCCACTCAGAGAGAAGGCAAGTGTAAACGAGACGTGGTCTTCATTGACTCATAGAAACTACACAACCTCAGACCTAACACCCCAAAGAAACCAAGATGGCCCCAATGAAAGCAGCTTTGGGTCATTTCTTCCACAAATACTGACCCCATTTCTTCCACAATCATGCTGACCCCAACAGGACCAGCACTGTGCTCAGCACTGGACTTGACTTTAGAACCAGAGAGAGCTCCGGACATGTGTTCAAGCTCCACTCAGCAGTGGCACCTCTAGTCAGAGACTCCCCAGCTGTGAAGTAAAGCAGAGCTGCTCTCCCCACCGAGAGGCGGCTGGAAGGGTCTGGAGCCCTACCCACCAGGCCTCGCCCCACTGGCTCTGGCAGCGGCCTGTGGGGCCCTCCCACAGGTCACAGATTGAAACCTGCCAACCCTCTCTGACTATCTTTTTAAGACGATGCTTTCCACTGCAAATGTAGCAAAGTCTGGCAGAATTAAGAGGCCAACGAGGAATCAGATGAGCCAAAAAGACTCCTCTTTTCAGTCAACTTGTAGTTAGGAGCTGAAACACAAAAGGTCCCTGAGTACCTGACCCCCAAGAGAATGGAACCCAGGACCGGAGCCACAAAGTCAGAGACTGCTCCCAGCTCTTCAGGTACCTCGTGCGTGATATTGGCCAAGCCCTGGTCACCCCTCAGGCCATCTGCTTCTTCATCTTCTCAAACAAGGAGATGGAAGTAATCCCAGAAGCTTCTTCTAGTTCCAAACTGTTATAATCCTATAGCAGCTCATCTTAATTAATCCCAGAAAGTTAAAGTTCTTGGCCTAAGGAATCTGATTATATATTTGGAGCAGCCAAAATAACCCAGCATAGGCTGCTGAAAAGGCAGTATGTTTTATGAGAGTTGCACAGTGATTGTTTCATTTATAGGATATCTGTTCTCACTCTGGGATACCTTGGGGATTAATCAAAACAAGCAGATAAAAGTCTCTCATACTTCAAAACCTGATCAACACCCTGCCCCAAGGGCTACTTCAGAATCATGATTAGAACAGATGGAAACTCCCATTCCTAAATGACACCTTGAATACTAACCACCCAAGGCAACGGAAGAGAAAAACAGTACCAGTAAGAACTGCTACACAATCCTGCTGACCCCTTGGCCAGACCCCAGATGAGGGGTCGTGGAGGCTAGGGCTGGGCCGGCTACTCAACCAGGGGAACGTGTTAAAAAAAGAAACAGATTCTAATTTGGCTGGGGATGGGCGAGGGCTGGAAATCAAGACTTTTTAACAAACGCCCCAAGTGATTCTGATAGGATTCGGCCAAGTTTGGGAGCCGCTGATTAGAAAACAAGCTCGTCAATGGGGAATCAAGTTAACTGACCCTTGGTCTGTCTGTCCTTGCCGTGACCACCCAGGTACGGCAGAACTAACATCTGATGACTGCTGGGAAGGCGGACAGGCCTGGCCTGACCCAGAGGACAAGAAAGGAGGAGTGACCTCCAGCCCAGCCCAGCGAATAAGTCCAGCAGATGCATGGATTAGGTACAGGATCAACGGTCGTGCTTTCCAGGCAGGGAACCCGGCTCCTCGAGAAACAGCATGCTTCTAAGAGGGCAGAAAGACAAGGGGAAATTCTGCTGTTCCCCTGGGTGCCCAGACAGGGGCTGCAGTTCACTTACTCTGAGGGCGGAGGCTTGGTCCTGGCCCATACGACAGATCTAAGACGCCCTTTTCTTTGCCAGCCTTGTCCTGCCCTCCAGCTGCTTTCAGCGTCGGAAATTCCTCGGGAGAGAAGGATAATAGTCGGCTTGAGGCCCTTAAACCTGTCAAGAGAATTGGAAAGACGTATGGAGCAAGTGAGATTGGCATCAACAGTTCTCTGCTTTAACAACGGCACACGCTGGCAGCCACGCTGCCCTGAAGGGAGCTCCTTCCTGGGGTGCTGTCTGCGCTGGCCTTCTGTGCCCACAGAGCGGCACTAGGGTTCCCTGAGGGTGACAAAGGGAGGCTGCCCACAGACCGTACCAGGTCCCTTGCCAGCCACCCTGCAGGAGCTGGTCACAAAGGGCAGGGGGTAAGGTATGGCAGCAGTTCCAGCCCAGATCCTTCCTTCCCACTCCTGGAAGAAGGCAGTAAGGTTCTTCCAGTGGCCCTGGGGGGCGGATAAGCACGGTCTTATGACCGTGAAATCAGCCCAGTGAAGCCAACTGCCTTTGGGTGGAGGTAATCCCTGCCCGCCCAACGCCTCCACCCTAGATTTACACCCTCACCCTAGATTTATGCCTCTTCGTTTGTCCACTCCAGTTTACTATTTTCTACAGAGATCCTCAAGCCCTACAAGACCAAACATTTCACTCTTGCAATCTGGGAACAACTTCTTTGTTCTTTCATTCATTCCTCTACACTATGAACTCTGCACAGAAAAAAGCTTTTCTTAACTTTGTTCCAATCACTCACAGCACTTAGCACCGGGAACCTGAAATCGTCTTTTCAATGAATAGATAATAATAAATGATGCATTTTAGCGTCTAGAGTGGGATTTGGTCCCTCTCCTGGAAAATACAGCACATGTCCAGCACCACACAAACTTAATAACAGCAATATCACACAGTAAAATGTCCAACTGTGACATGCCTTGATCCCTAGACAATAGAGCCAAATCTGTCCCTAGGTATTACTGATTTGAGGACCTGCTAACTCAGGCAGACTTTGCCGGAAAGATGCAGCGGGGATTAGTGCAGATGCACAAGGCGGTGATTCATTCACCACCCCACTTAGTAAAAAGGTCCAGGGTCAAATGAACATGCCGGCGGGATAACTGGACACATTATTAACCAATGATTAACCTGAGAGACAATCACCAAGTGTCGCAAAGGAGCACTACTGCTCACATAGTTGCTTCATTATGTTAAAAGGTCACTGGCAAGAATGAAATACGAAAGTCATGCTTTAAAAATATGGTAGAGGGACTTCCCTGGTGGTTCAGTGGTTAAGACTATGCGCTTCCACCGTAGGGGGAGCGGGTTCCATTCCTGGTCGGGGAACTAAGATCCCGCATGCCGTGCAGCGCGGCCGAAAGAAAAGAAAAAAAGTAGGTAATTTGAAGTTAAAAAAAACAAAACCAAACAGCAAATGCCTAGTACTTTTTTTCTGCCTCAACAGTCACGAAGGTATTATTCTAATCGTGAATTAAACTTACCCTCCACAGATAAAAAAGATAAAGTGAAGAACTCAAAATCTCAAACCAAAGTAGTAGTATTCCTAAGGTATGAACACCCTGTAATGTTCACCCACCAATCCCTCCTACCATCTGTTCTCTGCCATGAGAAACTGAGGCAGTGAAATCAGGGACTTCTTCTGAGGCCCCAGATGGAGCCGCCGGTGGTGCTCTGGAAGCAGAGCCCACGAGCCATGTGCCTCTGGCCTCTGCCTGAACCACACAAGCAGACCTCCTGGGCCTGATCCAGGTGAAACAGACCAAACGACCACCTTCTACACGGAGAGAGTCTGTCAACTCAGGAAGAACCCTTCTGAGTTCCAAAGAGTCATGAAAATGTTTGCGGGCCACACCCCCAAATCCCCACAGCCCTGGTGGCACCGCGGGCTTGTGACCCCGGCGTAGGAGGGGAACCAGAAGCTGGGTTCCCGCCCCGGCCCCACCTGGTCGGCACGTGTCTGGTTCTCTCCTCTTGGGCTGCTGGGCTCTGCCGTCTCCCAGACGAGCTATCATATGTTTACAGAGTATTTTACTGTGTTTTAGGATTATTTTCTAAATCAAGTTTTCTTTTGATATGTAATACAATCAAAAGGTTCAAAGGGGCTTCCCTGGTGGCGCAGTGGTTGAGAGTCCACCTGCCGATGCAGGGGACGCGGGTTCGTGCCCCGGTGCGGGAGGATCCCACGTGCCACGGAGCGGCTGGGCCCGTGAGCCATGGCCGCTGAGCCTGCGCGTCTGGAGTCCGTGCTCCGCAACGGGAGAGGCCACGGCAGTGAGAGGCCCGCGTACCACAAAAAAAAAAAAAAAAAGGTTCAAAGGTTAAAAAGCCTTAAAAGAGCGTAAACAGAAGCCTACCTCCTACCCTCATGCCCCATCTGCCTACTTCAAACACCCTCACAAAACAGGTAGTCTTCTGTTTCGTTCCTTCTCTCCCTTCCTCTTAGTTTCCTTCCAGAGATTTTTGTTTTAATGCGCACACAACATTTTTAGAAGCATACTTTCCCTCTCCCCAGTTGTTTGCACAAATGGTAATATACTCTGCGTACTATTCCACACTTTTCTTCACTTAAGAATATGTCCTGGAGATCTTGCCAGATCAGTAGAAAACTGCTTTTTTTCCTTACAGCCAAGTAGTATTTCATTAAAGTACCATCCTTTGACGGACATTTCAAGGGACTGTGTCCAATCTTTTGCTATTACAACGTTGCAATGAATAATCTTGTGCATGTCATTTCACACAGCTGTAAGTATCATCTACAGGGTGATTTCCTCCAAGTGGAACCGCCAGGTCAAAGGGTATCCGTGCTGGTGTGTGACGGGCAGTGCCAATTTACACTAGTTTTTTTTTAATCTCTAAGTTCTTGTTAAATTAAAATGAATACTCCATTTACTTAAGGAAGTTCCAACCTTATGGAAATGAAGGCTATAGACAGCGAAGAACCACTGCTAACAGTCCGGTGAATCGTCTTCATCACGCCTCTGTGAAGACCCTGCTTCCGGTCTGAAGTGCCTTGCTGCATCCCCGCCCCACCTGGCCCCCCTCACCCTCCAGGCCGGGGCAGCCGGCTGAGCTCCGCCGGCCCTTTCTCCTCTAGGCGAGCTGCGGCTCCAAAGCCCCCAGCACACCTACGGGCTGAGCAAGGGGTGGGCCTTCAACCGCACAGCGACCCGAGGCCAGAAGGGCCCGTCCTTGGGGCATTGGAGTGGCAGGGGTGTGTGGGGAAGGTGGCACACGGAGCTGGTTTTCTACTCTAAGCCATAAAACGTAAAGTCTGGCCAGGCCTTGGCCGGCAGGGATACGCAGAAGACAGAGGGCAGTGCTGGGACAGGGGCCAAGGGTAAAAAAGGCAGCCCGTGCTGGTTTACAGAAGGAAAAGCAACTGCGGTGTAGCCACTCACACCACCGTCCCTCTCCATCCAGCTGGGGGCGCCGCTCAGCGTGCTCTGCACAGCGTGCTAGAAATACGTACGCCAACACTGGGAAACCAGGAGAGTTCGTGTAGAAGAATCTGGGTTTTGGGCTCCTCTCAAGAACACCCGCGGACCCTGGGCCCACATTCTCATAGGACTCCAGATGCTGCAGGGGAGCCAGATTTCCCTCTGCCCCAGCGCCCCTCAGCCATGCCACTCGGGGGCCGCTCTGCTCTGGGCCTGCCTTGGAGCCATTTCAGTCTGTTGCTCGGCATTCACTTAAAACTCAGGATGCTTTCCCCTTCCACTCACCCCACATCGTCCCTGTGCTGAACCACTGCAGCCGTCTGAGTGCTTCCCCTGCGTCAGGCAGGACACCAGCGCTAACAAATACCACGCAACCTCCGCATGCTCTGGTGTCACTGCCCAAAAGCAAGCAGTTCCCAGGGCTGCTGATGTACAAACCCAGGTACAAAGCCAGCGCCCCGTAGGCAACACCTCCTCCCCAGGGGCCGGGGACTCGCTCCAATAGCGGCTCAGCCGACGAGGGAGCGCAGGGCCAGCGCCGGGTCTCCTCCGCACACCTCGGGAGGGCTGTCCTTAGCAATAACGTTCAGTGAAACCAAAGAGCTCACGTGCTCTGCAGAATCAGCACTTCCACCGGCGGGGCAAAGGCAGTAACTCACTCAGGGAGGAGAGCCCACAAAGCTGCAAGCCGAGGACCGCCTGGACAGAACTGGAGCAGTCCAGGAAAGGCACACTCCCCTCCCACCCGCCCACCACAACGCCACACACACACTTACCACCTTCGTGTCCTGCTGGCTTTCCATTCAGCTGTGCCCATGACTTTGGTCCACCTGGCGCTGAATTTGTATTCTGAAAGAAGAAAGACAATGAGAACAGGGTCAGCCCAGCGGTCTGCTGTCCACTCCCTGAGCGAGTCAGAACAAGGTGCCCTCGGGTCCTCGCCTTAGGTCCAGACCCTACACTAATGTACCCACTACCACAACGCGGGCAAGGCCCAACCACGTGGGCTTTCCACGCAGCCTCCCACTCGGGCAGCAGCCCGGGGTCAGGACCCACGGCCACATGACAGACAAGGAGCAGGCCGGAGGGCAAGCGGCCAGCTCAGGGTCACACGGCAGAGCCAGCGCTGCGCTCGGAACATGCTCCCAGGCTGCCTCTCATGCCCACACAGAGCTACTCTGTCTTGCTCCAGGGCCAAGACCAAACCCCAATTCTAGTGTGTCTGTCTGAAATACCGGGTAGCGCCGCTAACAGAACACACGCGCGGGGAAGCCCAAGTGCCTGACGAGCCGCTGGCTGGGCCACCGCACCACTTTGCACAATTACCGCCGTGCCACAAGGCACCACTCCCCAGGTGCGAGGCCTTCCGCCTCCACTGACCTGGGCCTGCCCGGCTCGGCTCACCTCTGCTGAAAGCTCACCGCACGCCAGGCGCGGTGCTAGGCACACCTGGGTCACTTGGGTCAGACACTCAGCTAGTGCGGCGGGACCAGGACTTGTCCCCACCCTGCCTGTGCCCAAAGCCCCTTAAGGTCCCCAACCACTGAACTCAGCTGTCTTCCCAACAACATGCTACTTAACAACTGAAGGTAAAGATACACAAATCCAAGCTGATGCAGCGTGATGTTCCACCACTTACTGGACTAGATCCCGGATAAACAGTTACCCCTTCCCATCCTCCCCCTGCCGCTGCCACCACGCACACTCAAGGCAGACGGCTGCCTCTCTTGCCTTCGATGCAGAGCTGAGCAGGTGCAATAACCCATGTATTTATCACAGACTTGCCCTGAGTGGCCTGGAATGCCCATGGTCCCCCGTGCAGACCACACAAGGGAAGTGCCAGCACCGTGACAGGGCCAGGGCAGCCCCTGCTGGGGTTGAACAGCCCCTGAGGGAAGGGCGAGCCTCCAGACCAGCAGGAAGCAGACGGCCCCGGGGCACTGCCATCCCACAGCCTCCGGCTTGGGGTCTGCAGCCACAGGGACGGCCCCCCTGCCCTCACCCACCGAAGGCACTAAACCGGCAGAGAGGGCCAAGGGCCCGTGAAGGGGTTACTAACACTGTGGCAAATCTCACCCCAAAGCCGGGAACCACCGGGGGTCTCCTCCCAACACCGTCCCCGCACGAGAGGAGAGCTGGTAAGCGCCAGGTGCCTCCACCTGGAGCCGCGTGCCGGCTCCAGGACAGGGCCCGACCTGGCCGCAGTCCCCGCGGCACCCGTGCTCCACAGGTGCCCAAGCTGCACGCAGGCCCGGCCCAGGCCTGTTCGTCTCCAACAAGCTTGGAAGGTGAGTCTGACGTAGAGCCAGGGCTGTAGAAAACAACCAAGGCTCCTTAATCGCACTCAGCTTCAAATTCTGGGAAACAGATACAAACTCCACACTACACGCTCTGACTGATCAGCAGGTCCCAGTGGATTCAGGCCAATGAACATGCAGTCTCGCATGAACATGGATTTCTTCTTGCTTCTCCTTTAATTTCAAAGCACAGTTCACTGTCGGGTAGAGAGGGTGTCCCTCTGGTGAAGCCGTAACCTTCCCCCACAGATGGGGACGGCACCTCAGTCCTTCTACTGCCCAGGCAGCAATGCAAACTGAGTCTTTCTTTCAAGGGAGCCAGTGAATGCCAGGTATGTGTCTAGATTTTTTCTGGTCTTCTAAAAGATTCAGACATCTCGTCTAGATTTCTAGCTACCGGATACTGGTCTCTGTAACCCACAGACAGACACCAACGGACCAAGCACAATATGAGCTCTTTTTTTTTTTTTTTTTTTTTTTTTTGCGGTACGCGGGCCTCTCACCGTTGCGGCCTCTCCCGTTGCGGAGCACAGGCTCCGGACGCGCAGGCTCAGCGGCCACGGCTCACGGGCCCAGCCGCTCCGCGGCACGGCGGCCTCTCCCGTTGCGGAGCACAGGCTCCGGACGCGCAGGCTCAGCGGCCACGGCTCACGGGCCCAGCCGCTCCGCGGCACGTGGGACCTTCCCAGACCGGGGCACGAACCCGTGTCTCCTGCATCGGCAGGCGGATTCTCAACCACTGCGCCACCAGGGAAGCCCTGAGCTCTTGATTAAATCATGACTCTGTTTAGAGGCATATGAAGTGCATCGATAAATAAAGGATTATAGCTCAGTATTTCCCAGAGCATGTTCTGAGAGACACTAGTCTCTAGAGACATTCAATGAAAAGGTTTCCAAGGACAAATACGTTTCGGGACCGCTGTCCATGATGTCCTTTTCCTGGAGACTCACAGGACACATTAGCATACTGAAGACACCGAGAGAAAGTATGACATTAAGAAAACCAAGTGAAGGAGGCTGCTTCATTTTGTTTTCCAAACTCACCAGACCACTGAACCTCTGTAGCCTAACACTTGCTGTCTCCTTATGGCACTTGCTTCTGGGGAGACACTGCGGGGGGCCCAATCTAGCCTGTAGCTGCCAGAGTGACTCACCTCAAGCTAAGGCAACTGGAATCAAACTAGGCGTCTAAATTCTATTCTGCATCTGGGGTCTTTCCCAAGAGTCACTCATCAGGTTTGCCTCTGGAATGAGCACGTCACACAGAGCCACGCTTCTCAGCGACAGCTCCCATTGGTCCCCAGCGCCAGGGAGCTCAGAGGCGTCGGCGTCTAGGCAACCATTGGGACCGGGTCCCCAGCACCTACCTCCTGACTGATCGACTGTGTCGGTTTCTGCAAATTGGAGACAGATTTCTGCAAACCCGGCTGCGGCAGCAACTCCGGCGGCTGAGAGGCCGTCGCACTGGAACTAAACAAAGGCAGGACACACACAGGAATTAGACAGGCACCGGCCATTCCCACAAGGTCCCTCCACATTCCCGAGAGACACGGCTGCTCGCTGGCTGGGAGCAAGACCTCCTCTGGCCAATAAAAATACCTTCCCCGGCAGACTCCTAGGCTGGCCAAGACAACGAGAAACTGGACCACGTGTGAGGCCTGCTCACCGACACCTGATAGGACAGGCCAGCCCTCTGCCTTTCCGCAGAGCCTTCTGTCTGCAAAGACTGAAAGCTCTTGGCAAACAACGAAGAGATGGAGGATTTGCCACGAGGGAGACTGCGTCGGGGCAGGGAATGCGCTCCGAGCTCCTGCCCCTCACTCCTGACCAAGAGCTCACAGCTCCTCAGGGGCTGATCTCTTTGAAGCATGAGCAGATTTTTTTTTTTAAACCTTCTCTCGGCTTATAAAAGAAATATATGATCATGGTAAAAATAAATAAATACATATAACAACACAGAATGTGTCACGATCTCATCCTCCTGAGAGAAACTCAAGCAGATTTTTCTACGTATATTAGCATAACATTTTGTAACACAAGTAGGTTAACACCATACATACAGTCCAGTAACTCGTGTTTTACTCAATGCCCTTGACATCTTTTTGTGACAACACATGTGGATCTACTGCTTTCTTTTAATGACACAGTACAGGTGGATGGGCCACAATGTGCCAACCTCCAATTTTTCTTCTATTACAGATAAAACTGCAACGAGCATTTCTGTGTACACATCTTGGCACACTTGTGTGTACGCAATTCAGTAGTCTAAGTTCTTAGAAGTGGGACAGCTGGATCAAAACACGTTTTAAAGTTTAAAAGATACCGTGGAGCTACCCTCCAGCAATGGTGCGTCTGTCGATCTATACCCCACAAGTAATCTTTTGAGAGCAATAAGAAGGGTTCTGAAGGAAGATTTCTGCCAACTTGCAGCCTTCCAGTCACTCTTTCTGTTCAACCTTCCACCCGACGAGCTTCAAGGAGGACAGCAATCCCCTGGCCAGAATACATCCAATGCCGGTGGCTCAGCTGAAGCCAAATGCTACACACGTCCAAGGCTTACTCAACCGAGTAACTCACCACCTGTGATTATTACACAATGAAGGCCACTGACCCTCCTCTCTCACATCACCTTCTACCTGAAATAGATGCTTCCGGGTGGTGTCACTTCTGTGGTCTCCACACACTGAGTCCCAGTAGGTGTGGCCCCCCCCCACTCGGCCGCCTCCCTGACAGCCTCGTGAGGATGTGGCCCGGGGGCAGCAGAGAAGCAGCACCGGGGCCTGCTGCCCCCGCCGGCACTCACTCTGCACCTCTGGCTGCCAAACATGCTTTAGCAATCGGCCTCGCTGAAGAGGCCTGATGCTTTCGATGCCACTGGTGCCTAAGACTGGATAAAAGGAGGGAGCAAGGCTCTGTCCTCTCTCTCTAGAGCTTTCAGTAGCAGAGGCATTTCAACGCTTACACTGCGCTGTTTGCAGTGTCTACACTTGAACAGAATGAGGACATCCGCCACGTCCCACCTCTGTGCCAGGCCCTGTGCTAAATACGTGACTTGGGTAAATCTCGTCCATTTCCTGTAGCCACCCCCGGAACCAGGTGTTATTTGTACGTCTCAGGAGGACAAGATGCTCAGAAGTCAAATAAACCAGGTCCCATAAACCTAATAAACGGCCCGGCTGGAAACCACACACATCTGTCCAGCTCTAAAAGTCACACTATACCGTCAATCAGGATGATCCCTAAGCCAACTGTTAGGAAATGTCTTAAAATTTCAGTTATTACTGATCATCTGACTGAATTATTGGCTCACTCTCTACATCTTGTCTGAAGTAACTACAGAAGTTTTACAAAAGCTATTGGCCACTTCCAATTAGAGAAAAGGACCCTGGTTGGCAGGCTGTGCTCTGGGCCACTTTTACTTTCTGGGTCCTGAGTATCAGCAGCCAGACGACAAGGGAGACAGGGCAAGAAAGGGTATGAGGCTAGACTGTTCTGTTTTCACGGCAAACCCCAGCAGCAGGGTTCTGTCTGCCAGCCTCAGCGAGGCCCCGTCCTTCCCTAAACCCCTCCCAGCGCAAACCCCAACCCTCTTTCCTGGACACCCTACCGCTGGCTGGAACGCAGCCGGGCCACGGGCCACAGAGGAGGAACGAAGGCTCAGGCGGCACACTCGTGCTTTCAGCGCCACCACACAACAGCAGCCAAAACAGCCGCGCTGTCCCTCTAATGATGATTTCTGTGCCAGATGCCGGGTCTCCTAAGGCTCCCGTAAGTGCTGTGCTGGCAGAGGGTGGGCCTGCAGGGAGGCTGCGCGCTGACCCCAAGTGCCTGGACTGGGGTGGCTGTCCTTGGTAACTGGGTCCTACGGAGCATGTGCAGGCACCTGTGTGGGGCGCTGCTGCCCCACAGCTGGGACGGCTCCTCCTTCTCCACCTGGGGCCCAGCACCCAGGGACCCCAACCAGAGTGAAGCGCTCAGCTCTGCCCACAGTGGCTCCTCTGGGAGAGATGAGCCCTTCTTAACAAGGCACAGGAGACACTGGTCACCAGGAAAAGGCAGCTCACAGCAACACTGTTGCATGGGCTCCCAGAGCCAGGAAAAATGAAGGCAGGAGCAAGAAACTGCTAAGCAGCAGGAGTTGGGGTGAAAGAAGCTTCCTTTGGAACCTGCCCAGTTCTCCAGAGCTGCCCCCTGCAGGAGGAGAGGGTGCCGGGCCATGGACAGAGCTCCAGCTCCCGGCCTGCTGCCCGCCCCTCTGCTCTCACCTCTTTGGGTCTTGCTGATCCTGCTTGTTTGCCCATCCCGTTCCGTCCTTGGGTACTATAACGATGTTGGGGTCGTTTCCTTTGTTTTCAGACTTCAAGCTTGGCAGGTTTGCAGGCGGTGGCATACGCCGGGCTGTGGCAACTTTCCCGAGACTCTGTAAGCCATGTCTAGGAATAACTGCGTGGAGGGAGAGGTGGAAAGAGATGTTGCACAGAAAGTCATGGAAGGAAAGATGCCGGGTTCATTCAGCTGCTCTTCCAAACTCTAGAGGATGACAGAGGCAACCAAACAAAAAACAAGGGACAGACCCGCCACGGAAACACACAAAAAGTGCTTGGTAGTCACTTGTAGTCAGTCCTTTTACAAGCTCTTCACCGAGGACTTCAGAGACACAGGAGCTGCTGAAGTCTGTGCGGAGGCTTCCAGTTTACTTGTGGGCAGGAGGCTCAGGGCGTTTAGGACATGGGGGAGGGGCCAGGCCTAGAAACCTCCATCCCACAGAATGACCAGCCCTGTGCAGAGGGGAGACTGCTCTGGCCTCGCTGCAGCAGGACTGAAGGGACAGCCTCGCCTAGACCCAAGCCAAGCCTGAGCAGGGCGCCCGGCATTCATAAAATCCTCAAGGGGTGTGGACAGAATCAATAGGAACTTTTCCCACCAAGCTCCGGAATATCAGAACCATGAAACCTAAAGGGGTAACTCTAATGCAAATTAAATTCCATTCTACCCATCGGGTTCAAAATATCCATGGCTTTAATAAGATAAGACAGATGAGGAAATAATCCTAGTACAGCAGAGTCAGGATATTCCAGGCTCTGAAATCAGACATCAAATAGGAGCAGAGGGTGACGTGTTTCCCCTGAACTACAGGATGACCACCACGTGCCCAAAAGACTGGTCTGCATGGACCGTTCCTGTCTGACCAGACAGGGAACTCTAGGTTTTCCTGATCCTTGACCTGGAGCTTCTCACTTAAGGGAAAGCATAAGGAACTGGCCTCCAACCCCCTCTTACCTGAGGATCTGATCGAGTCTACTGATTTTCCTTTATACTTATCAAACAGGCTGAGAGTCGAATACTTGCTTTTCCCATCCTTGCCCTTGGTTATTTGCCCCAAACGATCGGACATTGCGATGAAATGTCATCTAGTAAGGAAATTTTTCTCGGCACCGCTCCCGATCTGCCTTTGAAGTGGGGGAAAAAAAACAAAAGAGTGTTAATACACCGGAACCTCTGATCCAGTGGACGGAATCCTTTAGGGATCGTGGATCTCCCTGAAGATCTGGAGAAAGCTTTGGACTCTATCCCTAGAAAGACGCCCTTAGCACACACAGGCAGTCTTGCTCACATTTAAAGAGCAACGCTAAGAACTCTCCCGGCCTGAAAATCAGCTGACTCTGTCACTCACCAACCACACTGAGATGTAAACTTCTACACACTGAGTCCTCTCCCTGAGTCAAGGACAGCTCCTCAAGGTGGAAAAACAAATGCTCGTCCCTTGTGGCACATCCACGTAACATCGAAAATAAGGTCGTCCTTATGGAAGGCTACTGTCCATTTCAAGGATGAGCAAACCCAAACCAAAGGGAAGCACACAGTCAGGAAATCACCCAGGAACAGCTGGGTGCAGGTACCTTTCAAACTAAAGAACCAGCACCCAGAGGGAAACACCTGCTCAGGCAACAAGAGCAGGGCTCTCTGAGGTGTAGACGGGGCAAACAGAGAGCAGGCCTCCCGGGGCAGAGCCCACACGGCTTCACTGTCCACTCCTGCCCTCCACTCAGAGAACATCTTGAAAAACCGACCAAGGAAGAAGCTTCTCCCCTCTGCTGCCTTCTAACTTTCTACAGGCTCCTCTAGGAGCACTTTCCTCATTCACTTCCTCGCTCATCCATTTCAATACTCAGCAAGGCCACGTGCCAGCTCCAGTGCCTTTTATTCCACCCTCACCCTTGGCCTCGCTGGCTCTAAACTTGACCATGGAAAATTAAAACTTGTACAAGTGACCATTACCTCCCATTAGAATTAACGTATGGAAAAGAAAGCTAAAGCCTCAATTTGGGCATGTCGGTAAAACGACAAGACGGAGGTAACTGTGAAAATATCCATGACTCGTAACAGGCACTTGGTGTAGCTGCAGCAGGAAGGTCTGTCATTTCATCCTATTCTGAAGCCACGCCGGCCAGGAGAGCACATCCAGTGAGCTGGGTACATCCATCCTTTCATTCATTTCACATGAAACCCGACACTCAAGACCCGCTGGTCACTGTCTCAGGTACAGGAAGAGATAAGCAAGCAACCTGTATCTGGAAACACTCATGCACCTCAATGGATGCCTAGGGGTGAGTGTCGTGAGCTGCATACGATGTGCAGGGGTCACCTACCAGGTGCAGCTACAGCCAGCCAAGGGAGAGGCTCACGTGCAGCACCCAGTCCCCAGGAAGCGAACCACACTGCCGTGTCCAGGAGACAGGGCTCCAGGCAGAAACAAACCAGCAGAAACGCTCAGGTGCTCACCAAGCTTACACGTCAGAGCACTCAACGCCAGCCACCCTCCCCAGTGCCTGCCTCACGTACCAGGAGCAAGGAACAGCGATGACAGGGAGGGAAACCAGCCAAAAGTGTCCAAATCCAGGTTTTGATGCCAAGGGTTCCAGGACACACCCCTTTATCTTTAAATCTCCCTCTCCGAAGCTGGATCCAGTGAGTTTCTGCCAAAGTCAGAACTAGTAATAACCTCCCCTGGCTGCTTCCCCCAGACTAGGCTGTAAGCCCCTCCTCCAGGAAAGGGACTGGATCGTGTTTGTGTCAGACCAGTAATTAATAGGCTTTCAAATGGAAAACAACCTGAAATTCTCCATTAAGACTAGATGAGATCTAATTTTTAGACACTTGCCATATCAAACCAACAGAAAAGATCGCTGGGGTAGGAACGTGAGTCCCTCCCAATAGACATGGGCACACGCACATTCCACTATGAACAGAAGCCCTTGAGACTGCCACCAAGGTGACAGCCACACGTGGCCCCAGCCTGCACAGCTCAGTCTAAAACAGGGGTTGGCAAACACTAGTCAGGGCCCCAGCCAATGGCCTGCTTTGTAAGGCCCTCAAGCTAAAAATTACTTCTTTTCTTACATTTTTCATACTTGTTTTAAAGAAACAAAAAATACGCAACAGGACAGGTGGCCTGCAAACTTTGCTGACTCTGGTTCTAAAAGGAAAAGGCTTAAACAAGCACTTTTGAAGGTCTCCAGGTGGGAAACGTATGGGCAGCCTGAGAAGGCAGCCCTGCAGAGGCCCTACAGCTCCAGTGGGGGTCCAAGGAGGGGCCCCGGCAGAGAGATGGAGTCCTTTATCATCCGTAGGAGACCATTCCACGGGCTATAACTGGGATACTGAGGGACTCCTGGCACTCTTAACAAACTCGTGTGACCTGCTGAATAACAAAAACGTTGATGTCCTAATTCCCAGAACCCATGAATATGTCCCCTTCTCAGGCAAAGGTGTGATTAAATTAAGGATATTGAGCTGGGGAGATTATCCCGGATTATCTGGGTGGGCTCAAGGTAATCACAAGGGTCCTTACAGGAGGGAGGCAGGAGGGTCAGACTCTAAGTGGCTGACAACAGGGGCACACGATGGAGGGGTGCTCTTTAAAGTTGGAAGGGGCCACGAGCAGAGGGGTGCACGCCGCCTCGAGAAGCCGGAAAAGGCCGGGGAATGGATTCTCCCCCAGAAGGAGCACAGCCCAGGCGACACCTCAATTTCAGCCCAGCAAGATTCATCTCAGACTTCTGACCTCCAGAACTGGGAGAGAACACATCTGTGCTGCTTTCAGCCACTAGATTTGTGGTAATTTGTCACAGCGACAACAGAAAACTATTACAATCGTTTATTCAACACGTTTTTACTAGGCAGGCACTGTGACGTGCCGAAGCCCTGAGCTGGGACTGGGATACAGCAGAGGATAAAATGGACACAAGCTCCACCCCACGTCCAGCCTACAGAGATGATGGGACTCACCCACAGTCACACAGCCGATTAATAAGAAGCATGTTCCAGAATCTCTCACTTCAGCACAATGATGGAAAATGCTAACTTACAGCTACATCTCTGCTGTCCCTGACCGCTGAACCTACAAACACTTCTGAACAAAGCCAGTGATGCCTCCTTCCCAGCCACACAACTTGCAGGACTACAGATGCCGCATCACCCATTTAAATCCAGATAACTAGTTCTTCACTAAATTAAAAACCAAACCAACAAAGAGAAATAAAAATTATTCACCAGACATTCTGGGCCATCAAATTGCTACATTAAATCTTAACATGCTTGATTTTTAAAAAAAATTTATTTATTGTATTTATTTATTTTTGGCTGCGTTGGGTCTCTGCTGCTGCGTGTGGGCTTTCTCTAGTTGCAGCGAGCAGGGGCTACTCTTTGTTGCGGTGCGCGGGCTTCTCACTGCAGTGGCTTCTTTTGTTGCAGAGCACGGGCTCTAGGCTCATGGGCTTCAGTAGTTGTGGCACGTGGGCTCAGTAGTTGTGGCTCACGGGCTCCAGAGTGCAGGCTCACTAGTTGTGGTGCACAGGCTTAGCTGCTCTGCAGCATGTGGGATCTTCCCGGACCAGGGCTCGAACCTGTGTCCCCTGCACTGGCAGGCAGATTCTTAACCACTGAGCCACCAGGGAAGCCCAACATGCTTGATTTTTAAAAATCAAATGTCTTGGGCTTCCCTGGTGGCGCAGTGGTTGAGAGTCCGCCTGCCAATGCAGGGGACGCGGGTCCGTGCCCCGGTCCGGGAGGATCCCACATGCCGCAGAGTGGCTGGGCCCGTGAGCCATGGCCACTGAGCCTGCGCGTCTGGAGCCTGTGCTCTGCAGCGGGAGAGGCCACAGCAGTGAGAGGCCCGCAT
>NC_041226.1:86440621-86440817 GCF_002837175.3 Physeter macrocephalus
AAAAAAAAAAAAAAAAAAAAAAATTAAGAACAGAACTACCATATGAGCTGGCAATCCCACTTCTGGAAACTTATGCAAAGAATATGAAAATACTAATTTGAAGAGCTACATGCACCCCTATGTTCATCGCAGCATTATTTACAATAGCCTAATGGATGAATGAATATAGAAGATGTGGTATATACACACAACGGAA
>NC_041226.1:86441317-86469299 GCF_002837175.3 Physeter macrocephalus
GGCAACCCCCCGTCCCACAACAAGCCAGCTCTTAGGGAGTGAAAGAGGGCGAAGGCAAGAGAAAAGGTCTTTTGGCAAGATGGCTTTCTGCCTTAAAAACAAACAAACAGAAACTTTTATAAGCAAGTGTAACCACTGTGAGAAGACAGAGTGGGTGCCTTCCACCACAGGAGGCCGGGCACGGGTGGGACACAGGCTTCTGAGAAATTCGGGACAGGGACGCTGACCCCCTTCTCGGGTCCATGGCGGCCACCCCCGGGGGCAGCTGAATCTGCAGGCTCACGGCGGTGACCTCCTCCTTGGCGTTTGATGAGCTCGGGGCCCCGGGCAGGAGATGGCCTACTAGGCAGGTGTTACCCTAATTTGTGACCTTTTTAATGAAATAAACAGAACAATTAGCAAAATCACATTCCTGATCGTCCCAAATTTGCTGACTGCTAACATTAAGCGATGCGTTTCCGTAGGGGAATGCATTTTTTTTACATTGTGATAAGATTTACATAAAATTTACCATCTTAACCATTTTTAAGTTTGGCAGCATTAAGTACATCCACATTGTTGTGTGTCTGTTTCCAGAACATTTTCCTCTTCCCCAACTGAAACTCCGCACTCATGAAACACTGACTCCCCCGTTTCCCTCTCCCAGCCCCTTGGCAACCGCCATTCTCCTTTCTGTCTCTATGAATGTCACTCTTGTAGGGACCTCATATATGTGGAATCGTACAGTACTTGTCCTTTTGTGTCTGACTTATTTCACTTTGCATAATGTCTTCAAGGTTCATCCATGTTGTAGCATGTGTCAGAATTTCCTTTTTAAGGATGAATAATATTCCATTGCATGGATAGAGCACTTTAGCCATCATCCGTTGACAGACACTTCAGTTGTTTCCACCTTTTGGCTATTGTGAATAATGCTGCTATGAACAGGAATGCGTTTTGTAAAGTCGTATATTCTGGAGAGCACCGCTGGTGTACACAGGTGTCTGGAATTCTTGGGGCAAAGCGTCCTGAGCTTTGGTGTGGCAGGTGCCCAGGCCTGACTGCTTAGCTAAATCAACTTGGGAAAAAGACACCCGCCCCTACCTCCAGCTGCCGTTACTTTATCTGTCTGGTGGGGTGGATGTGACTGTTGAGTTTCTACGGGGTGGGCTCCCCAGACGCTGCTGTGCCCCCAGCCACGTGTCCTCAGAGCAACTTAGGACAGTCCTCTTCTGTCAGAGAGTTATTATTATAGTAACAATAGTGACAGCAATGGTGCTAGCAGGCGCCAGTCACTGGCATTTGTCTTGTGCCCTGCCCTGGACTGGCATGTTCCTGCCTGTGTCCTTCCATGACCCCAGGTGGGATGTGGGTGATGAGTCTGGGGTCCGGGGAGGGCTGGGATTTTGCCCAGGGTCTCACACCAGTGAGAGGGTGGCTGAGACTTTCAGCAAGGCCAGTAGGTTTCCTGAGTCCGGGCTCTGGACAGCCCGGCTGGCAGAAGGCCGAGGCCCCTGCCTCGGCAAGTCGGGCTGACCAAGTGCTGCTGGTTCTCAGACCGGCCCGAAGCTGCAAGTGCAGGTTCCCCGGCAGCTGCAGCAAGTCCAGGAGGCATTGATTGTAAAGCTGGCCCCGAGGCTGGAACTGAGAGCAGAGTTTTGAGACTGGCTGGTTAGGTTTTCTTGGTTCTATTGCTCCGAAGACAGGGGCCAACCAGGTGGGAGCCTTTCTGGCTGAGCTGTGCTTCCTATTCTAGGCAGGCATGAGCAGAAACAAGGCGGGGGGAGGGTGGGCGGTGGGGAGAAGAGGGCACCGCCCACGGTGTTGGCCTCGCTGGGCAGAGGGCCAGGGAGCCCGGGCCCACGTGTGGCGGAGGAGACGTGGAGGGCCTCGGCGAGGGCCCTGAGCGCTGGTTCCCATGCCCCTGGCCCCGGTGCTGGACACCAAAGCTCGGGGGCAGGTGGGCGTTTGACCCCGGTCACACGCTGGTCAACGAGGGGCTGAAATCACTGCCAGATGTGCCGATCCCACGGCCACCGGGGGCCCCTAAAGCAAGAGGAAGAAACTCCCCGCCACCTGCCCTCCTACCCAGGCTGCCCTGACGCGCCGTGTGGCCAGGAGAGTAGCCCCACCCCAACCTCTCGGGGGCCAGTGGCCTCCGCCCTAACCAAGGTCACAGGGTTGCATGTGGCCGTCCCACCAGCCGCTGGGACATGGGACGGGGAGGCACAGCGCAGGTGAGGGCCCCCCATTACTGTGTGCTGCCCCCAGGCCCCTCCCTTGAGGGCAGGGGCAGCTAGGGCTTCCCGAAGCCCAGCCAGAATCCAGCCCTGTCTACGGTGGTTTCCGGGGGAGACCAATTTGAGATGATGCAAGAGAACAGGATGTGGCTTGTTCTGTGGCCCCCCTGGGGCCATGTCTAGGGGAGCCCCAGTTCCCTGACATGATGTTGGGTGTCTGTTTACTATCTGGCCCCCTGGGGAGCTAAGCCCCAGGGACAAGGGGATGCAGACGAGCCTGTGCGTGGCTGGCCAAGTAAACGGGCCTTCCTCTCCTCAGGTCCAGCTGGGAGCTCCCGGACCTCCAGGAAGGCAAGATCGAGGCCATCAGCGACTCGGACGGGGTGAACTACCCCTGGTACGGCAACACCACGGAGACCTGCACCATCGTGGGCCCCACCAAGAGAGACTCCAAGTTCATCATCAGCATGAATGACAACTTTTACCCCAGCGTCACGTGGGCCGTGCCCGTCAGCGAGAGCAACGTGGCCAAGCTGACCAACATCTACCGGGACCAGAGCTTCATCACGTGGCTGGTGGCCACCAACACCGCGACCAACGACATGATCATTTTGCAGACGCTGCACTGGCGCATGCAGCTTGGCATCGAGGTGAACCCCAACCGGCCCCTGGGCCAGCGCGCCCGGCTGCGGGAGCCCATCGCCCAGGACCAGCCCAAAATCCTGAGCAAGAATGAGCCCATCCCGCCCAGCGCCCTGGTCAAGCCCAATGCCAACGACGCGCAGGTCCTCATGTGGCGGCCCAAGTACGGCCCGGCGCTGGTGGTGATCCCCCCTAAGCACCGGTAACAGCCAGGGCGCCCGCGAGGTGACACCCAAATAATCACACCGCGCAAACAACCCGCACGGGCTCTGCAGTCGTTCAGCGAAATACAACCTTTCTACCTTCTCCAGCGGGCGGATCTCACTGTGCGAACGCGCGGGGATGCCCCCCCCCCCACCCCCCCGCCCTCCTGGGACCTGCTTCCCCCGGGGGGAGGGAGGAGACCCAGGCGGGACCGACCGCTCCACGTGCGCCCTCAGTGTCACCTTGGGTCTCCTTTCCTCTCCTCGCAACCCCCCCCACCCCCCCGCCCCCCTGGGACCTGCTTCCCCCGGGGGGAGGGAGGAGACCCAGGCGGGACCGACCGCTCCACGTGCGCCCTCAGTGTCACCTTGGGTCTCCTTTCCTCTCCTCGCAATTTCCGTCATTCACTTGCAACAGACTCCCTGAAACAACGGCTTTTTCCGTTCCTTTTTTTTTTTTTTTTTTTTTCAGCCCTGTCCATTACTGAAGAGAGCCAGGAACACCCCAAGTGTCCAATCAGTAGGGGGTGAAACTATGGTCTGTCTCCAGGGCAGAATAGGATGAGGCTCTTACACATGAGGAGGAGGAGCTAGAGATTTTATATCATATTATCATCGTTGCATTAAAAGAAGTTGCAAAATATGTAGGGTAGGAATCCATTTTTGTTAAAAGCGCTAAAAACGGGAACATTTACTGTGTGTATGTGCAGGGAGGATGCTCTAGAAGGATGTTTATCGGAGTGTAATGTGGTGAGTAACCTCAGCGAGGGAGGCGGAAGCACGGAGGACAGGACTTTCGTTTCTCACTTTTTGTACTTCTCGATGGCTTGCTTTTTTTTTTTTTTTTTTTAAACAAAAACACAGCTTTTATAACTAAAAACTAAAACGCTGTTGGCCCTTTCCCCCTCGTGTTAGGCCCTGGGAGTGTGGCCTGGGCGAAGAAGGTTAAGGTGGGAAGAAAAAGTGGTGTTTGTTGTTGGGGGAACCCCAGGGGCAGGCGGGGAGGGGACACCTCCAGCTCCTCCCCCAGGGAAGGGGCTCCCGGAGACCTGTCTGGTGGGAAGGGGCCAGCCCAGTGGGCGGCCGCCCAGGGCAGGAGTCAGGAAACCAGGGTCCCAGTCTGGTTTGGAAGGGGGCTCCTGGGCCTCATTTCTCGTAAGATTGCAAAAATTTTTACAAAATTGGAACTTTTCACAAAATGCAAAAAAACAGTAAGCTCTGTAAAATTGGGGACCAGGTGAGAAAATCCCTAAGCGCCCATCTGGCCCCCATGAGGGCACGGAAAGCAGCGCTGGGCAGAAGAATCTTGCGCCCTGGGCAGCCCTCTTGCCCTCGAGCCCCAAGTCGCCATCTGTAAACGTGTTTCTTAGAGCGCCCAACGGTGCCACTCGTGGGACGTGACGTCATATTTAGGAGAACTCGTTTCAGCTTAAGTGTGATTGTAATTTAAAGCTACATATTTATTCTAATGTGTATTAGAAAAAGTATATATATACCCAATATAGCCGACCTGTTATTTCAGAGGTGTTCCATAGGAAAAGCTAAATTTAGTTGAGTTTTTTTAAAAAGTGATTAATTTCAAGGAAAAAAATTAAGCGAATAATAGCACAGGAGATCTGTAAACAGGACCCCAATGAGGAAAGAGATGTGAAGTTTGGGAACTCTGCTCTGAGACCAGGTGCTCTGCTGTCTGGAACTCAAAATGCAGTCAGAGAGCTGGGAGAGTCGAGGGCCCATGGGGGCACAAGGGTCCACCCGTGCCTAGGAGAGAGCCCAGGCCCGGGCTCGCCACCCTGCCCGGCACAAAGCAGCTGGGAAAGGTGTGCTCCCAGGGCCACAGGAGGGGCAAGTCCCACACATCCCCTCAGGGCCACACCGCTGGCCTCTGGGCATCCCTGGTTTCCTTCACCCTCTACCGTGAGGCCTTCGAGCCGGGCCAGCTTCTGGCTGGTGACTGGGCCTGGAGCCTCAGGGTGTCCCTCCCCAGCCCCCATGGGTGCCCTTTGGCACAGCCTCTACCCCTTCTCTGGCTTCCAGGGAAGGCCTTTTGTAAGCCCTCAGACTTACACTCTAGGTAATGTTGCGCAGAGCTCCGTGTGTGTGTGTGTGTGTGCGCGTGCGCGTGCGCGTGTGTGCGTGTGTGTGTGTTTGCGCGCAAGACCCTTGGCTTCTCTGGCTTTCAGGGCCTTGGGGAATCGTGGCAGGCTTAATAGGGTTGCGGGGAGGGACAGTGCCATCAGATTTGTGTTTTTAAAGATCACTCAGGCTTCGGGGAGGAGAGCATGGCAGGCGGCAAGAGGAGGCTGGGAGAGGTGAGGGGTCGTGGCCAGGGCGAAGGCAGAGGAGAAGGGGGGGCAGTCTGGAGGCAAGAGGGAGTCAGGGATGGTACTGGGCGCCCAGAGGGTGCAGGCCCCCCCGGCATCACTGATGACCAGGTCAGCAGCTCTGTCTCCCTTTCACAGCGTCGTGGCCAGCGTCAATGGCAGGTCCCTGCAAACATCTGTTGAGTGCATGGTGGAAGGGGCTACAGAAGGAATGGGCATTGAGGGGCGCTGAGGAGTCTGTTTCAGATGTGCTGCAAGGGGGCCCCAGAAAGCATTCTGAGGTCCAGCTTCAAGCCTGGACTTGCCTGCTGTCCTCTGGGTTCCCACACCTCTGGGATGAGGGTGGGAGTGTGACGGGGCCCACGGAAGCTGGCCAGTTTCCCGGGCGTGGCAACTGCACCGTCCCACTGGGCCCCGTGCTCAAAAGGGCCCCGTGCTCAGAAGGGCCCCTTCCTCGCGTGGTTCCACGCTCTGCTGTCACCACGTTGCAATTCTTTATTTTTGAACAAGGGGCCTCCTATTTTCACTTCACCCCCTGGTCCCACAAAGTCTGTAGCCAGTGTTGCCCTGAAGACCAGCACAGGCCAGCGAGCAAAGGGGGAGGACACGGGGGAGGCCAGGGCCTCCTGCTGGCCTGTAGGAGGCCTGACACGACCTGCCCTGAGGTGTGGAGAGAAGGTGCTGGGGCAGAAATGGGCGTTTGCTCGTGTTCACAGAATGCCCCTCCTCCACCTAAATCTGCTGGCTGAGCATCAGTGTGCCGGCACGGAGCTGGGAGCCTTGCCTACACCTTTCGTTGGCATGTGCACCTGTATTGTCCCTGCTGTGCAAACAAGAAGGCTCAGGGTGTGTGGGACCAGGGTCCAAACTCACCCCTCCACCAGGAGGTGGAGAACTGAGGGTCTGCCTTGAAGCCCAAGGTCATTCCAGAATAAACAGGAAGTCTTAGAGGCAGGAACTGTATGGAATCACTCCTTGCAGAGCACGGATAATCTGAAAACATAAATGAGGTCAAAAGGCTTCAGGTCACATCAGGGCTGGCAAATCCATTAGCGTTAGAGGCAAGCCTCGCTCCAATGGTCTCCGGAAGTTTCCACGTATTGCTGTTTACTGCGTACCACGTAGTCTATATTGACGCATTTAATCATCTCAGAAACCTTGAAGGTGGGTGTGCTTATCCACAGTGAACCAACATGGAGCTCAGAGATTTGTGACTAGCAGCCGGGGGGGAGACTGGACCCGGGCTGGTCCACGTCCCTCAGAAGCTGTGCCCTTAACCATGCTCCCTCCACCACCTCGACGGGGAGACCGGACCACGGGGCCCAGAGCCAGCCCAGCTGGCTTGTGATGATTTGAAAACAGACGCCCTTGGCCCTGGTTCTGAGTAATACCCCACATGAGACACGGCTGCCTGCCAGCTCATGGGGACCGTCACCCGTCTGTGACTGAGCCAGCGCCTGGGCATTTGGGGGCTGGGAGGAGGGAAAGGAAACCTGAAGCTGGGGGTCAGAGGCTGAGAGAGAGAGAGGCCATTCTGGTGGCAACCCCCCGTCCCACAACAAGCCAGCTCTTAGGGAGTGAAAGAGGGCGAAGGCAAGAGAAAAGGTCTTTTGGCAAGATGGCTTTCTGCCTTAAAAACAAACAAACAGAAACTTTTATAAGCAAGTGTAACCACTGTGAGAAGACAGAGTGGGTGCCTTCCACCACAGGAGGCCGGGCACGGGTGGGACACAGGCTTCTGAGAAATTCGGGACAGGGACGCTGACCCCCTTCTCGGGTCCATGGCGGCCACCCCCGGGGGCAGCTGAATCTGCAGGCTCACGGCGGTGACCTCCTCCTTGGCGTTTGATGAGCTCGGGGCCCCGGGCAGGAGATGGCCTACTAGGCAGGTGTTACCCTAATTTGTGACCTTTTTAATGAAATAAACAGAACAATTAGCAAAATCACATTCCTGATCGTCCCAAATTTGCTGACTGCTAACATTAAGCGATGCGTTTCCGTAGGGGAATGCATTTTTTTTACATTGTGATAAGATTTACATAAAATTTACCATCTTAACCATTTTTAAGTTTGGCAGCATTAAGTACATCCACATTGTTGTGTGTCTGTTTCCAGAACATTTTCCTCTTCCCCAACTGAAACTCCGCACTCATGAAACACTGACTCCCCCGTTTCCCTCTCCCAGCCCCTTGGCAACCGCCATTCTCCTTTCTGTCTCTATGAATGTCACTCTTGTAGGGACCTCATATATGTGGAATCGTACAGTACTTGTCCTTTTGTGTCTGACTTATTTCACTTTGCATAATGTCTTCAAGGTTCATCCATGTTGTAGCATGTGTCAGAATTTCCTTTTTAAGGATGAATAATATTCCATTGCATGGATAGAGCACTTTAGCCATCATCCGTTGACAGACACTTCAGTTGTTTCCACCTTTTGGCTATTGTGAATAATGCTGCTATGAACAGGAATGCGTTTTGTAAAGTCGTATATTCTGGAGAGCACCGCTGGTGTACACAGGTGTCTGGAATTCTTGGGGCAAAGCGTCCTGAGCTTTGGTGTGGCAGGTGCCCAGGCCTGACTGCTTAGCTAAATCAACTTGGGAAAAAGACACCCGCCCCTACCTCCAGCTGCCGTTACTTTATCTGTCTGGTGGGGTGGATGTGACTGTTGAGTTTCTACGGGGTGGGCTCCCCAGACGCTGCTGTGCCCCCAGCCACGTGTCCTCAGAGCAACTTAGGACAGTCCTCTTCTGTCAGAGAGTTATTATTATAGTAACAATAGTGACAGCAATGGTGCTAGCAGGCGCCAGTCACTGGCATTTGTCTTGTGCCCTGCCCTGGACTGGCATGTTCCTGCCTGTGTCCTTCCATGACCCCAGGTGGGATGTGGGTGATGAGTCTGGGGTCCGGGGAGGGCTGGGATTTTGCCCAGGGTCTCACACCAGTGAGAGGGTGGCTGAGACTTTCAGCAAGGCCAGTAGGTTTCCTGAGTCCGGGCTCTGGACAGCCCGGCTGGCAGAAGGCCGAGGCCCCTGCCTCGGCAAGTCGGGCTGACCAAGTGCTGCTGGTTCTCAGACCGGCCCGAAGCTGCAAGTGCAGGTTCCCCGGCAGCTGCAGCAAGTCCAGGAGGCATTGATTGTAAAGCTGGCCCCGAGGCTGGAACTGAGAGCAGAGTTTTGAGACTGGCTGGTTAGGTTTTCTTGGTTCTATTGCTCCGAAGACAGGGGCCAACCAGGTGGGAGCCTTTCTGGCTGAGCTGTGCTTCCTATTCTAGGCAGGCATGAGCAGAAACAAGGCGGGGGGAGGGTGGGCGGTGGGGAGAAGAGGGCACCGCCCACGGTGTTGGCCTCGCTGGGCAGAGGGCCAGGGAGCCCGGGCCCACGTGTGGCGGAGGAGACGTGGAGGGCCTCGGCGAGGGCCCTGAGCGCTGGTTCCCATGCCCCTGGCCCCGGTGCTGGACACCAAAGCTCGGGGGCAGGTGGGCGTTTGACCCCGGTCACACGCTGGTCAACGAGGGGCTGAAATCACTGCCAGATGTGCCGATCCCACGGCCACCGGGGGCCCCTAAAGCAAGAGGAAGAAACTCCCCGCCACCTGCCCTCCTACCCAGGCTGCCCTGACGCGCCGTGTGGCCAGGAGAGTAGCCCCACCCCAACCTCTCGGGGGCCAGTGGCCTCCGCCCTAACCAAGGTCACAGGGTTGCATGTGGCCGTCCCACCAGCCGCTGGGACATGGGACGGGGAGGCACAGCGCAGGTGAGGGCCCCCCATTACTGTGTGCTGCCCCCAGGCCCCTCCCTTGAGGGCAGGGGCAGCTAGGGCTTCCCGAAGCCCAGCCAGAATCCAGCCCTGTCTACGGTGGTTTCCGGGGGAGACCAATTTGAGATGATGCAAGAGAACAGGATGTGGCTTGTTCTGTGGCCCCCCTGGGGCCATGTCTAGGGGAGCCCCAGTTCCCTGACATGATGTTGGGTGTCTGTTTACTATCTGGCCCCCTGGGGAGCTAAGCCCCAGGGACAAGGGGATGCAGACGAGCCTGTGCGTGGCTGGCCAAGTAAACGGGCCTTCCTCTCCTCAGGTCCAGCTGGGAGCTCCCGGACCTCCAGGAAGGCAAGATCGAGGCCATCAGCGACTCGGACGGGGTGAACTACCCCTGGTACGGCAACACCACGGAGACCTGCACCATCGTGGGCCCCACCAAGAGAGACTCCAAGTTCATCATCAGCATGAATGACAACTTTTACCCCAGCGTCACGTGGGCCGTGCCCGTCAGCGAGAGCAACGTGGCCAAGCTGACCAACATCTACCGGGACCAGAGCTTCATCACGTGGCTGGTGGCCACCAACACCGCGACCAACGACATGATCATTTTGCAGACGCTGCACTGGCGCATGCAGCTTGGCATCGAGGTGAACCCCAACCGGCCCCTGGGCCAGCGCGCCCGGCTGCGGGAGCCCATCGCCCAGGACCAGCCCAAAATCCTGAGCAAGAATGAGCCCATCCCGCCCAGCGCCCTGGTCAAGCCCAATGCCAACGACGCGCAGGTCCTCATGTGGCGGCCCAAGTACGGCCCGGCGCTGGTGGTGATCCCCCCTAAGCACCGGTAACAGCCAGGGCGCCCGCGAGGTGACACCCAAATAATCACACCGCGCAAACAACCCGCACGGGCTCTGCAGTCGTTCAGCGAAATACAACCTTTCTACCTTCTCCAGCGGGCGGATCTCACTGTGCGAACGCGCGGGGATGCCCCCCCCCCCACCCCCCCGCCCTCCTGGGACCTGCTTCCCCCGGGGGGAGGGAGGAGACCCAGGCGGGACCGACCGCTCCACGTGCGCCCTCAGTGTCACCTTGGGTCTCCTTTCCTCTCCTCGCAATTTCCGTCATTCACTTGCAACAGACTCCCTGAAACAACGGCTTTTTCCGTTCCTTTTTTTTTTTTTTTTTTTTAAAACGCCTCTTTCCGAGGTTCAGGGGTGGGATGAGGAGGAGCTGGTGATGAGCCTGGTCTCACCGCACCGGGCCCCGGGGCAGCTCCCCTCATCCTCCGTCACGCGGCCTTATGTAGACTTGCTTTGCCAAACTTTTGCCTTAAGCTGATTTTAAAGGAAAAAAACTGAAACAGAGAGAGCAGGATGTCTTTTCTGCTGGACTTTGCATCTTCCGCCAGAGGTGAGGGAGGAGGGGGTTGGGCTACAGATTTAGATCTGAAACCGGCTGCTCACTCTTCCGTTTTAGCTGAGCCGAAACCACAGGCAGATTCTGCCCCCAAAGTCCCGTCTCGCCACCCCAGGTAGAAGAACCCTTACCCTACTCCGTGCCTGCAGAGACAAGCTGTGAGCTCGGGCTCAGGGTAGATCTGCCGGGGGCTTCTCTCTCCTCTCTGCTCTGCAGCCGGAACTTGCCTTGGGTGGGCCTAGGAGGAGAGAGGGAGGGTCCTGGGAGTTATAGGTTTGAGCCCAGGGAATTCCCACCGTGTCGGTCCCCAGCGCCCATCGCCAGCTGGCTCTGTCGGCACATCTCAGTGGGCAGCTTGTCTGTTTCCATCCACACTGTCCCAAACGCCTGGAGGGCCAGCCACCTTACCCAGCTGTAGTTCAAAGGTAAGAAGGCCTGCCCCTTGCCGCCCAGCACCTTCTCGGGGACGCCCCTCCCAGGCTCTTCGGCGGGTGGGGGGGGGGGGGCGGCGCTCCTGCAGACAGGCTGCGAGCGCCGCCGTGCTGCAGGCGAGGGCACCCACAGATGCGCGTGCCTGGACCACCTGGTAAGGCTGGGGAGGCGGGAGGCAGACCCCCTGCTACCGGTCCTCACGGAAGCGAGCCAGCGCCCACGGCCAGGGCGATGAAGTGAGCCTGGGCTTGAGGCTGGTCCCTGAGGTCACCCTCCTTCGGGTCCTGGGCCCTCTGGAGCCCCAGGACCTGGTCCTGAGTGTCACCAAGCTTTTTGAGCAATGTCTGCCTTGAAGGCTGCTTGCAGGAGCTGAGGGGACACCCTGCTGAGGCCCCCTTCCTCCAAGCTTGACAAACCCCCAGCTACACCGCCTGGGTTCCTCATTCAGACCGGTAATAATCAAGCCCGGAAGGCTGTCAGATGAGAGAAATAATCCATTTCTGCTGCAGATGAGCCGTTTGTGGGAGGCCCAGTGACAGCGTGGGCGGGCGTGGTTCACGAAGCCCTTGCCCTGCTCCTTTACCCGCGGGATATTGTATTTAGTCAAGGGGTGCTTAACGTCCAGCCGTCGCCCGAGCCCAATCCTGACGGGAGGCGTGCAGCTCTCCTGGAGCCTCTGGACGGGAAACAGCTCTGTGTGGCCGGCTGCCGGCCTGGTGCTTGGGGAACCTCTGTCAGGACTGGGAGCTTCCCTCTAGAGAGTGCCAGCTCCCCTTGGTGAGTTCGGAGGGAGGCCTGCCACCCAGAGAGGCCACAGCCTCAAGTGAGGGGGATGACGGGTCCCAGCTCCCCCTCTGGGCACAGGCTGCGGAGGGGTCAGGGTGGCAGGGGCCGGCTGCCGCGGACGGGACCTGGCCTCCTGATGGCACGGCCCTTCTCTGCACTCAGGTCTTTCTTGCACTACAAAGGAGAGAGGGCCCTGGGCGAGGGGTCAGGGACCGGAGTGCTGGCTCTGGGCTGGGTCATCGCTAAGGAGTTCTTCCTAGGGTGGGGTGGGAGTAGGAACCCACAGTAAGTGGTGGTCCTGAGCCGTCTGGGGGCAGAGTCCCCCCAGCCCACGCTTCCGGAACGTGAGCAGGCCCTGGGCAGGGGCCCACGGCCGGGCCCGCTTGGAGGGGCGCTGCCGCTCTGGCACTGCTGCACTGCCCGGCCCCTTGCTCTCTGCCCCTCCTAGCCTTTCTGAAGACAGGGCTGGGAGGAGCCTGGGGAGGCTCCAGGTCCCGCTAAGGAAGCTCGGCTTAGGTTGGGTCTGGCCCCTCGGCTTCTCGTGTCAGGAACGCAGAGCCCAGGCTTCTCACCTGGGTCCCCGATCCCTCAGGTGTCCCCCTCCCTGGCGTGGACGCGCTCCTCCAGCAATAAGGACCGTCTGTGGTCGTGGAGAGTACTGTGAAAACAGACCAATGCACTTACCAGGAGGCACCAGACTCTTGAAGAAAATGTAAAATGAACCTTTTTAGAACGACAACAAATATTCACAAAGAGAAATAAAATGTAATTTTAAAGTAGGCCTGGCTAGGATCTGGATGTTTCTGAAGTGGCGGTT
Source organism: Physeter macrocephalus (assembly GCF_002837175.3). Taxonomy (NCBI): domain Eukaryota; kingdom Metazoa; phylum Chordata; class Mammalia; order Artiodactyla; family Physeteridae; genus Physeter; species Physeter macrocephalus. The sequence goes on from NC_041226.1 coordinate 86,453,915, forward strand.
CCTTTGGGGGCTGACGGCTCTGGACCTCTGGCCTGGGGAGTGAATGTATCTGGGGGGGTGGGGTGGGTATATGGCTGGAGCCTGGCGGTTCTGGTGCTAAGGGCCTTGGAGGAACCCAGGAGGAGGTGGGCCACTTCGCAGATGGCATCCTCTGCTCTCCACAGCCCTGGGACCTCAGTCCCCACCAAAGTGCCCCCTGGTTGGGGCCCTGTGTGGGGGAGGGGCAGGAGACTTGGATGTGCAGCTAGGACTTGGGGGCAGCTAGGCTTTTTGGCAAAGAGTAGAAACCTGTGTGACGAGAGGGGTTAAGTGTTTAGACTGGGTCCTTACCCGCAGACTCGCAAACCTGTCCTCACGTGGAGGCGCGGCTGCTAAGTCAAGGTCGACCCAGGCCGTGGCCCTGCACCTGCCCTCGCCTGTAGCTGGTGAAAGGGGTCGTGTGGCCAGAGCACTGATAGTAAATATCTTCCCCTCCTATTGGAACCTCCTTATGGAAGGATGAGAGGTGGGGCAGCCCAGAGGTCTGGAGTGGGTGTGGGCTCTGAAGGTGGACCATGGATTCAAGGTCATTGCTGCGGGTCTGGGCAAGACGCTGAGCCCCTCTGAGCCCACTTACCTTGTATGGAAGATGGGGGTTCTCTGAGTAGCCGCCTCCTACCTGACACAGTGAGAACACCCTATTCTACTCGGTTTCTGGGTGTTAACTCACCAAATCCTCACGACACCCCAGATGTTATCCCGATCCCCCTTTCGCAGATGAGGAAACTGAGGGAGAGCCGAAGTCGAGAAGCCGCCCAAGGCCACGCACCTGGGAAGAGGCAGAGTCAGGGTGTGAACCCCAGCCCCAGGGCCCGAACCTTCCCCTGCGCGCTCTCAACCTCAGCGAGTCATTGTGGAGCACGGCGTTCGGGGCTCAGTAATTAACGGCGCCTATTAATAAGAAGAACCCCCCCGCCTGCGGCTCGCTCCATCCTGGGTTCCCCAGGCAGGAAGTGCCTTCCTCCCCCCGCCCCCCCACAGGAAGTCTGTGCTGTCAGTTCTCCGTGGCCCACGGTGAGCCCGCTCGGTCCCTGCCTGTGAGGGGCTGCCTGGTCAGGTGCAGGCCACGGGCTCGTCGGCTGGGTGGGCGGTGGCCTCTCAACGTCGCCACGGAGCACGAGGGGCCCCGTTGACCCTGGGCATCGGGGAGTTGGTTTCTTCCCTGGGCTTCCCGCACTGCAGCAGCCCGACGGCATTCTGCATCCTGTCTCCTGGGTGTCTCCTCTGAGACACCAGGGCAGGAAATTGCATAATAGGCCCCACTGGCCGCCCTCCACCCAGATGGCTTATGGGTGGTGCAGCTCACTGTCGTGGTTTGGCTTTCGACCGTGGATTCGGCTCCTGCGCTCTGCCTGTGAGACCATGGTGTGTGCGTGTGCGTGTGCGTGTGCGTGTGCGTGAACAGGGAACGGGGTGCAGCCCTGGCCAATGGCGGGAGGGAACTGAGCCGGATCCCATCAGGGTCCAGAGTTGCTCAGGCATTCGAATCTTCACACTGACGAGGGAGGACGCTCAGACGGCTGCCTGCGTTTGGGGGTAACGTTTGGGAGGGGAATGTGCAGGGGGAGTGGTTACGAGTAAAATGGATTCCAAGTGGCATTTCGTCACACAGTGGAAGCCTCCAGCCTCTCAAGCTGATAGCAGGTTAAATTTAGAAGTCCCAGACTGGGATGAGACACAGACACCAGGCTCCAGCCAGCAGTTGCAGCATTCTCCCCGCCCCCGCCAGGAGCCAAGGCCTGGGGAGCCGGCTGTCCAGGCTGCGCCAGGCCGACTTGCCCCAAGATGCCCGGAGAAACAGGCTCACTGCAACCTCACGCCCAGCCTGCCTTCTACCAGTAAAGTCACTTCTGGGTAGAGCCCAACCTCTGCCCCTGGACAAAGACTCCCTGTAGGTTAGGCCCTGAGGCCTAGAGGAAACCCCATTTGGGTCCAAGAGGGAGACAGCTTGTTGGCAACTGCAGAAAGGCAACTGCAGAAAAGCGCCACCAACTGCTGGTGGCGCTCGCAGGTCCCTGGACGTTTCTAATGGCCCAGGAGCTCTCTCGCACCTGGGGCTTGAGCTGTCTCTTGGTCCCCATCTATCCTGCCTGAATGGCCCCAAAGAGACTGTTTCCCACCTGGTTGGGGTCCGGGCCCTCAATGAAGGCAAACGTTGTGGGTAGCAGCAGACCACAACGCCCACGCACCATCCACGAAGGATCCATCCCCAGCTTTTCCACACCCCAATTCTAGCACACTGCTCTCGACCATTCCTTCCTTAACTGGCACAGAAGGTCCCTGAGCAAGAGGCTTCACACAAGTTGTCAGCAGCCCCGCTGGCACTGGAAGAAGGAAATTACTGAATGCAAAAACCACATCTGAGTGGTGAGCTCCGCCTCTGCGCCTGTGTCTAGAGAGGCACATCCACACGGTTGACACCGGTCCTGGCAGAAGCTGGCCCAGCTCCGACCCGGCGGGCCTTCCCCACTTGTCCCTGCAGACTGGAATGCAGAGACGGGATTAGGTCCTCCAGCCGCTTGAGCCCAACTCCGGTTTCAGGGCTGCTGCTACCAGGCTCATATTTTTACGGTCCCTTTTAAAATCAGACAGATGAAGGGGGTGGGGGCGTGGCTGGGTGTTTACAGCAAGCGGGATGCAGTTCGAAGCCCTGCGCTATTCCTGGCTGCCACTTGTCTTGCTGAGTGAGGTGGGGCTGGTCGCCAGACCTCCCATGCCTGTTTCCCAATCTGCAAGCTGGGACACGCACCCCGAGCCTTCCCTCCCCTGTCGGGACCCAGCCAAGCGCAGGGGTGGTGCTCGGTATTAAACGTGCAGAAGGGGCTGCCTGAAAACGGTCACGCTGGGCCCTGGTTTATATCAGAGACCAGAGACTTCTCTCTTTCAATGTGGCTAAAAGTCACGGAAACATCCAGATGACGGGACTTGGCTGTTCAGGACCCTGAGCATCCTCAACAAATACACACCGAGGGGCTTCCCCGGTGGCGCGGCGGTTGAGAGTCCGCCTGCCGATGCAGGGGAACCGGGTTCGCGCCCCGGTCCGGGAGGATCCCACGTGCCGCGGAGCGGCTGGGCCCGTGAGCCGTGGCCGCTGCGCCTGCGCGTCCGGAGCCTGCGCTCCGCAGCGGGAGAGGCCACGGCAGTGAGAGGCCCGCGCACCGCGATGAAGAGTGGCCCCCGCTCACCGCAACTAGAGAAGGCCCTCGCACAGAAACGAAGACCCAACGCAGCAAAAATAAATAAATAAATAAATAAAATTTAAAAATTTATATATAAAAAAAAAAAACACACTGAATGCCAGCCCGTCAGCCAGACAGGTGTATTAAAAAGACTTTTTTCACAGCTTTAGTGAGATATGATTCACATACCATATGATTCACCCATTTAAGGTGTATAATTCTACGGTTTTTAGTATCTTTACAGAGTTGTGTAGCCATCACCAGTCAATTTGGGGATATTTTCATCTCAGAAAGAAACCCTGTACCTGTTAGCTATCACCCGCCGCCCCCCTCCCCCCAACAACCCAGCCCTAAGCAGCCACTCTGCTACTTTCTGTCTCTACAGATGTCCCTCTTCTGGACATTTCATGCAGACGGAATCCCGTGACGGGTGGTCATTTGTGCCTGGCTTCCTCACCGAGCACGTTTTCGGGTTCACCGTGCTATGGCATGCACCAGCACCTCCTTTTTGACAAACGCACTTTTGATCACCTCCCGTGAACGAGGTACTTTGCTGGGTGCCTGGGACCAGCAGCCTGGAGCGTACAGTCCCGAGGAGAAGACAGATGAAATGTTGCAAAGGACTAGTGCGATGCTGTCGGTCAGCAGGGGCTGCAAAGGGAGGTGGGGAAGGCTTCCCCGAGGAAGAGGCCTTTTCGAGGAGACTTGGAGAATGGACCGGAGAGTCTGGGCCTTGTGAGAGCGGGGAGAGGAGGCAGGGATGCCTGGAGAGGCTCTGAGTTAGGAGAGCGCCCTGGGGACTGCAGACCAGCTGGAGACACAGCAGCCGGGTGCGGAGCCAGGCCTGGTGAAGGAGCTCTTGTTATTTTAGGAGCAACGAGGGAAGGGGGTGCCGGGTTATGCCCAGGGTCAGCGTGCAGCAGCTTTCTGGAAGGTGCCCATCACTCGTGAATGACTGAGACACGATTCCGTGAAGGAGAGAACGATGGAGGCCACGTGCAGGAGCCCCTGCCTGCTAAGGGGAGCTCTCGGGCCTCCCCGGACGGCAGCTCCTGTTTCCTCTGACACAGCCGGCTGCAGAGGCAGGAGAGGGTCATGGCGACCTCAGCGGGGTTTGCAGGCCTGCTCCACCCCTCCCTGGCCACGTGACCTTGAGCAAGATATATGGATATGGTTACGGAGAATGGGGATACAAATGGTTGCTTAATGAGGTTCTGGTCCAAGATGGTGGAGTAGGAAGACCCTGAGCTCACCTCCTACCACAGGTACACCAAAATTTCAACTATTTACAGAACAACTATTCAAGAGAAAGACCAGAATCTGGCAGAAAAGATCTATGACTAACGATATAAAGTGGGGGGACTTCCCTGGTGGTCCACTGGTTAAGACTCTGCCTTCCAATGCAGGGGTCCCGGGTTCGATCCCTGGTCGGGGAACTAAGATCCCACATGATGCGTGGTGTGGCCAAAAATTTAAAAAAATTTTTAAAAAGGATATAAAAGTGGGAATCACAACGAGATGGGCAGAGGAGGCAGAGTCGTAGTATAGGAAAGACACACACCACTGGGTGGGTGACCCACAAACGAGAAAATAATTACAATTGCAGAGGCTCCCCTCAAGGAATGAGGGGTCTGAGCCCCACATCAGGCTCCCAGCTCTGGGGTCCTGCAATGGGAAGATGAGCTCCCATAACATGTGTCCTTGAAGGCCAGTAGGGCTTACATTCAGGAGACCCAGAGGACTGGGGGGAATAGGAGCTCCACTCTTAAAGGGTGCACACAAAATCTCACACACTCTGAGACCCAGAGCAGAAGCAGAAATTTGAAAGGAGCCTGGATCAGACCCACCTGCTAACGCTGGAGAGCCTCCCAGAGAGGCAGGAGGCAACTGGAGCTCCCCCTGGGGACACAGATGCCAGCAGCAACCACTTCTGGGAGCTCCTTCTACCATGTGGATGGCGAGGGCCATTTTGGAATCCTCCCTGGAGCTTATTAGTGCCAGGACCTGCCCCTGCCCGCCAGCCTGTCGGCGCCTGTTCTGGGACACCTCAGGCCAAGCTGCTAGCTGGGCAGGGACACGGCCTCACCCACCAGTGGGCAGGCTGCCTTAAGATCCCCTGAGGCTACAGCTGCTGTCCCTGGACATGGCCCTGTTCACCTGAAGGCCCAGGACTCGGCCCCTCACACAAATGGACGGGCACTAGACCTAGGATTCCTAGGGCCCTGCAGCCAGAGATTCCAGGACCCAGCTCCACACACCAGTGGGCAGGCACCAGTCCCAGAATCCCTTAGGCCCTGGCTCTGCCCATAAGTGAGCCAGATCTAGCTACAGGACCAGCTTCACAGACAAGTGGGCAAGCATTAGACTCAGGAAACCCTGGGCCCTGGCCTGCCCACTGGTGGGAGGACCCCAGTCCCAGGACCACTACAGTCCTGCAACCTGCCATAGCAGGACCCAGTCTACCTACTGGCAGGCTGGCACCAGCTCTGGGACCCACTGGGCCTTGGCCCTCCCTACCAGCAGGCCACCGCCAGCTCTGAGACACCTTGGGCCCCTCAGTCAATTGCCCTGGGATTTCACCCCACTCACCAGTGGGCCGACACAAGCTCTGGGACCCCTAGGCCCTGCAGCCAGAGACCCCAGGACCAGACTTTGCCCACCAGTAGTCTGGTACTAGCCCTGAAATCTCCTGGGCCCCAAATCCACCCACTATCAGTGGTCACCAGCCCCAGGACCACTGCAGCCCTGCAGTCTGCCTTGTCAGGACCCAGACAACACATCAGCAGGCTGGCACCAGCCTGGGAACCTCCAGGCCTGGGCCTACCCACCAGTAGGCCACCACCATCTGTGAGATACCTTGGACTCTTCAGCAAGCCACCTTGGGATCTAGCCCCACTCACCAGTGGGCCAGCACCAGCTTTGGGACACCCCAGAACCTGAATTCAGCTGTGTCATGAATTGCCCTCCGCCTCCACCAGCAGGGTGACAATAGCTCTAGGAACTCTGGCCTTACAACCACCCACCTCAGAATCTGGTTCTGCCCACTAGTGAGCCAGCACTACCCCCAGGACTCACTTCAGATCTAAAGACACACACAGACTGAAAGTGACGGGATAGAAAACAGTATCCCATGCAAATGCAAATCAAAAGAATGCTGGGGTAGCAATATTATATCAGACAGAATAGACTTTAAAACAAAGACTGTAACAAGAGACAAAGAAGGACATTACATAATGATCAACAGATCAACCCAAGAAGATATAAAAAATTGTAAATATATATGCATCCAAAAAAGGAGCACCAAATACATAAAGCAAATATTAACAGACATAAAGGGAGAAGCTGACAGTAACACAATAATAGTAGGGGATGTTAATTCCCCACTTAAGCCAATGGACAGATCATCCAGACAGAAAATCAATAAGTAAACATTGGCCTTAAATGACACAGTAGACCAGATGGATGTAATAGATACATATAGACCATTCCATCTAAAAGCAGCAGAGTACACATTCAAGTGCACATGGAACATTCTGCAGGATAGATCACAAGCTAGGCCACAAAACAAGTCCTGGTAAATTTAAGAAAAGTGAAATCATATCAAGCATCTTTTCCGACCATAATGCTAGAAGACTAGAAATCAAGTATAAGAAAAAAACTGCCCCCTAAAACCCCCCAAAACAAAAACATGTGGAGGCTAAATAACATGCTACTAAACAACCAATGGATGACTGAAGAAACAAAAGGAGAAACAAAAATACCTGGAGACAAATGAAAATGAAAACACAATGTTCCAAAATCTATGGGATGCAGCAAAAGCAGTTCTAAGAGGGAAGTTTATAGTGATACAAGCCTACCTCAGGAAACAAGAAAAATCTCAAATAAACAACCAAACTTTACACCTGAAGGAACTGGAATAACAAACAAATAAAACCCATAGTTAGTAGAAGGAAAGAAATAATAAAGATTGGAGCAGAAATAAATGAAATAGAGGCAAAAAAATAGAAAAATCAATGAAACTTAAGAGCTGGTTCTTTGAAAAGATAAACAAAATTGATAAACCTCTAGCCAGACTGATCAAGAATAAAAGAGAGAGGGCCCAAATCAGTAAAATCAGAAATGAAAAAGGAGAAGCTACAACTGACACCATGGGAATACAAAGGATCATAAGAGACTACTATGAACAACTATATGCCAATAAAATGGAAAATCTAGAAGAAATGGACAAATTTCTAGAAACGTACAATCTCTCAAGACTGAACCAGGAAGAAATATGAAACATGAACAGACCAATTATCAGTAATGAAATTAAATCAGCAATTTAAAAAACTCCCAATAAACACAAAGTCCAGGACCAGGTGGCTTCACAGGTGAATTCTACCAAACATTTAGGGAAGAGTTAACACTTATATTCTCAAACTATTCAAAAAACAAATTGCAGAGGAAGGAAATTCTGAAACCACTGACAAAACGAAAAGACAACCTACTGACTGGGAGAAAATATTTGCAAATGATATGACTGATAAGGGATTAATATCCAACATATATAAACAGCTCACACAACTCATTTTCAAAAAAACAAACAACCTGAATAAAAAATGGGCAGGACAACTGAACAGACATTTTTCCAAAGTGGAAATGCAGATGGCCAACAGGCATAGGAAAGATGCTCAGCATCACTAATCATCAGAGAAAGGCAAATCAGAACCACAATGAGATATCACTTCACACCTGTCAGAATGGCTATCGTCAGAAATACCACCAATAATAAATGTTGCCAAGGATGTGGAGAACAGGGATCCTAGTACACTATTGGTAGGAATGTAAATTGGTGCAGCCATTATGGAAAACAGTACAGAGGTTCCTCAAAAAACTGAAAATAGAACTACCATATGATCCAGCAATTCCATTCCTGAGTATATATCCAAAGAAAACAAAAACACTAATTCAGAAAGATACATGTGTAACCAAGCAGAACCCTATGGGGCCTTACCTGGGACAGACACCTGCCACCCCCCAGCCCCTCCTCGCCATGTCCTCTGCCTGCCTCTTTTTTTAAAAAATAAATTTATTTATTTTATATATTTATTTTTAAATTTTTAGCTGCGTTGGGTCTTCGTTGCTGCGTGTGGGCTTTCTCTGATTGCGGCAAGTGGGCGCTACTCTTCATTGCAGTGCACGGGCTTCTCACTGCGGTGGCTTCTCTTGTTGAGGAGCATGGGCTCTAGGCACGTGAGCTCAGTAGTTGTGGCACGCGGGCTCTAGAGCACAGGCAGTAGTTGTGGTGCACGGGCTTAGTTGCTCCACGGCATGTGGGATCTTCCCGGCCAGGGCTTGAACCCGTGTCCCCTGCATTGGCAGGCGGATTCTTAACCACTGTGCCACCAGGGAAGCCCCTGCCTACCTCTTGTCTACAGACAAACTTTAGCCTCCCAGGCCTTCCCCACATTTCAAAGAACACGTTTAATCAGAGAAGTGAGAAAATGCAGAAACAAACGAAACAAATAAGACAAAATAATAAGTTTAGCCGTTAAACAAAGTCAAGGACTTTTAGTTCCTTCTCAGGGGCTATATAGTATTCTGAGCTATATCCTTTGAGCTGTTTTTCAGATACTGAAACCCCAACCAGGTGGAAGAAGTTAACAGTATAGTGCCCACAAGCACACAGACCCCAGACTGGTTGGAATCAGAAGGCTGATGATGTTAACTCCTTATTACCTCAACACTAACCAATCACAAGAATGTCCATGAACTGATCACACACCCTGCAACCCTCTCCTTCACCCTGTCTTTTAAAAACCTGTCTCTGAAAACCATTGGTGAGTTCAGATCTTTTGAGCATTAGCTGCCCAGACTCCTTGTTTTGTGTCTGCAATAAACACGTGAGCTCAGTAGTTGTGGCACGCGGGCTCTAGAGCACAGGCAGTAGTTGTGGTGCACGGGCTTAGTTGCTCCACGGCATGTGGGATCTTCCCGGCCAGGGCTTGAACCCGTGTCCCCTGCATTGGCAGGCGGATTCTTAACCACTGTGCCACCAGGGAAGCCCCTGCCTACCTCTTGTCTACAGACAAACTTTAGCCTCCCAGGCCTTCCCCACATTTCAAAGAACACGTTTAATCAGAGAAGTGAGAAAATGCAGAAACAAACGAAACAAATAAGACAAAATAATAAGTTTAGCCGTTAAACAAAGTCAAGGACTTTTAGTTCCTTCTCAGGGGCTATATAGTATTCTGAGCTATATCCTTTGAGCTGTTTTTCAGATACTGAAACCCCAACCAGGTGGAAGAAGTTAACAGTATAGTGCCCACAAGCACACAGACCCCAGACTGGTTGGAATCAGAAGGCTGATGATGTTAACTCCTTATTACCTCAACACTAACCAATCACAAGAATGTCCACGAACTGATCACACACCCTGCAACCCTCTCCTTCACCCTGTCTTTTAAAAACCTTTCTCTGAAAACCATTGGTGAGTTCAGATCTTTTGAGCATTAGCTGCCCAGACTCCTTGTTTGGTGTCTGCAATAAATGCTGCAATTTCCTTCACCACAACCCAGTGTCAATAGGTTGGCTTTACTGCACACAAAGAGACCCAAGTTTGGTTCAGTAACACATGCACTCCAATGTTCATAGCAGCACTATTTACAATAGCCAAGATATGGAAGCAACCTAAGTGTCCATCAATAAACGAATGGATAAAGAAGATGTGGTGATACACACACACACACACACACACACACACACACACACACACACACACACAATGGAATACTACTCAGCCATAAAAAATAAAATTTTTGCCATTTGCAACAACATGGATGGATCTGAAGTGTTTATTCTTAGTGAAATAAGTCAGAGAAAGACAAATACTGTATGTTAACATTTATATGTGGAATCTAAAAAATAAAACAAGTGAGTGAATATAACAAAACAGAAACAGATTCAGAGATATAGAGAACAAACTAGTGGTTACCGGTGGGGAGAGGGAAGAGGGGAGGGGCAGGTCAGGTGTAGGGGATTAAGAGGTACAGGCTACTATGTATAAAATAAATAAGTTACAAGGATATATTGTACAGCACAGGGAATATAGCCAAAATTTCATAATAACTTTAAATGGAGTAAAATCTATAAAAATTTTGAATCACTATGTTATATATCTGAAACCAATATAATATTGTAAATCAACTATACCTCAATAAAAAAACTATTATTCAAAATACACAAACCTAAGTAAGTGTAGAAGAACTGTAAATACTTAAACATTCAAATTAATTTTTATAAGTTTGCAGAATTTATGGTTCTGAAATTATTAAAATTTAAAATTGCATGAAGGAAAAGAAAAAGGTAGCTTACCCCAGGATTGTGGTGGGTGTTCAAAGGTCAACTGATACAAGGCATGTGAAATAGTACCTGACACATAGTAAGTGCTCAGGGCATTTGAGCTATTAATATGGGTAAGCCCCCGAGCCTCAGTTTCCTCATCTGCAAGATGGGGCTAAGGGGTTCTCTTCATGGGGAAGGACTCAGTGGGATCAGTAAGCACAGCCTTACTGTGCTCACATGTAGCCAGGTGCCCAACTGGCATTAGCTGATATTGACCTTGTAACCCGGATGTTAAAATGGTTTTCTTTTCTGCCCCAATTTCAGCTGAGACATGGAAGGTAAAATACAATACAAGCAGTACTGCTCCTCTGTGCTGGATGTGCTGAGAGACCAAGGATCACTTTGGCCAGTATTTGTCCAATCACACTCAGGGGTGTAAATGAGGCAGAATAAAGGCTGCCCTGGAGAGAGCCAGTGGTGGACTGTGTGTTCTTCGGGGTGCAGCGTGTTTACTTCACTCCAGCACCCCTCCTCGTGGCAGCCTCCCCGAGATGGGCAGCCAGGCCTCCCTGCAGCCATGCCAGCCTGTGTCTGTGGGCTTTGCCCTGTGCCCACCAGGTGCTTAAGGCTCAGTTAATGTTTACCACCGTCCTGAGCTCAGATGCGCGTGGTCCTGGAGTCAGACTGCTGGCTCCACCTCCTGCCACCTTGGCTTGTGGGTTACCCTCCCTGAACGTCGTCGGCCTCCTTAGCTGAGGATGTGGATGGTATATTGTTTATTATTATTATTGTGGTAACATACAATTTACCACCTTAACCACTTTTTAGGCGTACAGTTCTGTACCATTAACACTGCACAACATCACATTGTTGTGCAACCATCATTGCCACCTATCTCCAGAACTTTTTCATCTTGCACAACAGAAACTCTATACTCATTCAACAACTCCTGGGGCTTCCCTGGTGGTGCAGTGGTTAAGAATCTGCCTGCCAATGCAAGGGACACGGGTTCAAGCCCTGGTCCGGGAAGATCCCACATGCCGCGGAGCAACTAAGCCCGTGCGCCACAACTACTGAGCCTGTGCTCCGCAACAAGAGAAGCCACCGCAATGAGAAGCTTGTACACTGCAATGAAGAGTGGCCCCCGCTCGCTGCAACTAGAGAAAGACTGTGCGCAGCAACAAAGACCCAACGCAGCCAAAATAAATAAAATAGATTAAAAAACAAAACAAAAAAACCACAACTCCCCATCCCCCTCTCCCCAGCCCCCCTGGCAGCCACCATTGTACTTTCTGCCTCTATGAATCTGACTAGTCTATGGACCCCATATGAGTGGCATCATACACTTTGTCTTTTTGTGTCTGCTTTATTACACTTAGCATCCTGTCCTCAAGGCTCGTTCATATCGTAGCAGGTGTCAGCATTTCTTTCCTTTTTAAGGCACTTCTCTCTGACCCATTCTTCCACGGGTCCTGACTATCCAGAGGTGTCCCAGGATTACAGCCCCGTCCCTGCTGCTCACAGTGTCATCAACACATGGGTAAATTCCAGAGCTGTGCAAGGACGTCCATGTGTGGCCCACTTTGGAAGATTTCCCTCCAACTGGTTAAAATAATAAGATACAAAGTACTTAAAGAGAGAAATTTTTCCCATCTAGAAAACTCATTTATAAAAGGCTATTCTCCATGAAATGAAATTATTATTTCTATGCATGAAGAAGGTAAGAGTATGAGGAAGCATTTTCCGAAGTGCCATAGTGAATCTGGACTTCAGGGTGACCTTTGGTAAGGTCCTTTATTATATCCTCAGGGGCAGGTGTTTACAGGTATAACCTTAGGCTTCCCTGATTCTTTTAATCTGGATAAAGCCCATCACAAGATGTGGCGGAGACAGGAGGGGGACCCAGAGGCTGTGGGTTAGTGGCAGGGGCATCTGCCCTGATTTTCAGCAGTCACTTGGTTTTGGCTGCAGATCTGGCTGTGAGCAATGGAAAATGAGCTCCCTTTGGGACTTCTTCTGGTGCCTCTGATCAGTGAGGAGCTCTGCACGGCGGGGTCTCAGAGAATAAGTATGGCAGCTGGCAAGGTGGACTGAGCGATTAACGCAGCACTTAGGATGTTGTTACCTGCAAGGCGAAGGGATTTCCCTGTAAACAGCCTGACAATTCCTGTAAAGGTAAATGAGGGCCGGCTGACTAGGCTTCTTCAGCTGTCCTCCTGACACACGGCTCCACACCACAGTAATTCTGCCACGGGGACACATTCCTTCACCCTCTGATGGTGACGGAGGAGGAGAATCCAACTCCTCCCACCCCATGACATGAAGCTGATGCTCCTATAGGAACTACAGATGTGGGAAATGGTGGTAGGGTTGGCAGAATTGATGGGTTTGATGGTCAGGGAACCCAGAGAGGCCTGAATCCTGCCCACAATCCATCTTCCTTCCCTGGGGGGTCTGAGGGAGATGGACACCCTAGGAAGAAGCACCTCTTCTTTGTTAGCTGGACAGGGGTCCTGAAAATCCAGCCTGAGAATCCAGAAAGCTGGGCGTTACAGAAAACCCTTTTGGGTACTAGTTTCATCCCACCCCACACTCTCCATCTCCAAGGCTCAGCCATACGGCACATCACTGTGGCTGCCTGGAGGGCAGGTAGGAGAAACAAGATAAGGATGGCCACTCTTATCACTTCTGTTCTACCTTGTGCACAGAGCAAAACAGAAAGAAAAATAAGATGCGTAAAGAATTGTTAAGGAAAAAAAAACTATTCACAGTGAAACGAAATGTTTGTGTGTGCAGATAGTCCAAAGAAATCTACACATACACACACACACATTAATAGAATTAATAAGCAAATTTATCAGTTACAGAGCACACAATATAAATCAATTATATTTCTATATACCCGCAATTGTTCAGCACCATTTGCTGAAGACTATCCTTCCTCCACTGAATTGCCTTTTCACCTTTGCCAAAAATCAATTGATCAGGGCTTCCCTGGTGGTGCAGTGGTTGAGAGTCCGCCTGCCGATGCAGGGGACACGGGTTCGTGCCCCGGTCTGGGAAGATCCCACATGCTGCAGAGCGGCTGGGCCCGTGAGCCATGGCCACTGAGCCTGCGCGTCCGGAGCCTTTGCTCCGCAACGGGAGAGGCCACAACAGTGAGAGGCCCACGTACCACAAAAAAAAAAAAAAAAAATCAATTGATCATATGTGTGCATCTATTTCTGAACTTTCTATTCTGTATATCTATTTGCTTATCTTGACACCAGTACTGCATGGTTTTAAATATCATAACTTTATAATAAGTTTAGAAGTAAAATAGCTTAAGTTCTCTTTTTCTTTTTTAATGTTGTTTTGGCTATTATAGGTTCTTTTGATTTCCATAAGAATTTTAGAATCAGCTACAAAAAAAAAAAGCCTACTGGAATTTTCATGGGATTGCATTGAATCTATAGATCAATTTAGAGAGAACTGACATTTTAATATCGAGTCTTCTTATTCATAAGTATATATTTCTCCTTTTATTTGGGTGTTCTTTAAATTCAGTCAGCATTATTTTATAGTTTTCAGTGTACAGGTCTTGTACATCTTGTCAGATTTATACTTAAGTAATAGGTATTCGATGTTACTGTAAATGGTATTTGCTTTTTAAATTTCAATTTTTGATTATTCATTGCTAGTATGTGGAAATACAATTGGTTTTTTATATTGACCTTATATCCTGCAACCTTGGTAAAATCACTTACTGGTTTTAGTAGTTTTATAGATTTTTGTAGAATTTTCTATATAGATGATCATGTTATTTGCAAACAAAGCTTAACTTCTTCCTTTCTAATCTGGATCCCTATATATCTTTTTCTGGCCTTAGTGCATTGGCTAGAACTTCCTGTACAATGTAGGACAGAAGAGGTAATGGATATTCTTGCCTTGTTCCAAATCTGATGTGAAAGCATTCTTTCACCATTAAGTATGATATTAAAAGTAGGTTTTTCAGGCTTCCCTGGTGGTGCGGTGGTTGAGAGTCTGCGTGCCGATGCAGGGACACGGGTTTGTTCCTTGGTCCGGGAAGATCCCACATGCCGCGGAGTGGCTGGGCCCGTGAGCCATGGCCGCTGAGCCTGCGCGTCCGGAGCCTGTGCTCTGCAACAGGAGAGGCCACAACAGTGAGAGGCCCGCGTACCGCAAAAAAAAAAAAAAAAAAAAAAGGTTTTTCCTAGATGCCCTTTATCAGGTCAAGGAAATTCCTTTTTATTTCTATTTCACTGAGAATTTTTGTCAGAGATGGACAGTGGATTTTATCAAATGCTTTTTCTGTATCTATTGAGATGATCATATGGTTTTTATTTTTGACTCTGTTAATATAGTTGTATTGATTGGTTTTCAAATGTTTAACCAACCATTAGTTGCTAGAACAAACCCCACTTAGTCATTATGCATTATCTTTTTTCATATATTATATAAAAATATATTTTATATATTTTTAATATATTATTATTTAGGATTTGATGCCTAAACTTGTTTAAAATTTTTACGTCTATCTAAATGAGTGATATTTGTCATTTTCACTTATATTATATATCTTTGTTGGGTTTTGGTATATAAGTAATGCTAGCCTCATAGAATGAATTGGGATGCACGCCATTCTTTTCGATTTTTTTGGAAGAGTTTGTGTATAACTGGCATTATTTCTTCTTCTTCTTCTTTTTCTTTTTTTTTTTTGCGGTACGCGGGCCTCTCACTGCTGTGGCCTCTCCCGTTGCGGAGCACAGGCTCCGGACGCGCAGGCTCAGCGGCCACGGCTCACGGGCCCAGCCGCTCCGCGGCATGTGGGATCTTCCCGGACC
>NC_041226.1:86470034-86513603 GCF_002837175.3 Physeter macrocephalus
AGCCGCTCCGCGGCATGTGGGATCTTCCCGGACCGGGGCACGAACCCGTGTCCTCTGCATTGGCAGACGAACCCTCAACCACTGCGCCACCAGGGAAGCCCTATTTCTTCTTAAAGTATTTGCTGGAACTCACCAGGAAAGCCATTTGGACCTGGAATTTTCTTTATGGAAAAATTCTGGATAATAAATTCAATTTCTTTAGTAGCTGTAAGGCTATTCAGATTATCTATTTCTTCTTGAGTGAGCTTTGATAATTTGTGTTTTTCAAGGACTATTTCATCTAAGTTGAATTTATTGACATAGGATATTTGTAATATTCCCTGATTGTCTTCTTAATATCTGCAGAATCTGTAGTGACGTCACCTTTCTCATTCCTGACATTGGTAATTTGTTTTTTGTTATTCTTTTCTTCATCAGTCTGGCTAGAGGCTTATCAACTTAATTGATTTTTCTCAAAGAACCAGTTTTTGGTTTCATTGATTTTTCTTTTTGTCTTGTTTTGCTTTCTATTTTATTCATTTTTGCTCTGATCCTTATTTCCTGTCTTCTGCCTATCTTGGGTCTCATTTACTTTTCTTTTTCTAGTTTCCTAGTTTTCTTCTTTTTTAAACATAGGCATTTAGTATTATAAATTTCCCTCTAAGTACTTCTTTAGCACCACAAATCGCGATTGGTTGTGTTTTCATTTTTCATTCAGTTAAAAACATTTCCTAATTTCCTTTTAAATTTCTTCTTTGAACAATGGGTTATTTTAAAATGTGTTATTTAGCTTCCAAATATTTAGGGATTTTCCAGTTATCTTTCTGTTATTGATTTCTAATTTAATTTCATACACTAGAGAACATATTTTCTATGGTTTGATTCCTTTTGAATTGACTGAGACTTGTTTTATGACTTGGAATATGGTCTATCTTGGTACATTTGAGAAGAACATATATTCTACTGATGTCGGGTAGAGTGTTCTATAAATGTCAATTAGGTCCAAGTTGGTTGATAGTGTTGTTCAAGTCTTCTGAAGACTTACTGATTTTCTGTTTACTTCTATCAATTATTGAGAGGGTTGTTGAACCCTTTGGCTAGAATTGTGGATTTATCTATTTCTTCTTGCAGTTCTAATGGTTTTGCTTTATATACCCTAAAGCTGTTATTAGGTACAGAAACATTTAGGACTCATGTTCTCTTCATGAATTGACATATTATGAAATGACCATGTTTATCCCTGATAATATTCTTTGCTCTGAAATCTTCTTTATCTGATATAAATACAGCTACTCCAGCTTTTTAGAAAAATCTATGTTGGCATGGTATCTTCTTCCCCCTTTTTCTTTTTAACCTACTTGTGTCTTATCCTTAAAGTTGGTTTCTTCCAACAAGCACCTACTCTATAGCACAGGGAACTCTGTTCAATATTACGTAACAACCTAAATGGGAAAAGTATTTGGAAAAGAATAGATACATGTGTATGTATAACTGAATCACTTTGCTGTACACCTGAAACTAACACAACATTGTTAATTACCTATACTCCAATATAAAATAAAAAGTTAAAAAAAAAGTTGGTTTCTTACAGGCAGCAAGCATGTAGTAGTTGGATCTTGCTTTTTTATCCAATCTGACAATCTTGAGATTTTAACTGGGGAATTAGACCATTTACATTGAATGTGATTATTGATATGGCTGGGTTTAAATCAACTATCTTGCTGTTTGTTTTCCTTTTGTTACTTTCTGCCTTCTTTTTCTGCCTTCTTTTGGATTAGTTTTAATGATTCCATTTTATCCCCTTTGTTGGTTTATGAGCTATAACTCTTTGTTGTGCTATTTTGGTGGTTGCTTTAGGGTTTACCAATACATCTTTAACCTACCATAATCTGTCTTTAACTAACGTAGTACTTCAGGGGTAGTTGATGAACCCTACAACAGTATGTTTTCATTTCTTCTCTCCCAGACTTTCTGTTATTGTTGTCATACATTTTTTTCTACCTTATAAAACCCTTAATACGTTATTATTTTTGCTTTAAATAGTTATCTTTTAGAGACTTGAAAAATACCACCCCCTCCCCAATTTTTATATTTACTCATGTAGTTACCATTTCTGATGTCTTTCATTATTTTCCCCCCAACTCTCCTCTCTTTCCAGGGACTCTCATTACACACATCTCAGGCTGCCTCAAGTTGTTCTTCAGTTTACTGATGCTCTATTCCAATTTTTTTCTCAGGCTTCTTTTGTGTGGTTCATTTTGGGTCGTTCCTATTGCTATGTCTTCAAGTTCACTAATCTTCCTCTGAAGTGTATAATACTGTGTTAATCCGATACAGGATATTCTCATTTCAGACATTACAGTTCTCATCTCTAGCTTGATCTGGGTCTCTTCCATGCCTCTATTTAACATGTTGTCTTTTTTTTTTTTTTTTTTTAGCTTCTTAAACGTATACAGTTTTAATAATGATTGAAAAATTCTCAACCACTAATTTTATCATCTGGGTCACTTCTGGATTAGTTTCAATGGATTTTTCTCATTACAGATATTTCTCTTTTTGCCTACTTGGTAATTTTTGATTGGATGCTGGAAATTGTGAAATTTACTTTGTTGGGTACTGGGTATTTTTGTATTCCTGTAAGTTTCTTGAGCTTAGTTCTGGGATCTTATTTGGAAACGATCTTATTCATTTGGGCTTTGCTTCTAAGCTTTGTTAGATAAGAATGGCATTTTGTTATGATTGATTTTCCCCTACTACTGAAGTAAAACCCTTCTGAGTACTCTACCTAATGCAAAGTGAATAATGTGGTTTTCCACTTTGGTTGATAGGAACCAGCACTAGTTTATGCCCTAAAGTTCTTTAGGATTTTGCCTCTAATCCTTTCATGTTGCTTTTTCTCCAGACATGGCATTTCCTCACATGCATGCGCTGATCAGTACTTAGTACTTGAGACAGTCCCTCTGCAGAGTCCAGAGCTCTCTCTGTGCAGCCCTGTCCTCTCTGATACTTTGCCGTATGAACTCAGAAAGACCACTGAGCTCTACTTGGATGCTCCTTCCCAATGCTGTGATCTGGAAATGTTCCCTAGGCAGGAAACTAGGGCAATTCTAGGGCTCACCTCATTTGTTTCTTGAATTTCAGGGGTCACTGTTGTTTGCTGTTTGATGCCGTTTTGAAAACTGACTGGCATTTTAGTTGTTTCAGAAAGAAGGTAAATCTGGTAACTACTAACTCATCTTGCTGGAAACAAAGTTACCTTACTTGGAAGTAAAAGAATCTGTAGGCCAGTGTCACGCATTTCCACAATTTCTGGAGGAAAAGAACTCTGAAATAACCAAGAATTAGAGGGACTGATTTTTTTTTTTAAAGGTATTACTGCAGCAATGTCACAAGAACACCATGATCTACCAAAAGGAAAAACAACAGTAATCCTAAAATTTATGAATTCATCCATAAGCAGCAACTGAAAACCATGACCAATTCAAGGCAATGCTGCTCGCTGAAAAATACCTGGCCCTCCCCCAAACTGCAAGAATTCCCACCCTCTTGACAGGCACTCAGGCAGTGGAGAGTTGCACAACAGCTAGACATCTCAACAGGCACCTAGAGTTCTCCGTAGACTTTCCCCATGCTTTCAACTTGTGAATACCTAATACAGGTAACCTTTTCTAACTCGGTAAGTCATTTTCCTTGCATGTGAAGGAAACCTAAGGAATTCTGTGTTGAAGAACAGACTTCCATTTTAGATCCATAGACTCTTCTAAAGGATGTTGCCCAGAGGCTTGGGCACTTGGTCCATAGCTCTGGTGTCAGTAGCCAAGATACAGACTGAAGGAGTTTTACTTTAAGGATGAGCAGTGTAAATTTTGTCTTCCTCTCTAGCCCTCTGGCCTCTCTTACCTCTCCAATCTGATATTAGTGCTAGGAAATAAACAGGAGTCACTCACTATTTGACAGTATTAATAAACTTACAAATGGCAACGGATCACCATAACATAGGTCCCCATGGTCCTGTTTCCTGTTACTAGGCAGTGAAGTCAAGTACACTTTGACTATTCTATTTGTTCTTGACAGAAGTTTAGCTTTAAGATAAAATAAACATCTTTGCTTAAGAATCCGACTGGAAATTAAATTGACTTTTGGATAGAATAACTCTATCTACTCAGGCAAGTTGCTCTCACGCCCTGATCAGCATTAAATGATGAGCAGAGCTGGGGCCCCTTCTCATTCCAGATACCCCAATCCAATCACTGTGATACAATACTCCTTTATAGGTAAGATGAGCCACTGGAAAGAAAAATGAGTTTGAGAGAAGCCCAAGGTACATTCCGATTTTATATCCAAGAGGCAGTGGATGGACACCATCAGGAAAAGGCTCATCTCTACAATAAAAATCAGACTAGAAGCTTCTTCAAAGGCAGGGTTTTAATTTCTGTGTATTCGCAGGTTCCAGTTTCAGGCCCAGAGCATTTTGAGAGACCTCACTTTAACATGGATCACTGGAAAGTGAAATCTCACCTTCATGGGTGCCATTCCATTGGGGAAAACTGTGCAGAGAGGGCATTTAGGGACACCCAAGGGCGATGAGGGACAGCTCTGGGTGAACTGCCAAAGGCGGGAGGAGGCAGGGCCCACTGGTTTGTACCTTTGAGCTACAGGCACCTGTGGACAAGGCGAAGTCTCAAATGGACCACGTGTTCCTGCCACCCCTTAGTCCTTCAGAGACCACGTGGACCCACGTTATAGCTAGATCCCCATGATGCAACTTTAAAAAAAAAAAATTTATTTATTTTTAATTTTTGGCTGTGTTGGGTCTTCGTTGCTGCGCGCAGGCTTTCTCTAGTTGCGGTGAGTGGGGGCTACTCTTTGTTGCAGTGCACGGGCTTCTCATTGCAGTGGCTTCTCTTGTTGTGGGGCACGGGCTTCAGTAGTTGTGGCACACGGGCTCAGTAGTTGTGGCTCGCGGGCTCTGGAGTGC
This sequence comes from Physeter macrocephalus, assembly GCF_002837175.3. Taxonomy (NCBI): domain Eukaryota; kingdom Metazoa; phylum Chordata; class Mammalia; order Artiodactyla; family Physeteridae; genus Physeter; species Physeter macrocephalus. The sequence goes on from NC_041226.1 coordinate 86,474,992, forward strand.
AGGCTCAGTAGCTGTGGTGCATGGGCTTAGTTGCTCTGCAGCATGTGGGATCTTCCCGGACTGGGGCTCGAACCCGTGTCCCCTGCATTGGCAGGCGGATTCTTAACCACTGCGCCACCAGGGAAGTCCCGTGACTTTCAATAATTGATTTTTATTGTATGGCTGAAAACATGAAAATAAAATGTTTACCACAAGTTTAACTGTGGACACTTTTCTTATCCAGTGAACATCTATTGCACAAGCTGAGCCATCATGTGTATCTTTAAGTTGTAATGCTCTGAGCAAGATTTTACCTCTGGACAGTCGAGCTCATTTGTTTTGGAGTATAAACAGCTAACAGAGCAAGCGACTCAGATCTTGCAGCAGACTCATCTTAGCTCTTTGATTGCTGCCATCACACTGAGCGCAGTATGAGAAGTGGGTCAGGAATGGGGAGCTTGGCCTTCTGCTCTCTAATAAATAACGATGATGATAATAATAATACCAGCTTTATATATAATGTCTCATTTAATCATCAACAAATCTAGACAAATATATTACCATTCCCCCTTTTTACAGATGATACAACTGAGGCTCAGAGAGGTTAAGTGACTCGCCTTAAGTCACACAGCCAGGATGGGATTCAAGCCCAGACACACACATGACCTCAACCAATAAACTCTACTTGCTGGATTGAGTCGCTTTCTTCCTTTTTTGGGGTCTGAATTCCCTTCTGTATTGAGGATAGAATCGAACAGGATCATCTTCGGCCCCCAGATGCCAGCTTCTTTGATTCCCGCTTGGGCCAGCGGGGAGCGGAGGTGGAGGGAGGCCGGGAGGAGCGATGAGCTGGACTCGCCGCGATGTGTGGCCCGGGCCCGCCTGTGTCCCCATCACCACACTGACTCTCTCTGCAGCTGGAGGGCTAGGGCCGCGAACGACGTGGAGAATCTCTGGCCAGGGCTGTGGAATGGACGGGACTCCACTCATGAGCAGAGGGGCGGAACAATGGAGTAACTGCCGCCTCGCTGGGTCTGTGGCCAACCGCCTGTGGGACTCTGGAAAGCCTCAAAGCCAGAGCCCGGAGGAGACAGCGGAGGAAAGAGGGGCCTGGACAGCCAGAGGGCGTGGGGCCAGCTGCTTCATCCGGGGTCTGACTGCCTTCCTCCTCCGGAAGCGGACGCGAGCCCCCATCTGCACATGGTGCGCGCCAACGCCGGCGCCGCAGACTCAGCCCCGCCCCCGCCCCGCCCCGCCCCCCTGGGGTTGCGGTTCAGTCGGACGATCACGCACAAGGTTGGAGCAGCAGAGCGGCGGCAACCGACTACACGACCGGCAGCGCGTTTACCGTGGTCCACACGCAGTGTCAGCTGCTTTCCGTGGGGGTAGACACGACAGGCATGTGGGGGGCTCGGCAGTGCCCCTGGCACAACTGGGCAGGTACTGCCTCTAGAATGAACGACCACCTTGAGGGAGGACGATCACGGGAGCCAGCGGTGGAAGGCCAGGGCCCAGCCGAGGGCAGGCGGGTGCGGTGCGGGGCAGGGCCGCAGGCACTGCCCCGGTTCCTTCTGGCTCCACCGCTGCCCGGCTTAGGACTCAGCAAACTGCTTACTCTCTTGGTCTCACTCTCTTCTGGAAGATGTTACGTTAAACGTGCAGACAGTAATCATTCAACGAACTATCACTACTGTTGTCACTGAATACGAGAGAGGAACGTGTATTGGAAACACAACCTGCCGGAAGTAAATAAGCTATGCTTTTGTCCAGCGACACCGACGATGAAGCAAGGAGGACTTTCAAGGAAGCTGGCTCCAGCAGAAAGGTTCCACGGTAGAAGTAATTGGGAAATGGCAGACTATTGCATCTTATTGATTTACAAAGCAGATTTGCATATTAAAGGCTCAAAAGAGTCCGATAAAAAGATGTGTTAAATTTCATTCTGTTCATTCTTTTCCCCAACGTATCTGACCGTGGAACCCTTCTTATTTTGGCTGAGTCTACAAACGTTCCATAGGAAGCATTCTGAAGACAGAGGAGGTTTGGGGGCTAAAACCATCTCAGTGTAATTGCTTTTTTTTCCTCCTGTGAGTGACGAAGGAACAGACAAATCAGAGAGAACCGGGGTAGGAGCAGGAAGAGACGGATCCCGGAAGCCCGGGGCCGGGAGGTGCACCTGCCCCTGCTTTCCGCCCAGCAGGTGACACCAGAAGGAGCAGGAGAGCCGGCCAATGCCTGGGAGCACTGGGCAGGCGCTCTGTGAGGAAACCGCTCTGAGCCGGAACCCACAAGTTGATGGAACTGAAGAGAAAAGGAAAGGATGACAGAGCCAAGCTCAGGAGGATGCAGGACACTGCCCCTCCTCCTCCTCCAGTACTTTGTCCGAAGCACAACGTGGCGACCAGAGACAGCGGGACTGAGTCGCGTCGGGAGACAGGATGAGGTCAAGGAGGGGACCTCCTCCCACCCGTTAATCGGGGAGACCTCACAGAGGCGGCGTTCAGAAGCTGCCCGAACAGGAAGGCGCTGACAGCCCACCTGTGCTTTCGTATTTCCTTTTTGAGCAGGTGCCCAAAATGCAGCTGAAGCTTAAACTCGGTGCCCCTCATCAACAGTTTCAGAAAGATCCCTTACGCTGGACTCAGGGCAAAATAAACACAGCCATGGGGGTGCGGGTCTCTTTCAGATGCTCCACAGGAAGAAGATATTTATAGTTATTGCCATTAAAAGGTTTCTCTAAATGTGGACCACGGACCATCTGCGTGGGAATCACCTGTGAAGCTTATCGAAAACACAGCTCGAAGGGACCAACTCAGCTCTGCCGAGGCAGAATCTCAGACTGAAGTGGAGGCCTCCTGCGCTGGAGCTTGGTTAAGCAGGCGCCCTCCCGGGCCCATCTGCGGTCACGCTCCCTTCTCACGGGGACATGACCCTCACACTCGCGGCTGCTCTCCGTTTGCCCCTATTTGGGGAAGGCGCAGCCCCGCCGTCTCCTCCCCGGGCAGGCTGGAGCCACTGTGCATTCCCTGCCCAGCATCCTGGGAGCTTGGGTTTCAGGGGACGCATGCTGGCTGCACTCTGAGATGACCCCTGTCACCCCCCAGCGAAATCGACCCCAAAAAAGGAACTCAGAGGGGCTCCCGCACCAGCCATACATTCCCTGGCGGCCGCGCCCGACAGTGAGTGCGGGGGCGTTATCTGGCCGAGCTCGGCTGATACGGCCTTAGGGAGAGATGTCACATGCCACCTCGATGGAGGATTACACAGAGAATTTGAGGTCAAGGGTTTAGGCCAAACCAGCTTCTATTTATAAGAAAAGAGCCTCTGGGGGGAAACATAAGCGCAGGAGGTGGCTCCGTCTGGGGGCGGCCCAGGAGGGTGACATGCCGAGGCAGGTCAGCTCTTGCCATTTAGTCACGTTGCTCCCTTCAAGCAAGGCCCTCCGCCGCGAGCTGTGCCCATCAACGCTCGAGTTCCTTTGTCTCCAGATGGCCCTGTGGACAAACTAGGCATAGCACACGTGGGAGGAATGAGCCCCGTGCCTGGCCGTGTGGACGTCCGGGGACTGGCTCTGTGGCTGGGGGGGGCCTCACATGAGAACAGGTGGAGACGGGCTCTTCAGTTCCACAAAAACCAAAAAGGGTACCCATTAAATGACCGAAGTCCAAGCTCTTTGAGGGAGGCAGACGCCCTGATTAATGGAACATACGAACAGACTCTCACTCTCCTCTCATAAACTGCACAGAAAACAGGGTAAGTCATCCAGGGGCCCAATTCCGGTTTGGGGTTCCTGAAACCCAATGTGCCGCACTAGGAGACTCCTCTTCTGATGAGCGTTAAGAAACTACTGCCTTCAGCCCGAGGGCGTCCAGTACCAATTTCAGTCCTACTGAATCAGAACCTGCCAGACTGGGGCTTCTGAGTCTGTACTTTACACAGAGCCCCTAGCAGAGCGAGGGCCGGCAGGGCAGGCTGTGGCCCAGGGTACCTCCCTGGGGTCTACCCTCCCAACAAGCCACGAGAACCAGCCAGGTCATACTGGCTGTAATGTGACAAATTCAATCACATGGAAAACTTTTATTAACACCTTTCAAAATACAACTTTCCAGTATATAAAAATCTAAATAACTGTCCCTTTCCAACCCTCCTCTGCCAATGACCCACGCCAAAGTGCTGTCCTATTCTGTGCCCGAAAGATAACAAATTCTTATGCCTACGCTTTGGTGCAAGGCAGTCCTTGTTTGCCAGCAACTGGCTAGGACATCAGAGGCCTAAGCACTAAAATATGCCGAGACCTGAAGAACACTGCATTACAAGCACTTTAATGAGACCAAAGTCACGACCTCTAGGCCACCCTAGCCAACACTTGCCTGGTGGCATCGGGCAGTAGCAACATCTTCTCAACTCCTGGGTCTACCCAAGGGTTATGCGCACTGCGGTTCACAGACAGGGGCCAGGAGTGGTCACCAATGTCACCGTCACCTACTGGAGATAAAAGCTGTTTCTCAATCAACTGTCCACCTCGCCGCCAGAGTATAAGAAATTAGCCGTGGGACACACAGTGCCCAAGAGCCAAACTGAGAGGATGAGCAGAGGTGTTCCAAGGGCAGCACACCTGTCATCAGCACCCCCTGGCAGGTTTTCCACACCTGCCTCACAGCTACCTGTACTCTGAGGTGTTATTACCTCTTCTGAAACTCAGCTAATGCCTGCATAAGTGAGTTTCTTTCCCTCTACTCAGTCACGAAGTTGGCACCTTGAGGGGCCTCATACCCAACAGCAAAAAGGACGTGAAGAAAAGACACCGAGTTATGGCCTCAAAAAGGCGCTGGCCAGCACTCAGCCTCTTCCCCCTGGGGAGAGCCCCAGTCCGAGGAGACCAGGGGAGACTGTCTGGGAGAAGCACCTGCCTATCCGTATCCTATGCTGGATCCTTTTGGCAGCCGTCTTTGAAGACACATGCTGCTGGCCGATGGCAGGCTGTGCAGGTTTCTCAGAGCCACAGAAATGAGGAAACCTCTCTCCTTGGCTGTGACCTGAAAAAGCCCACATACATTCTGTATGGAAACAGGCCAAACGGTTTAATAGCGGGGGGGGGCGCGGGGAACAACCAACACAATATATAAAACAAAACAAGCAATCAAGCATCTCTGGAGTTTGGTTTCTGCTGTTTCTTTCGGGGTGTGTATTTCAATGAGAACATCCAGTTCAAAGGACTGCTCCAAGGCTTCTCAGTGAAGGGGAGCTGAGAACGCAGTTGGTCACAGGAACGGAAAGGAACACCGACACCCACTCAGCTTCTCCAGCCACCAAAGCCCTGGACAGACCTGCAAGGAAGCGCCGGGAGAGGCAGATCAGCTCCTGCTCTGAGGAAGGGCTTCGGGGCTCGCGCCACTCCCTGTGTTCAAAGTTCAGGACTCTGAATTTTTAATGTCATGCAGTTCCGCACAGAAGCATAGAGCGAGGATCAAAAAAATAAGACTTGGTAATCGGCTGGGAGCCCAGGAAGCTCCTGAGACACGAACAGCAAAATGAGCAAAAGCATCTCTCGAGTCCTGCCTTCCAGACTTTGCTCATCAGAAGGCACAATCTTCTCTCTCAGGCTCAGCCCTTGAGGAGAGGCCAAGCCGGGCACCTCCTGCCACATGCCCGGGATCAGCAAGTCCACAGAACCCAAAGCCTGCCGCCAGACCCCCATGCTGCCAGGACAAGCTTTTAAACCAGGAAAAATGGGCACAAAATGTACAAACAGAGCAGAAACTAGTATTTTCACATACCACACACTCTTCCATCCTTCGTTAATGACTCAAAATAACTGAAGATAGATACTTACGAGCTAGATGATCCAAAGCTAAATCCTGAAAAAGAGGAAAAGGGTGCAGTTAAAACACACACACACGGGGCTTCCCATGGCGCAGTGGTTAAGAATCCACCTGCCAATGCAGGAGACATGGGTTCGAGCCCTGGTCCGGGGAGATCCCACATGCCGCGGAGCAACTAAGCCCGTCCGCCACAACTACTGAGCCTGCGCTCCAGAGCCCTCGAGCCACAACTACTGAGCCCGCGTGCTGCAACTACTGAAGCCCACAGGCCTAGAGCCCGTGCTCTGCAACAAGAGAAGCCACCGCAATGAGAAGCCCCTGCACTGCTGCACCGCAACAAAGAGTAGCCCCTGCTCGCCGCAACTAGAGAAAGCCCGCGCAGCAACAAAGACCCAAAGACCCAACGCAGCCAAAAAAAAAAAAAAAAAAAAAAACACACCACCACACCCTTGAAAGACAAAGGTGGTCTCTAGGCCGCATTCTTTCCCTCCCTTTGTCTCCCTCCTCCTGCACTGCCTGCAGGTCCGGGCCGGCAGGAAGTTCCGTGGTCTTCTGGGTATTTCAGGGTTCTTCCCTCCTCCCCGGCGGGCACTGGCAGAGGGTCTTGGGTAGGCGCCCTCTCACCGCTGCACCGTGCCACACAGATCCACTGCGTCGCGAAAATATGTTTTTCTACTTCTCCCATCCACTTGTTTCCCCTTCTTCTTGAGGCCAGAGCAGCAAGACACTCAGGTTCTAGGCCTGGCTCTGCTGCTCAGCGTCTGGCCCTTTGGGCAGATTGGTTCCTTGGAGTTTTTGTGTCATTTGTAAAATAATAACGATGCCTAACTTCTGTGTCTAATAAGTGTGGTGCAAGGATAAAAGCAGAATGCACACACTGTACTATGTGAAGAAGTAGAGTGTCAAACAAATGAAAGACATTTTGTAAAGTCTCTACGTCTTATTTTGATTTTTTTCTATATCTTATTTTTTGGGTCCGATTTTTAATTTTTTTTATTTTTTTGCGGTACTCGGGCCTCTCACTGCTGTGGCCTCTCCCGTTGCGGAGCGCAGGCTCCGGACGCGCAGGCTCAGCGGCCGTGGCTCCCGGGCCCAGCCGCTCCGCGGCATGTGGGATCCTCGCGGACCGGGGCACGAACCCGCGTCCCCTGCATCGGCAGGCGGACTCTCAACCACTGCGCCACCAGGGAAGCCCGAGTCTGCTTTTTAAATCAAGGTTTAGTAGAACCCGATTTTAAAATCAACGTTAGTTTTGGGGGTCCTCAAATCTTGAGAGAAAAATCAGGTCAGACATTTCTTTACTTGGTAAGAAACAGCACAGCGTTACAAATCTAATTAAAACCTGAAAAGAACATTTTGTCTTTCAAGCACTTTTGGCTTTTAAAATACTACACTGAACAGCCAGGTAAAACCACTCATTGTTTTTTTTGGGGCCGGGGGTGTCCAGGCATCTACCGAGGAGACGAAAGCAGGGGCCACGGCGAGGGAAGAGGTCCGGCCGCCTACCTCCGCTGCCGGATCCGAAGGCCGAGAATCCCCCGCTCTGGGTCCCGAACGCAGAAGACTGTTGCGACAGCGATCCGAAAGTCGGGGCGTTCTGACTGGCGAGGGTGCCAAAGGACGTGGTGGTGCTGCCACTCCCAAACCTGGGCTCCGGGGAGAAATGAGGCCGCGGTTAAGCGTGGCCACTCTGCTGCCCGACGGCCTCAGTCCCCCCTCCTGAGCCTCAGGAAGTGAGACTCGCGTGATTCGAGGTGACGTGCTTGGTTTAAAGTGGCAGCCTCTCAGAACAAACAGGCTAGAGCCCAGAGCCAACCTTCACCTCAGCTTCGGGAAGAAAAATAAAGGGACGCCATATTTGCCCAGGACCCCCCTTGCCCAGTGTCTGAGTTCTCCTCCGCTGTCTGGCAACTCCAGGTCACTGGTCCTACTCTAACCCACTCCTGCCTCGGGTCGCTCATGTACGCCTGTGGGAACTCCTCAGATGTCAGTCGGGGTCAGATACAGTTTCCTGGCCAGGGACCTGAGGAAAGGTGACAGGCTCTTTCAGAGATTTCATACCAAAGCTGGTACTCAGCTCTGCTGGACAAAATGGAACCAGCCAGTCAGGATTTATGTGGCAGAGCCCCCAGCCAAGGCAGAATCTGATACTTTTTTTTTCACTAGTGAAGAAAATAGCTGGTTTCAAATAAATAAATAAAAACCTCAAGATTCCTAGTCAACCACGAACCTTCCACCAACTTTGCAGCATTATGTGCCGGGCGGTCACTGGCGAGAACAGTGTCCGTCAGAACCTGCCAGAATACTGGCTTAAGTCGATCCCAACTCTCCTTTAAAAAGCTTTTCTTAACTTTAAGTCTTGGGGCTTCCTGACTTCCTGGGAGAAACTTAAAAGACCCATCGGTCTCTGCATGAAACCTAAGAAGCAATACATCAACTTGCTCCCTTTCCTTGAAATTCGCCAGCATTGCTGCACCAGCATCTTTCATGGAGAGGAAAGGGTATGAATAAGGAGTCCACTTGAGTTTATTTTCAAGATAAAGATGCTCTCACCCGACCAACCCTCACCCCACGTACCCTGACAGCTCTCCCAAAGAAGCCCCTGGCTCCACTCCCCAACTCTTTAGCTTTAAACGCCCTGAGCCAGTGCTGAGGACAAGGACAGCGAGAGGCCCATAAGACCTTAATCTCAGACATCCATACCTCCTTTGAAGGAGACACTTTGTAGTCATCACCACATAGACTTTACTGGGAATTTGTGGTGTGGTGAAGGCTATTTTTTCCATGGGGTTTTGGTAACCAGACCGAATTTCTGGGGCCCTTAAAAGCGAATCTCTAATATGGCATTTTCAAGTGAGGATATGCACAAGGGAGTGAGAGCCGCCTTGAAGGCTGAGCAGTCATGGAGAGTCTAAAACACGCACGGGGCCCAGGCAGTGCCTAAGGAAGCCGGCCCAGGGGACTGTGCACCCAAGACCCACTCTGGGGGTCTGGAGCGGAGCAGCGGACACAAGGAGTCGTTTGCTCAAGGACAATGGGTCTTCTGCGCAACAATCCCGAGAGGAAAGAATCTGATTAAAAACTATTCATTCAGAGTTTCCTAACAGAAGTCACCATACAAGGGGCAATCTTGGCTGTAAAGCAGCCAAGGTGAGACTGCTTTTCTTCCTTTAACCAATCCTTTAGCTCCGCCAGGAGATCAGGGATCTGCCAGCCACTGCTCCACGTATCAGGGGGCAGCGACACAGCTGATGTCCACCGTGTACTGGACAGAGTCTTCCTTGGAAGACACGAACCTTCCCCTGGAGAAAACGGGAATCCTGGAGCGACTGGTTTGCTGATTTCGAGGGAGGGGCTTTCAGCTCAGTCGAGAGTAGGGAAATAGAAGAACTTTCTTTTCAAAGCAGCAGTACTGGGCCCCAGTGCTTCTGCTGGCCTGAGCCTGTGGGCTTGCCCAGGCCTCTCTGGGGGGCTTACCCGAATCCTCCCGCGCTGGCGGCTGCGGTACCCTCTCCGAACACTTTGCCTCCCGTCGAGCCCAGAGGGCTTGTAAAGGCTGGGGCTGAACCGAATGCTGGCACCCCTCCAAACCCAGGGGATCCCCCAAAAGTAGGAGGGCTGCCAAACACTGGAGCAGCACCGAAGCCACCTGAGCAAAACAGAGGCAAACAAACAGAAACGGGGAGAAAGAAAGAAGGAGACAGGAAGAGAAGACAATGAGCAGTGAGAAACCAAATCAAAAGAGGAAGGAGAAGGGGGAAAATACGTTAGAAACTCCAATTCAAAACACTATAGCAAAGGGCAACACCCCTTCTATCAGCAAAATAACAAACCCAAACCCAAACCCAACCCAACCCGCCACCCCCTCCACTTCTAGCAGAGGGGTTTGGGGTCCATGTAGGAGAGCTCCTTGGAGTTCTAAGAATCCAGCAGACTCCGTGTTTGTCTGCGAGCTCCCTGGTCCCTCCCAGAGGCAAGCTGGACTCGTCAGCTCCAAGTCTCGTGAGATCCGACTGCCACGAAGAACCAACTCCATGCATGGCAGCAGACCCCCGCCCAGACCCTCTGCCACGTTTTGAGACTCCTCACTGAAAAGTCACGCTCAAAAGCGCCGATCCCTACCCAGCTGTCAAAGTGGTCAGAGTTTATTACTTATCATCACATAGGCAAGGCATCTCGCTTCATGGAAACACAAGTTATAAAATTAGAGGCTCAAATCCCCTCTAAGGGAGAATCTGCGAGCCGGGTTACAGAGGAGATGGAGAGGCTGACGCCCGGCCAGGTGCTTTTTACTTATTTAGAGCCTGAGAGCTCTCACATCTCTCACAGGAGTCTTTCTCTCCCGGTACAGAAGAATTTTTAAAAAATGCTCTCTCTCTGCAGTCAGGAGCTACCCCTCAATAAAAAAGCACGCCGTTTCTTGTCTGGAGGAAGGCTGCTGCTTAAGTGTGGTGAGGCAATCAGCCGGGAGGAGAGCCCTGAGCCCACGACCCCCCGGGCAGGCTCCCAGCGCGCTCACTCACGGGACACAGGCCCGCAGGGGTGGCACGCACGCAGGTGACCGCACAGGAAGGGCCAGGCGTGCCCAGGCCACCTCCCCTGACTGCTGGATGCCCATCAGGCGGGAAGACAGAAGGTCCTTCCCTGACTGTCCCTTCTGCTCCTGAGGAGGGCTCCCGAACCCCAAGATACTGCATACATCACTCTAGGCTATTAGCAGAGACACTCGCTGAGTATCTGTTGAGCAGAACAGAGCAAAACGGTACGAGACGTGTGCTCTAAAGGGCAGCATTTCTTACAGTGACTATCGGCCCAGGAGCTACACGCTGAAGGGAGGAGTGGTGGCCCAGGCAGAGCCAGGAGGCGATTTGCCCAGGGAGACGGGGACCGCATTCTCGCCCCTTCAGAAAGTGAATCCCGTTGACAGAGGGATCACTCAGGCCTTCTTACTATGAGCGTAATCACAGCACAAGCTTCGGCCACCTGCAACAGGAAAGATCAACTGCCGGACACGAAAAGCTGTCAGCTGAACGCCTTAGTCAGCTGCTACTTTGTGGCTCAATCGTTTGCTTATTTACCAGGAACAGCAGAAGCACAACTGAGAAGGTGCTTTCTGTGCGGGCTCACGTTTGGGTTTACATTCTGTATTTTAAAACCTTGAGTGAAATTCCAAGCCATGATAATGGAGACTGTTGGGTTACAAATATAACAGACTGGAAAAAAAAAAAAGTGCTAAAAAACCCTCGCAGTTGAATTATTTAAGACTGATCACAGATCTGGTTACACTTTCTTCCTGGACACATAGGCCTTTATCTAGTGCCTTGTACTCAATAGTGTTCAGAGTTCTTGGTGGAAGGTGAGTGAAAAATGAGAAGTCACAATGATACAGAAAGTACACTGGACAGGGAGGGGAGGAGATTAAGCACATAGAGACACACACACACACACACACACACACACACACACACACACACACACACACACACACACACACACCACATACCAGTGCCCCCAAAACAACGAATCCATGTCACAGCTACGTGAAACAGGAAACGGTCACTTGGGCTTTATTTCTGGAGACAGGCAACTCACTCCTGATGCTAGGGGGTTCCAATTTTATTAGATGCTTATATTTTTTTCTCCTCCAGAAGAGACAGAAATTTAGTAGTACTCAATGATAATAAGATTTCTGATTTACTGAGGGCCCTCCACGTGCCAGGTGCTGTACACCAGTTTGTTTCAGTCCTCCCAACAAACCTGGGACTCCCTCCTGCACAGGTGAGGACCCCGAGGCTCAGGGAACATGCCTCTCACCTACGCTGAGCCAGCTGGTGAGCGGTAGAGCTAGGACCGGAACAGGGCCGAGTGACCCACAAGACTACCCATCTCCTCACCACTACGTGCCACGCGGCCCCCTGCCACTGCCACCAAATCCGGCAACTCCGCTGCCAGGGCGTGGGGTGACCCCCGTGGACCGGGGGTGGCAGGAAGGTCATTTTCAGTCTGCCCCACTTCCTGTCCTCTCCTCAAATCATCTCCAGTGGTATTATTTCCTACTGCAACTGTGCTCAAGGGAGGACGGGCACTCTGGGGACTTCAGAGACCCACCCGAACCATCAACCTAGAAACCCCTCGAGACCTCAGTCTAGGTGGTTTCATGGGGCAAGTAATCAAACAGGAAAAATATTCTGAAACGTGGGAGGACACATGTTCTCTCAGACTGCAAAAATAAAAGGGGCAAAGTCTCAGGTCAACTGGGACATGATCCCAGGATAAGGAACAACATAGAAGATAAACACAAGAATCGAAGAACACATGATCAGGTTCCTGAAGAAGTAAATTTAAACGTCTGGATGATTAATACACTGGAATTTCTTAGGGAAATAACATTTGCCTCGTCAAGCAGGACCGAAACCTCTGTGGCCCTTCCATTTTTAAACCATTCACTGCAGGGAGGGGTGGCGGCAGAACAAAGCTGCAATGCTCACTTCTAGGCCACTTTAAACTCTAGGAAGGAGACAGAAACAGCAGCACCACAGCCCAACCCAGCCCAGGCACGGGTCTGAGCAGAGGTCCACGGTGCACTCAGAAACCACAGCAATTTCGGCTCTAACAGGTGGGATCCCAGGTGCTAACTTGGGGCAGCTCTGCTCCCCAGTCAGAGCCGCCCAGGCAGCTGCTTCTCAGGTAGGGTCCTTCCTCTGCAACCCCCCCATAAATTCAGAGTATCCCATACACACAAGGGAGAGGTATCCTGCCCGCTCACCTGTGGGGCATTTGCTTTAAAGAACTGCCTTCTCAGCAAACATCCTCCTCCTTTGCCCCCTGCCTTAAAAAAATCTTTTCACACAATTTGCCACACAACAAGGGCGGGTATGCACAGATCCCCTCTGTAGATCTCAGAGACAGAAAGAGGATAGAGGGGCAGCTGACAGAGATGAAGGACGGTTTTGCAGGTAAACATATATTGTTCTTTAAAATTTTTAATTTTAAGTGTAATAATACATGATTGTAAGAAGCCACACGGTTTATAAATGTATACTTTAAAAGTAATGCTGGGATAAAAAGTAGTACTGTAATGTCCTTTATTCCTGACTACATGGGTACATTCCAGCTGCAAAAATTAACTGAGCTGCATAGTTATGATATGTGGATACTGTATATGTACAGGAATATCAATACATTTATGTATGTGACACTCAAAAGTAAAAAAAAAAAGTGATTTGGGAAGGAGGACAAATGACATAGACATAGGAAATTAAATAATTAATCTGTCTTGCCATCACAGGTAATGGGCATCCAAGCAAATCTGACTGAGGACGCTTTCTTGTTTATATTTCAGTTATCATGGTCTTACATGTTCCCTCACTTTGGTTTGTTAAATGCAACTAAATATTTACAATGCCTTTCTTCCCTAAGAAAACATGAAATTCTCTTCAGGGCTGCATGCTGTGCATTCTGTGCTTTTTAACATGTCTCAGGAGACCTAGAACAGCGTCAGAAACATAGTAGATGCTCAATAATTAGAAAATGAATCTGGGGGAAAAGATCCCTTCATCCATACTCCATACTCTCCCTTGAAAACACCCCAGAGAGCCCTCCTCCCAGAGGTCTATGCAACGTTAAATATGCATCTAACAATAACCACAGCTAACAGGCATAGGAGTACCTGTTTTACTTGGAGTGGAAAACCCAAAGCCTTGGGAAGCCACACTTCCTCCTCCAGAGCTAAAGGTGCCAGCAGGTTTCTGGTCTCCAAATGATGAGCTGGCAAAGCCGCCAAACGTCTTGGCTCCACTGTTTCCAAAAAGGTTAGAGGTATCTGAAGAGAAGAAGAACACGTGTGAGGGAGATGAGAGGGAGAAAAATGTCCTTATCTCCTTCTCAGAGCAGAGAAGGAAGGAACCTCACTAGATGTCTTGGGAGCGGGGAATGACAGAGAAGTTGAGGACCCCAGGTCGCTGAGTGGTCGTGAAGCAGAACCTTCTTTGACCTGCGCGTGTGTTTTTTTTTTTTTTTTTTTTTTTTTTGCCGGTACGCGGGCCTCTCACCGCTGTGGCCTCTCCCGTTGCGGAGCACAGGCTCCGGACGCGCAGGCTCAGCGGCCCTGGCCCACGGGCCCCGCGGCACATGGGATCTTCCCGGACCGGGGCACGAACCCGTGTCCCCCGCATCGGCAGGCGGATTCTCAACCACTGCGCCACCAAGGGAAGCCCTGCGCATGCGTTTTGATGACAAGTTTTTAATCATTCTGGTGCTCAGGCTCAGGATTTCCTGGCGCGATTCTACAGGCACAAAACAGCGGGGCTGCAACGGGTCCCAGTGAAGAGGCTCTTCTGCAGAGAGGTACCTGCGTGCCCACAGGCATCACAGGTATGCCCAACACAGGACCAAGCCCGCAGCTGCACACGAGACCAATTGCTTCTGAACAGGGCTGGTTTTCATGGATCTCCTCGTGTGAAGACCAACTTCAAATTTTGTCAAACTAGAGAAAACAAAGAGCGAATCCAAGCCGAGCGCGGTGGCTTCCAGCGTCCTGCTTTTACAGTCTAGCTGGGCATGCTTGCCACTGCCTGATCTGCGCGGAGAATGGCAGACGAAATAGGAAAAACCCTGCTGCTCCTACCTCTGATCTGATAGGAGCTAGGCATGCTCTGAAGAATGTAAGGGGCCAGCAAGACTTCCAGTCTGATTTCCTCTTTCTAAGAGGTTCAGTTAAGCCCTTGACCTTTCAGATGCTTATCTAGTGGGTCGCAGCTACACACTGAATCGGCCCCAAGACTTAAAGGAAACACGGAAATGAGGGACATTCCTGGTGGTCCAGTGGTTAAGAATCTGCCTTCCAATGCAGGGGACGTAGGTTCGATCCCTGGTCGGGGAACTAAGATCCCACGTGCCGCGGGGCAACTAAGCCCGTGTGCGGCCAACTACCGAGCCCGCACACTCTAGAGCCTGCGAGCCACAACTAGAGAGGCTGTGTGCTGCAACTACTGAGCCCGTACACTGCAACCAGAGAGAAACCCGCGTGCCGCAACAAAAGACCCCACGTGCTGCAACGAAGATGCCGCGTGCTGCAACTAAACCCCACTGGAGCCACATAAATTAATTAATTAAAAAAAAAAAAAAAAAAAAAGGAAGTGAACTACTAAAAATCAAGATGGGTGAGAAGTTTTTTGTTACAAGAAATGCGAATCTGACAGGCAACATATAAACAGCCAAAGTCATAGACACAGAAGTGCCTGGAGAGAGTACAGACAGCACACTAAATAACAGGAATTTTTCTTTAACCCTTTTCCGGGGCAGGGAGGGGAGGGATAACTCACATTTCCCCCACCATGTTTGGATGCGTGTTTTATTAAAATGAGTTTGCACCCACAGTAAGGCAGCGAGAAGCTCTGCTGAAACGAGATCACTGCCCAAAGCCACAGGCATGGACAGGAGGCTGAAATGACATGCTCCGGGTGGCAATGGGGCATTGACCCCGTGTCACCAAGCGAGGCCTACGAACACCTGCACGGGCCAGTCTTCCCCCAAGCCCGCCAGGCACTCACAGAGAAGCTGACGGAAAGGAGAAGAGTGGAGGGTGGATAACTCTGCAAGTCGAGCCGTCTGAAGGTGGTCCACCACTAGCCCGTCAGCACCAGGGTCTCTTATCTTGCTCTGCTGCCAATCCCACCCCAGTGTGAGAAGCAACTCCGTTACTGCTTCCTCTTGCAAAGCTCTTGATCTGCAGGCCTAGAAGTGGGGAGCCTCACCTCGGGGACACACCACCTCAAATTCCTAGGCACCGATAACATAGAGCCTCAGACGACCGCAGGGTCACTTGCTCTGTAAAACTATTGCTGACAATTTGGGAGCTTGGTTGTGAGTAGGTCAGGTGCTGAGAGCGGGAGTGGTTAACAAATTCCTTTCACCACCTTCATATACGGTCGCATGGGACTATACACCCTCCGGTAGAGTCTGCAAAACGCCCTCTTGAGCAGTCTGATCCTTCCCTTAGTGAGCCGGCTGAAGGTTACATCAGATTCCTCCAATGGCAGTACAGAACCAGGCTTCTCGGCCACTCCTTTTATTTGGTATTTCAAGAACAGAGGACTGCAATTTTCCGACTTTGTTAGCGCTAACAAGGCAAAAATTCCAAACAGCAGACAAATTCAAGAACAAGATTAGAGGCTAGATCTCCTCTTGGAGAAATCAGAAATACAGAGATGAAATGATTTTACTGGGACAGTGCTGGAAAACAAATTCTAGAGAAGTCAGAGAACATTTAGAAGTCTTCGGGCTTCTTTATCCCTTTACCTCTTTAGGACTCCTTTGTCTTTAAGATGTTCACAGATATGACGGTGGAATAAATGAGTTGTGCAGTCAGCCCTGGCTTCGAAAGCCTAATCACTGTGGGGCAAGGACTTAACCTTCCCGAGTCCCCGTTTCCTCATACATATAACGGGACAGCCACTGTGCCCAGGCAAGGCTGCTGGGAAGACTGAATGAGTTAACGTATGGAACGCACCTAGTCAGGCATAAGGGAGGTCCTAGAAAACAGGACTTCCCCTCTCCGTTTAACTTTCCTCCTGCCAATCATGTTTCCTATCCCAATCAAGTTCAATATAATAAAAGAGAGCAGGTCAGCTGTAGAAAGTTAAACCCTTTTCATTTTGCAGAGATCACTAGAATCAAGCCATTCAAGTTGTAACAGTTGTCATTTGTAGTCTCAAAAGGAGCTCTGCATGTTGAAACGTTTTAGGATTTATTTAAGCTGCTCTGAAACGAAGTGACATTAAACGATGGGATGTCTGCTTCTCTCCGTCTCTATGGCCAACAATGTGCTTCTCAGTTTTCTCCTAGTGGCTCCAAAATAACAGTCTCTAGCTCTTGAAAATATGGTATCTTGGTTGTTGGAACAATATTTCATTGTGGAAGAGACTTCTTCACTTATGAACTAGCCAGTAAGAAAGCTTGTCTCTGCAGAGCCACCGGATGACCTCCACTGGGGGTTCCAAGAACGGGTCACCCTGGCATCCGCTTTGGGCTTCCCCCCACTGGTGCAACGTGGATCCTCCATGGTCTTTTATTTGGCAAAAACACTAGCAAAATCCAACATCAGGGTCTGACCCAGTTTAAATTAAATGATACCTGATATAAATTTGATATAAATAACATCACAGAGACCAGGTCCCACGTCATTCTGCAGGTCTAAAGTCGCTAGACGAGAATTCAACACACACTGAGAAGGCGGTTCTCAGGAAGCCCTCGTCCAGGGTACCTTCCCAAGACATTCTCTTAAAGAACAGTAGTAGAAGGAGCCTTGTGGAACCAAAAGATTCTCATCGAATGACTCCTTCATCCTCATAAAAACATGTCTTTCAAGCCCCTGGGCAGAAAGAATGTGCTGAGAATTGTTCTCACCAGTGTCTTTAGGACAAGACTCAAGGAGGCAATAGGGCCTTACAGGTAGCAATTCACAGGACCCCCAGGGGTTAACTGTATCTATGGTAGAGTCTCAGGGAAGAGAGAGAGAGAGAGAGAAGAAACCTTTCTAGTGTGAGCTTCTGGATACAGAACACGCCAACTCCAAGCACCAGTGTTCCTAGCTTGTCTTTCTCGATCAATGCATAGTTCCAGTTACTTCTCAGGCCTAAAGAGGGCAGCTCCAGGACCAGGCAGCCTGGGGCCTAAATGTCACCAAGGGAACTGCTGGCCGCCCAATCTGTGCTCAGACATCTATCTGCAGGGGAGCATGTTCGATGCCACGCGGAGTGATCACAAGGGCTGTCAGACAAGGCGCATAGGGAGGCGTTCCATTCCATGGCGAGGCCAGAAGATCTCAGAAGGCAACACGGTGGATCAGAGCTCTGCACACATGCCAGGATGAAACCCTCCTTATGCCACTTAATGGCTGTTACCACTGGAAGTCCACATTCCCACTCTGAACCTACTTCCTTATTGGTAAAACGGGGACGGCCACATCTGAAAATACTGTTGTGAGAGGTGATTAGACCGCACACACCGAATAACTGGCGCACAGCAGGTGATCAGTAAAGATGAGTTCCCTTCTGCTGACGGCTCGTGAAAGAACAGAGCATAAGGGCTGCAGGATTCCAGAGAGGGAGAGATCACGGTGCATCCCCGTGACCTCGCAGCCACGCTGCACAGAGGAAGATGTCCATTGATCCTGAAAGGAGCGGCAGCTTCAGAGGAGCGGAGTGTGGGGAGCGGTGTGAGCCCTGGCACTGGAGCAGGGAGAGGTGGGGGCGGGGCGCGCGCGTGCGCAGGCGAAGGAATTCAAAGTCAGAAAAGTGTGTCAGGGCTCATGGAGGGCCCTGCATTATAGCCTAAGGAGTTGGTCTGGACTTTGTTTTATAGTTAGTGGGACATTGCCAAAGGGTTCTGAGTAGGGAGGATGGCAAAATAAAAGAGTTTTAAGACATTCAATTTGGTACAGATTTCCAGACCACAGTGTAGGAGACAGCAGGCAGAGAGGGGGGTCTGGAGACTCCTGTGATAACCTGGATGACAATGGGGACACACCCCACAATGACAGGGAGAAAGGAGAAGGAAAGAGCAGAGAAGGAACTGTTTGGCAGGCAGGAAAAGAGCCAGGAGCCCATCCACACAGCGTAGGAAACAGTGCTGCTCAGAGGGTCACACGCCGCAGGGCTGCCCGAGGAGAAAGAGGCCGCCCCTGTGACCTGCAGAAAACATTCTCAGTTCTGTGGCGAGGCCAGTGTCCTCCCCAGGGGCCTTCCAGCTCCTTCTCCCACTGTTCCTTCCTCTCATCCTGCACTTGGTCCTCAGGGCTACAGAAGCTCTTGTCCGTTTTGCTAGCAAATCACGCAGTTAGTTTTAAAAACCAAAATAATGCTAAAACTTTCCTGTATACTTTCAAATTCACTTAAACTTCCCTTAAGTGTGAAGGTAAACTGTTGGTTTACAACAGCTGACGTTTAGGAGATGAAGACCCGCAGGGATCTGGTATCAAGAACAGATATATGTTTATTTTGAACCAGAATTAAAGAATTAGAAACAATGGTGTGCCTATGAACAACAGGTCGGGGCCGGGCGGGGGGTGTCTGTCCCCGATCTGTAGCACTGTCCAGTTACTATGGTGTAAATAACTACTCCCTGATGTCACTGAACAGGGAGCTGGGGAAAAATGTGCAAGCTGGCTCTCCTGAGCCGGTACAGCCCAGCTCCAGCCCATCACTGAGAGAAGGCCATTTTCTGCCAGGTAAGAGCCACGGCATTAAAGGTGAATCTGACAGGAGGAAAGGATTTTTTACAAAGGTATGACACACCCACGCTTTAACAAAATAGGCTAGTAACACAATCTTGCAGACAATAATCTACCTATGGGACAAACCCACATTTCTCACTAGCATGTTTCATCAAACGCCTGTTCTGTGCCAGACGCTGTGCTTGGCACCTTATGTATGATCTAGCTGAGTTCTAGGTCTGCCGCTTTCTGGCTTTGGAACGAAAAGTCACCTAACCATTCTGGGCTTGTTCCTTGATTGGAAAAGGAAGACTGACACCCAAGGATCACGTTTTCAAAGTACGTGCTATGGAGCCCTGCCGCTGTGTGCCGATAGCTGGGAAAGATGGGGAAACCACCCAGGAGTATCGCTGGTTCTTGGCCCCTGCTTCTGAATACCCTGTTTTTCTCTGTTTTATGTATCAGGATTCTGCGTAAGAGTTCATCTGCAGAAACGGCTTCCGAAAACTGTTACTCGACTTGACTTCTCAGATCCCTTCATTCTAGGGTTCTAAATTCCTCCTAGCAGAACACAAATTTCTGATTATATAATTTCACAAGTTTAAAGCTATGTGTGTCTTCACTATACTCTCTCCTTATATATTACTAGATGAACAGTGACATCAAAATAACTGATCTGTGACTCCAGGAGTCTCAGCAAAGAGTTTCGCTTTTTAACTACATGAGCCTTAATATCAAGGAAACATCTGTCCTGTCTATGGCACACGAGCTCTCGCATTAAGATCGCATGTAGCGCAACAGATGAGAGAAGCTTCTGGTAGAGCGTATTAAACAAGAGAAGCTAAGATGAAGGTGACAGGTGCCCGACTTCCCATCTCAGTCTCCACTGGCAGCAGGATATATATTTTTAGAAGATTTAAACAAACAAATTTCTTTCATTTCCAACCATGAATAGACAGATCAACAAGGAATTAGCTGGAGAAGAAAGTGCCAGCAGAAGGATACAGCTTCATGTGAAAAAAAGACAAAAATGTAAGAGATAAGAAATAATGACGGCTTCAACTTTTGTGTGACATTTCTCTACAGTAGCTGAATTTTAAAGCAAATTCAAAGAGCGTCCAACACAAATGAAAATCCAGATGCTCCTCCAAGCACACCCAGCTTGTTCTGCTGCCCTCTTTTATGCCTGTCTGCTTGCATTCATTTCAAGTAATTTCAATCCTAAGAAACAGAGCGATTTCGGCCTTGGGAGAGAAGAGGAGAGTAGCTCAATACACAGATCTCTCTCCCTGCAGCTCTGATGTCTTTCCATGATTATTACACAGGACATCTCATTAGAAAACCAAAAACAAAATCAAAACAAGATCACACTGCTTTGGGGCAGATATTTTAAATGGGCCTTCTAGACCTTTTCTTTCCTTTCTACACTTGTCACTGAAGCTTTGATAACACCACGAGGATGACAATGACATCAGGGGACCAAGAGACTGGGAAAACTTTCTGAACTTACTTGGGGTGGCTGTAGATCCAAAGCCCCCGCTGGCCGAGCTGAATGGGTTTTTGTTGGCTGCATCTTGGCTGGGTTTCCCTCCAAGGCCACTGAAGAAACCTCCCCCTCTTCCAGTGTTTCCAGACCCAAACACGCTGCCACTGGAAGAGGACGACTGCTAAAAAACAAAAGGGACAGGAAGCAAGATAAGATGAGAGGTCACGGTAAAATGGCAGGCCACATCCACGGAGAGGAGGCACTCACAGCTGTACAGGTGGAAGAAGCAAGAGAACGTTGATTAGTTCTGGTGCAGATGCTCTAACACCCACAAAGGAAGCTGAGCCCTGGACAGGAACACTGCCTACAATCACAAGTTCTTCTATGTGCACAGTTCTCTGAAAACATCGTTTATGGTAGGTGGGAGTCTTAACAGTTCATCTGCCCTGCTGCCTGCAGTCTCTGCTGGACATGACGCCAGGGGCAGGAAAACCAAACCCTCAAAAGCGCCCCCAAATGCGAAAGTTTAAAAACATGCCTAGGTTACGATGAGCACCAATCATTTTGACTCCTCTGGTGTCTGGCTGACCTCATCAGCAACCGACGACAAGGGATTTACACCGTCTTTTCTCCCAATTTGCGCGCTTTTATTTCGTAATGACTTCCCCAGTACTGCAGAAATCAGCTTAAATTAGCTCCACTGTTGAAACGATGACCGCAGCTGAATTCTGTCCAAGTTTGCAAATCTTATGCTCAGAGGATGCTGGGCACGTGCTGACACAAAGCTGTATCAGGCACCACACACCGTACTTTGTTTAGAAACTGGTTCTTTAAGGAAGACCAGGGCTAGATTTGAGGGACCATTAATGATTTGTTAAGTATGATATCTCCCTGGCTGATAATGTATAATACAACGGGCCATTAGAAATGGGTCACTGTGCACAGGAACCTTACGGGAGCCCCTTCAAAGGCTGGGGGCGGGGGAACCAGACAAGTGTACAAGTCCCTCTTCCTTCTGGCAAAATAAACCACCCACCTCAAAACAGTGAGTGAAATATCAATAAATGAAATAGGAAGGTAGTGTGCCCTTCGGAAAAGTGCCTAAAATGTAATTTACACGCTCAAAAAATGGTTGCTGTTCAGCTGCCCCAGCACACCCCTGCTCTGAGCCCCCGTGCCATGACTTTCTGCCTGGACCATACGACAACTTCATTGACGTTCTGCTCCCCCTACAATCTGTGTTCACACAGCAGCTCGATTAATCCTTGAAAATGGCAGTCAAAACATTTCACTCCTGCTTACAAATTCTGAAAGACACACATGGCTTGGCCCCATCCATCTCTTGGCATCGTCTTCTATCACCCCCTGCACTTGGTGCAGTCACACCAGTCTTTTGTGCCTTGGACACGACAAGCTAATTTTTACCTGAGGGCAACATACTTAATGTACTTGCTTGTCTATCTCCTTTCTTTTCTTCCCCCCTTTAAACTTCTTTAAAAACAACAGTAACTGATTACTACAACCATTTAATGATGAGTAACAGCTTTTTAAAACTTGGAATGAAATCCAACCATAAGAGCAGAGGCTTTGATAACTAGTAAACTGACTTTCAAAGGAACGAAGACGTGACAACTATGCATGCATGCGGAAAATAGAAAATATCAGGTTTCTTGGCTGACTTCCACGCATCAGGCTGAAACATAGGAAACTGCCAATATATGGACATTTTTGCCCTACAAAGAAAAAACCAAAACAAAACCCCCACCAAACCCAGCAATTTCAGATGGCTCAACTTATTTTTAAAAACATGATTTGAAAAGTAATGGATATCTGCAGAAATGAATCGAAATGGGTGGCACTTCACTGAAGTGAAT
The DNA here is from genome assembly GCF_002837175.3 of Physeter macrocephalus. Classification (NCBI taxonomy): domain Eukaryota; kingdom Metazoa; phylum Chordata; class Mammalia; order Artiodactyla; family Physeteridae; genus Physeter; species Physeter macrocephalus. The sequence goes on from NC_041226.1 coordinate 86,497,366, forward strand.
GTGAATCGACAGTCACTGCATCCTCAGAAGCGGGTTAGCGTATCCCATTCATTTTAACTACAATAAATAACAATAGTTTGTAAAACTTTAAATTATGGAAAATCTCAAAAGTATAGATGGAGGAGCATAATGAACCCATGTACCCATCACCCAGTTTCACCCGTTAACTCACAGCCAGTTGAGGGTTACCTAGAGCCCCATTTTCTTCCCCTCATCCTTTATGAGTATGAAGTAAATCCCAGACATCTCACCATTTCATCCAGGGATCTTCCAGTATAAAGCTCTAAAACATAAACCATAACCATAATAACATTATCATGTCTAAAAAATCAACTCCTTTACATCATTGAATAGAGAGCTAGTGTTCAAGATCCAGCCTAATAAAATTGCCAAAAAATCCTGTGAGTCTCATCCAGCCTCCAGACCCAAGCACCATTCCCCAGGAAGTAACAGAGAGGACAGAGGAACAAGTTAATCGGGAGCTACACTGCAGGGATCTCCAAAGGACCAACAATCTGCTTTGTTCATCAACTGTACTATGAGGGAAAATAAAAGAGGGGCGGTCCTGGGAGGGCAATTTATAGACACAGAGGCTGAAGAGAACTATCAGCCAATCTCAGGGAGTGAACCTGACTTGATCCTGATTCAAAGAAACAAATGTAAAAACAGACATTTATGAGACTTCTTCAGAGAGGCACTTCCTGACTATCGACCTCAATCAGCTTCCCCGATTACTCGCCACATCATCTTGCTTCACTGTCTTCAGAGTACTTAAATTAACTATCTGAAATGAAACTGTTTTAATAAAGACTGACAGCCCTCCCCACCCCCCCAAAATGTAAGCTCTATGGACACAGCCACTTTTGTCTGTCTTACTCATTACTGAATCCGGCATGAATGTTAAGTTAATTTTCACAGTCCTGGTTCTCTACTGCCATTTTAACAACATTAAATCTTCTGATCCATAAGCACAGCATGTCCTTCCATTTATTTAGATCACCTTTAATTTCTTTAAACAATGTTTCATTGTATTCAGAGCACATGTTTTGCACTTCTGTTAAATTTATTTCTAAGTATTTTACTTCTTTTCATAATATTGAAAATGAATTGCTTTCTTAATTTAATTTCATTTTCAGATGGTTTGTTGAAAGTGTACAGAAATACAATTAATTTTTATATACCGATCTTGCATCCTGCAAACTTGCTGGTCCCATTCATTAGTTCTAGTTCTGCAGTGGATTCCTTTGGGATTTCTATATACATGATCATGTTACCTGCAGATGCATAGTTTTACTTCCTCCTTGCCAATCTGGATGCCTTTATTTCATTTCTTGCCTAAATGACCTGGCTAGACACAACATATGCTCTTGAGAGCCATCCCTATGGTTGCATGCCATTAGCCATCCTTCCCTTCTTATTGCTGAATAGGGTTCCACGGTGTGAGGGTGCCAGGGTCTACTGTTCTCCTGCTGATGAACGTCTGGACTGTTTCCAGGTCTGGACTATCATCAACAAAGCTCCCATGAACATTCTGATAGAAGTCTGCCTGTGAGTATATATTTTCATTTCTTTGGGGTGAATACCTAGGACTAGAATTGCTAAACCATAAAATTCGTGTATATTTAACTTACTGAGAAATTGCCAAATGGTTTTCCAAAGAGACCGCACCATTTTACCTTCCCACCAACCAGCAACGCATTAAGAGATCTAGTCACTCTAGATCTTTTCCACATTTGGTCTCGTTGGTTCTTAAATTTCAGTAATTCTACAGGTATGACATAGTATCTCATGGTTTTAATCTGCATTTCTCTGATGACTAACAATGCTGAGCAAGTTTTCAGGTGCTTATTGGCCATTTGCATAGCCCCTTTTGTAAAGTTATCTGTCCAAGTATTTTGCTTATTTTAAAATTGAGGTGTCTTTTTATTTTTGAGTCATAGGAGTTCTTTATATATTCTGGACAGAAGCCCTTTAATTTATGTATTGTAAATATTTTCTCCCAGTCTATACCTTGCCTTTTCATTTTCATAACAAAGTCTTTTGATGAGCATAAGTTTGTAATTTTAATGAAATCCAGTTTTTCAATTTCTTCTTTTATGGTTAGTGCTTTTTTGTGTTCTAAGAAATCTTTGTCTTCCTAATGGTTTCTTCACAGTGGCATTATTGACATTTTGGGCCACATAATTCTTTGTTTTGGAGGGCTGTAGGATGTTTAGCCTCTACCCACGAGATGCCAGTAGCATCCCCCACTCACCAGGATCAAACGTGTCTCCAGACATTGTGATTGTGAAATTCCCCCGGGGGGCAAAATCGATACCGGTTGAGAAGCACTGATTTACTCAAAGGTAGCAAAGATGTTCTTTTTGCCTTTTTGCTATGGTTGTCATATATTTAATTCCTTGTTATTAACCGCACAATACATTGTTTCTCTTTATGTCATCAATCATTTTTCTTCAGCTGCTTTAAAAGTTTTCTTTTTGTATTTGGTTTTCAGAAGCTTAACTAGGTTGTGTCCAGGGGTTGTTTTCTGAGGTTCAGAGAGTGTCTTAGATTTGTGGATTCCTGTCCTTCAACAAATTTGAAAAAGCCTGGCCATTGTCTCTTCAAAAAAATTTTTTCTCACCAATTCTGTTTCCTCTCATTTTGGGACTCTGATTGCATTATGTTGAATTGCCTGATACTGTTGCACAGGTCACTGATGTTCTGTCCAATTTTTTTTTCAGTCTCTTGGAGCTTCATTTTAGGTAATTTCTATTGACATATTTTCAAGTTCACTGTTCTTCTGTAGTATTCACTCTGCTGTTTAACCTGTCTAATCGTTTTTTATTTTGGATATTAGATTTAAACTTCAGATACAGACTGACTTTCTATTTGTTTTTGTAATTCCCATTTCTCTTCTGAGATTCCTTATTCAACCATTCTGTTATTTTCCTGTAAATCCTTGAGCACAACAGTTATTATAAAGTCTCTGCCTGTTAGTTCTAATACTGGATCATCTGTAGGTTATTTTTTGCTGATTTCTAAAGTATGACCGTAGGTCCCCCTTTTCATTTTGCTTCTTCATATGTTACATAACTTTTTTTGTTTGTTAGGTATACTGGACTTTATACAGAGGAATGGTGGTGTGGTGACTGAGGAATGCTAGCATTTTCCCCAGAGAGTAAGAGACCACTCTTGTCTGTGTCCTAAAGTGAGGAGGCAATTATTCAGATCTCACTAAGTGTCCAGTTGATCGGGAACTGGTTCACAGATTTAGACCGAACTCACCTCTGGTTAGCCAAACACTGTCTTTGCTTAGGGCTTAGGTTATTTGTCGTATAAGTGTTGGAGCCTGGGGCCAGGAGGCAGTTAGGCTGCAGTGCTACTTTTGGATTCAACAGTTTCAGGGAACAGGAGGTTGCAAGACTGCAAGTTCTTTCTGCTTTACTTTCTTTCTCTCAGCAAAATTGGGGGAGAGGTGAATAGAGGATTTTTTTTTTTTGCGGTACACGGGCCTCTCACTGTTGTGGCCTCTCCCGTGGCAGAGCACAGGCTCCGGACGCGCAGGCTCAGCGGCCACGGCTCACGGGCCTAGCCGATCCGTGGCATGTGGGAGCCTCCCGGACCGGGGCATGAACCCGTGTCCCCTGCATTGGCAGGCGGACTCTCAACCACTGTGCCACCAGGGAAGCCCTGAATAGAGGATTTTTAATACTGAACTTGCAAGTCTTTCAGACTCCAATTTGTTGTTGTTGTTTTTTTAGAAGCAGCTTTACTGGGATATAATTCATGTACCACACAACTCACTGATTTAAAGTATAAAATTCAGGACTTACCTGGTGGCACAGTGGTTAAGAATCCACCTGCCAATGCAGCGGACACGGGTTTGATCCCTGGTCCAGGAAGATCCCACATGCCGCAGAGCAACTAAGCCCGTGTGTCGCAACTACCGAGCCTGCACTCTGGAGCCTGTGAGCCACAACTACTGAGCCCATGTGCCACAACTACTGAAGCCCGTGTGCCTAGAGCCCGTGCTCCTCAACAAGAGAAGCCACCACAATGAGAGGCCAACGCACCACAATGAAGAGTGGCCCCTGCTCGCCGCAGCTAGAGAAAGCCCGTGCACAGCAATGAAGACCCAACGCAGCCAGAAATAAATAAGTAAAAAATAAATAAATTTATAAAGTATAAAATTCAATGGTTTTGGTATATTACATCTTTAAGTTTTAAAAAGTGTGGTAAACTATGTATGACATAAAATTTGCCCTTTTAATCATCTTTTAGTATACAATTGAGTAGCATTAATTATATTCACAATGTTGTGCAACAATTACCACTATTTCCAAAATTTTTCATCACCAAAACTGAAATTCTGTAACCATTAAATAAGAACTCCCTGGTCCCTCCTCCCCCCAGTTCCTGGTAGGCTCTAATCTACTTCCCGGCTCCATGGATTTACCTAAATATTCCATACAAGTGGAATCATACAATATTTGTCCTTTTATGTCTGGCTTATTTTACTTAATATAATGTATTCACGATTTATCCATGTGTAATATGAATCACAACCTTATTCCTTTTGAAGGCTGAATAATATTCCTTTGTATGAACAGACGACCTTTTGTTTATCCAGTCCTCTGTTGATGAACACTGGGCTGTTTCCATCTTTTGGCCATTGTGAATAATGCTGCAATGAGCAGTGGTGAGCAAGTGTCTGAGTTCTGCTGGGTCATATGACAGTTCTATGTTTAGCTTTTCAAGGAACCTGTTTTCCACAATGGCTGTACAATTTTCCATTCCAACCAGCAATATATGAGGGTTCCAATCTCTCCAATCTTTAGCAATACTTGATATTCTTTGCTGTTTTTTTTTTTTAAATTATAGCCCTCCTAGTGGTTGTGGAGTGGTATCTCATTATGGTTTTGATTTTCATTTTCCTAATGTTTATAATACTATTGATTATCTTTTCGTGTGTTTATCGGTCATTTGTTTGCCCTCATTGTTGCCAATAGCTTCCTCTGGCTTCCCCAGCCAGTAAACTTCCCTCAGCAAGGCCTCTCTCTTCCACTTCCTAAACCCAGACCTGACATTTGCCCCCAAAAGCTGCTGTACCATCAAGCTCACCTACGATTAACTCCCCTGTCTGGAAATCAATTCAACAAGGCTCTCTGCCATGTTTTGATGGTCCCATTGTGACAGATTATATTTTCCAACGATGGTCACAGTAGTATTTCTAGACCTAAATGCTCTGCTAGAGCCAGAGGTGAAGTCTATTCCCCTCCGCTTGAACCTGGGTGGGGCTTTGTGACTGCCTTGAACAAGAAGATGCAGTATAAATGATGCTCTGTGACTTCTGAGGACAGCTTCTGCCTGGCTCCCTCTCTTTCTTCGAATATGCTTCTGTGGAATTCAGCCACCATGTTATAAGGAAGCCCAGACCATACAGAGAAGCCACATGTAGCTGTTGTAGCAAAGAGTTCCAGTTAAGGTTGGAACTAACAGCCAAACCAACCACTGGAGAATGCTACTGAGTTTTGGGGTAATTTGTTACACAGCACTAGATAATTCTAATATCCACAGAATTAGTGTGGTTTTCACACCATCTGGCTTTTTCTTGGTATTATGATGAAAATGAAGTTCTTCTATATCCTGGCCAGAATCTACCTGTATGCTTAGATTTTTCTGAGAATACCCCTACTACCTGAAAATTCATTCATTTTTACAATACTTATCCTGTGCTAGCCACCGTTCTAAGCACTGGGGATATAGCAACAAATGTAACAGATAAAGCCCCTGCCATGATAGAAAAAAATTCATTTGAATTTCTAGCCCCTCCAATTGCAAATATAATTTCTGTGAAGGAAGAACATGAGGTGCAGGGCAGTAACCAATATGGAGTTTATCACAGTAAGCTTTAAATCTCTTGGCTCAAATTATGCCTGCGAGAGAGAGAAAAAATTTATGCCTGTGAAAGTCACGCATGTAGCTCTAATTTGTTCATTTCCACAATGTAGTAATGTTCTACTACAGAATAACATAAGTTCATCTACCCAGTGGAATGGCCATAACCGTCTGGGTTGCTTCTAGTCCTCAGTTATTATAACATTGTACCCTGGCGCACGGGTGCATCAGTTTCTCTAAAGAACAAACTAGGAGTGGAACCACAGGGCTTTACTAGATCACACCAGACTATTTTCCAAGGTGGTGTGCCAACCTACGCCCCAGCTAAGAGTGTACGTGAGTTTCTGTGGCTCTGCATATCTGCTGACGTTTGGTATTGTTGGGCTTTTAAATATTTGCTGTGTTACAGGTGTGCATCTCTTAGTGGTTTTACTTAGTGTTACTAATTAAGTTGAATATGTTTATGGTCCTCTGGCTATCCTTTTTAAAAAATGTTTTCTTATTTCTCTCTTTTTCTAAATTGTGGTAAAATATACATGAAACTTACCATTTTAAGCTTTTTCTCCCCCATGCGTCTGGGGCATGAACCAGGCATGGGCACCAACCAGAAGCCAAGCTGGGATAAACAGGGAGTTGCTTTGTCCCCGGCTGATCTGAGACAGGCACCGACAACTAGGTGCCACTCGACCCAGGTCAGCGGCAACATTTTAAGGACTTTAAGTGTATAATTCAGTGGCATTGAGTACGTTCCACAATGCTGTGTAACCAACACTATCCTTTTTTATGAAGTCTCTTGTCCTTTTCCTTTCTGCTGTGTTTTCTATTAAGTTTTCTATGTACGGACTCAATGAATTTTGACATATAACTGTTTATGACGTTCAACTTTTTTTTTTTCTTGGCTGCGTTGGGTCTTCGTTGCTGCGCGCGGGCTTTCTCTAGTTGTGGTGAGCGGGGGCTACTCTTCGTTGCGGTGCGCGGGCTTCTCTTGCTGTGAAGCACAAGCTCTAGGCGTGCGGGCTCAGTAGTCGTGGCTCACGGGCTTAGTTACTCCGCCGCATGTGGGATCTTCCCATACCTGGTATTTTCAAGTTTGTCTTTTATTTCTTTATGGCACATAAAACACAGCTGTTTTATAGTCTAGGAAGTCTTTGGAAATGTGTGTCTCATGTTTATTCTGGCTCTTGATCATAGTTCCTTGTTTCCTGTTGTGATGAATCTACGTGTGGGAATCAATGTCCTTAAAAACTATCTGAGGCCCACAGTTACGTTTCTTCAGAGTGGCCTGTGCTCTTCTGCCAGACATCTGGAGACACCGCCATCCTCGGACCGGGTCAAGCCGCATTCTCAGGCCGAGACCGGTGAATCTGGAGTCACAGCTTATGGTGGGGAGGGTCTCTTTTAGCCCTCCCACTTTGCACACGTCTTGGTGAATGATGTCTGCCCCTTTGCCCTTTTGGGGTTGTTAACATAGGCAATTCAGGTGCTCTCAGATTAGTAGATGCTCTCAGGGCAGAACTGGCTTCTGTGCTCCACTCACTTCTACAGGTTCCCATTTTCCCTTTAATCTGGTTTGGTCAAATACCTTGTTAGTTTATAAGTGCTTTTGAAACTACGGTTTGTACGTTTTATGTAGCCATTTTTAGCTGTTTTCAGTGGGGAACTTGAAAACCAGAAGTTCTGTTTCTTGGTCTAGGATCACTGACTAGGGCAGGGCCCATCTTCTAAGGAAAAAGGTGATAAAGAAAATCTCCTATTGAAGACTTGGAAGAGACATATAATATGGCTACCACTTTCTTAAATACTGGACAAGTACCAACCCCACCTTTAGAAAGTCACAATCGTTTCCAATGTATCAGAGTACCTTATGAAGTTACTATGATCTAAAAGCAGCTAGCTTTTACAACAGTAAATTTAACCCCTCTGGGTCCTCCGTGTCCTCATCCGTCAAATGGGGATAATAACAGCACTACCTTATACAAGTACTAATGATTCCATGACTCAGTGTGTGTACAGCACTGAAAACCACACCCAGCACACAGATAACCACTGGCTAGACAAAGTGAAACGGCTCAGGTCACCGAAAGGTCCCTGGACTACATACTGCTTCGCACAGGAGCCATATACAGTTTCTGTTTCATATTCTTCTTCATCTAGTTTAAACAACGACTTAAAAAAATAAAAACTCTTAGCTCAACAGCCTTTAAAAAAAAAAAAAAAAAAAAAAAAAAGGCCGAGGAGCAGATTTAACCCATGGGCCATAGTTTGCCAATCCCTGGCCTAACAACAGGCAGAAGATTGATGGAAATCAGGCAATGTGCTTTAAAGTGCTTCCCGAGAGGACTTTCACACAAGGATCAAAACTGTAGTGATTCTCTCAAATCAGAGGCTGAGACTTCTGTGTCCCCAAGGGAGCTACAGAAGGCAGAACTTGAGAACAGGGCTGTTTGCTGGGGCTGGTTACATCCTATAGGAACATGACTGATTACATCCTACAGAACTGGTTACATCCTACGGGAACATGACTGATTGCATCCTACAGGAACGACGCAAATGGGTTTGATACATGTTGACACGAATAGAGGCAAACATCCATATTTACCTGGCCAAAGACTGTTCCACCAGTACTCGCTGCTTGACCAAACAAAGAACCAGTATTACTAGACCCAAAACCTGTAAAATAAAAAGAAAACCAAGGTTTAATTTGGATGAACCTTCTATAATATCAAAGTTTTGTTTTTTCTTTTTAAAATGGCATTCAGGTGTGCTAAAGTGCCTCACAATAAATCAACTCATGAAGAAAATCTGTTTTCCTACCTAGGAAATGGAGAAAATTATGAGTAAATAATTAAAAAAACTTTTTTTCATTGCTAGAATTTTATAATAGTAAAAAAAGTCCCAAAGTCCCAAGGACTGAATCCTTGTCTCCTACCAAACCCCAGGTGGGTGAGGACTCTCAGAGTAGCTCCCCTAGACTTACAGCTGCCAAGAAGTGCTTCCAATGACTGACTTAAAATCATGAATATTCGTACTCCCTGGTTACCTCTAATCTCAAATACCAGATTCTTTCAGGGTAGTTTATCTTTCTTCTAGGTGACATAACATGGTTGAGGTGCTGAGTTAACAGGGCCTGGGAAAATCAGGCAGAACTATATTTTATAACAAAAGAGCCCTAGACGAGGAGTTGGAGGACAAGAGTTCCATGCTCATTTCTGCTACTGGTCTAGGCAGGGCAGCTCAGGCAAGTATCAGTTCCTCAACCAGCGCTGGAGGAGGCTGCTCAGGTTATCTTTCCACTTAGCTCCTGTAGGAAATAAGGGTTTTTCAGAGGTTCTCAGTTGTACTGAAACAGTTTTGATTATACTTGTGAGTGAGGATTCTCAAGTTTTGACTCCAGAACCAAAAGATGCACTAGCGATAGCGTTAACTATCCCACTCTCTTTTAAGACCCACGAGGCTTCTCTTCCCTGCCCGTTCTCTAGACCAACTTATCACACCTCCCGTCACTCAAACAGGCCAACCAGCCTCTTCAGGGCATCAGGTGGATCCCAAAACTGTCTTGCACCACTGTGTTCTTGTAGCGGAACATAGTGGGAGCTTCACAAACGTTTGTTGAAGGCAGGAAGGAAATGACTTCCTTTCTAATAAATTATGAACCAGTTTCAAATAAATTTTCACCGAAGGAGTGAGCGCGCAGTTACTTGTAATCCTGTCCACCAGGAAATCATTGATCTTTGATTCCGCGCCCCCCCATCCCCTGAGCCTGGTGGCTGAAGAAATGCCTTTCATGAGATAACCATGGAGAAAGGAAAATTAGAAAAGATATTCGAGTTGTCCTGTCTACTGGTTTTAGGAGCAAAAGCAGCTGCTAAGATTGGACATGCAATAGTGAGGATTACATTTTACTTTCAAAAATAGTAAAATTTAAAGATTTGTTTTTTTTAAAAAAAATTACACTGAAAATAGAAAAAAAAATCCAACTTCTCGAATGTCATTATTTGCCCTTCTAGAAAGCACGATGGTGTCAGAGGAAATATGAAATACTGGCAGCGCAGTGGGCTAGGATGAGGAGCTCTGGAGTCTAGTCCTGGCTCCACTACTGGCACTAAATGACATTAGGTCAGTCACCTCGAGGCTTGACAGGTCTGGACATAATGACCTCTAAAGCACCTTGCAAATGTAAAATTTCATACTTACGAGTCATACGTTACTCGCCATGACCTTACCCTGGTTTTCTCCCCCCATGAAACCGGCACTCCGGTGGCTAGGGGAGCGGAGAACTTGCTGAGAAGCAGACCTGGAGCTGCAGTGATTTTAGACCAAAGAAATGCCCGAGACTGCCAGTGGCCTGGCTGCCTTCGCACTTCCCAGAGCCTCTTCTGTTTTCCCTTCCTTTCTCTCTTTTTTTTTTTTTTTTTTTTTTTTTGTGGTATGCGGGCCTCCCTCTGTCGCGGCCTCTCCCGTTGCGGAGCACAGGCGCCTGACGCGCAGGCTCAGCGGCCATGGCTCACGGGCCCAGCCGCTCCGCGGCACGTGGGATCCTCCCAGACCGGGGCGCGAACCCGGTTCCCCTGCATCGGCAGGCGGACGCGCAACCACTGCGCCACCAGGGAAGCCCCCTTCCTTTCTCTTAATCACCAAACTAATGCAGATTTGCTGCAAATGTTTCAAACAATACAGAGGACAAAAAGTAAAAATCATCTATAAGTTCTTACCTGAAGCTTGACAAAAGCTAAACCCAGAGGATGGCGCTGTCGTGGTGGTGGCTGAGGTGCCACCGAACACAGAGCCTCCCTGCCCAAAGCCAGGACTCTGGCCAAAAGCAGGAGGGCTGCTCTGGCCAAAGAGCCCCCCTCCAGTGTTGGCGGAAGACTGTCCAAATGAGAAGGAGCTGGAGCTGCTGGCGCTTGAAGAGGCACCGAAGACATTCCCGCTGGTGGACGTGGGGGTGGCGGACGCGGACTGACCGAAAGCCGGCACGGAGCTGAAGCCGGGCTGACTGAAGGAGAAGCCGCTCGCGGGGCTGCTGGCCGGCTGCCCGAAGGCCGGGGCCTGCCCGAAGCTCGTCTGTCCAAAGACCGCCGGGGTGGAGGCGCCAAACGCTGGGCTGCCGAACCCCGAGCCGCTGACCTGCGGCGCGGCAGCCGCCGTGCTGGCGATGCCGCCGGCCTGCTGCCCGAACAGGCTCGGGGCGGTGCTGGCGGCCACCTGCCCAAACATGGGGGTCGCCGAGGGGGCGGTGGCTGTGTGGCCGGTGAGCTGGCTGAAAGCCGAGCTAGAGCTGGCGGCCGGCGGCTGAGTAAAGACAGGCGAGCCCGAAGTGACCGCCCCAAACACTGCGGGCTCCGTGGCTGGGCCTGGAGCATCACTGGAAACAGCGCTGGAGGTGGCGGGAGGCCTGGATGTTTCCGGGGCCACGGGGCCAGCACCTGGCACGGCAGGTGCTGCGACGGCGATCTGCCCAGGCGCGGCCGGGGCGGGGGCAGGGGACGGCGGTTCGGTCTTGGCGTCTGGGGCCCCGGTGGCTGCCGGAGTGGCCTCCGCGGACGGCGCTAGGACGGTGGCACTGGGCGCCGCCGTACCAGGGCTGCCGACCGCAGGCTGGGCGAGAGCGGGCTCCTTCTTCACAGAGTCAGACGTTTGAGGAGGAGCCTGGGGAAGCTGGGCGGAGGGCTGCTGCCCTAGGAGGGAGGCCGTCGACAGCAGGGCCTCACTACCACCTGGCTTCTCAGGCAGAGCCGATGACGACGTGGCTGCTTCCGTGCTCTTAGCGGAGGACGTGGGCGGGGCGGGAGCAGACGCTGAACTCAGGAGGCCGCCAAACGACGAGGCGGGGAGGGACGTAGGAAGGGGCGTGGCAGCGGCAGAGGACGGCGCTGTACTACTTGTCTGCTGGCCTCCGAACGGAAAACTGGTCTTGCTACCGCTTAGAGATAGTCCCCCAAAACTGATTACGCTGGACGGTCCCGCACTGGTGAGCGGCAGGCTGCCAAAGACGCCAGTCGAGGAACTGCCGGGGCTGAGGCTGGGGCTGGGGCCCGCCGCCGCCGCCGCCGCCAGGGTCACTGCGGTGGCAGCCGCAGAGGACGTCACGGGAGGCTCCGCGGGCTTCCCCAGCACCACGGGGCCGGTGAAACTAAACCCGGAGGGGACGGCCGAGGTCTTGGTGGGCTGTGCACTAGCACCAGTCCCGCCTGGGGATGAAGCCTTACTGGCTGCCTTTGTGGAATCATCTGCTTGGCCAACCCGCAGTCCTGAAAAACTTCCTAGAGTCTCTCCAGCCAGAGAACTTGGAAACAGAAGCTCTCCCAACTTGGACGGTGGAGCTTCCAGCTTGCCAGAGGGGGCGGAAAGAGCAATTCCAGAAGGTGCCACGGGCCTGCCGCCGGACGGAGCAGACTCCCCTGGAGAGGGACCAGCAGCTCCCGTGCTACTTGACGTCATCATTCCCGAGGGAGGTGAGCTTTCAGGAATGGCCTCGTAAAAAGGTTTGCCTGTCCCGCCAAAGGAGAATGTGTCCAGCTGGTTTGACTCTTTGCCGGGGGGTGCTGCCCCTAGCAAGAAACAGAAATTAGGAAATGGACTGGATTTCACAAAATATGACCTGTCACAGTCTCACTGACTTTTCTAAGCCAAAGCCTCTCTCCTCCCTTCATACTGTCAGGGACAGCTTGTTCTGACAGCAGCAGACAGAACAAATGCTTCTCCGCAGGAACGTTAGCTCTGAGTCATCTCACTGAGGTGGGATGAACGAACGTTCTCTTTATGACCATTAAATCATAACAAATACACCTCTATCTAGAGTACATGAAATTAACCTAGTGGTCCAAACGAGAAAGAAAAGGCATCTTCCCACATTGTGTGCACCGCAGTAACGTTCCTGGCAACAGTACTAGCCTATGGACCTCCTGAGAGACCAGGAATTGATCCTTTGGTGGTTTTTTTTTTTTTTTGGCCGCACCGTGCGGCTTGTGGGATCTTAGTTCCCCAACCAGGGATTGAATCCAGGTCCTTGACAGTGAGAGCACAGAGTCCTAACCACTGGACCACCAGGGAATTCCTCCTTTGGTTTTATGGACAGATAAAGTGTCAATCCACAGGCAATCATTTTTACCTATAATTAAGGGCTACTTCCTAGTGCTCTCCTCACTAAGTGCTTTCACGGCGGCAGTGTGGCCAGATGGTCAAGGACATGGGTGGGCTCTGAGGCTGGGGGCTCTGCCACTTGCTGGCTGTGCAACTCTGGAAAAGTTAATTGACTTCTCTGGGCTTCAATTTCTCCATTTGGAAGAGAGAGATTAATAACAGTATGTACCTCACAGAGTCGTTATGAAGATTAAATGAAATACAGGTAAAGCACTCACAAGGCCTGGTCAAAAAACTGATCGATAAAGACTAATTTGATACTTACAAACTGAAATTGGTCTATCGAAAGTGCTGGTTGATGTTTCTAACTGCATGCTGTTTTAAAAAGTCTGTCTATCACCAACTCCTGAGAACACTGCAAAGCCCTTACTATATACAGGTAATTTCCAGAAACCCCTCTTTGTATCACTGGTGTTGTACTGAGTTGTTTATGATTTTGGATTGTTGTCTATTCTTGTATGAATGAAAATGTTTATGGAATTACTATTGTGTTTTATTACTAATTTATTTCATTTAGGATTTTTGACAATGATTCTGTTCCTCTCCAATCTTTTTATATCATTGAGTTGTTTTTCTTCTAGAAAGTGAGACTGGGGAGAGGGTGGGCCTCAAGGGTATTCAGCCACATCTAAGTGGGCAGAACAGTTTAAGAATCACTATTCCAGAGAGAAAGGAATGAGATCCACAACCCTTCAAGTGCCACACACAGCTCAGGTTTAGGAAGTCTGCTATGCTTTCAGCTCCCTAATCTCCCTCTAGGAGGTTTTAGGAGATCCCTTTTTTACTAAAAAAAACTTCTACCACTTGGGCTGAGGCATAGAAAGCACTCACAAAAATATGTGTTGAATGAAGAGATGAAAGATGGTCATTGTCTTATTTATCATAGGGAAAACCTGGAAAGAGCCTTAATGTCCAAAAGGTGAATAGTTAAATAAATTATGGCATATCCACAGGATAGAAATTATGTAGCCATCAAAAATGACATTTACACAAGATTTTCAAGAATACTGGAAAACTCACAAGAGATTGTGTTAAATGAAATAGAGTGGAAGCAAAAACCCCAGAAGGAAATATAACCGAATGGCAATGGTTAAGGGTACAATGTGTGATTCTAGAACACATCACTTTTATAATAAAATATAACAATCACTTTTATAATAAAAGCTTTCTTTTTAAAATAAAAGAAAAGTAAACTTAATTACTTAAACTGAGAACTGGAAGGCACTTAAAAAGTACATCTGGTTTCCTTACAGGTCTTCAAATTCTTTTAAACATTAAAAACATGCTGGTTGGTAGATCTGTAACAACATGCATGAGACCAGTGTGTTTTCTGATAGGTTATCAAGGAAAAAAGATGAGTTCAGTCTTTGATTTCTATAGTACTAAGTCTATCTCATCCTATAAATTGATACAATTTTAAATGACATAGGAGAAAAATGGAGAAAAATTTTAATTCACATGTAAACATTCACATTTAAAGCACAGCCTTGCTTTTCTAGAAGCAAATCCTTTCCTTGTACTTAATTATGAAGAGCAGAAGTCCTTCCCCACAGTTTCGTAAATCTAGCCAATTTTTAGTGCATGATATCAACACCAGGTTAATTGCAGATACTTTAGGCAAGACACAGCAGCAAGCAAAATGTCAACACATCTGCCCCCCAAAACCTGCACTTGTTTAGGGGGAAACACAAAAGTAATGCTATGCCATGCAGAGACTGTACCTTGTGTGGCAGTGAAATTAGAAGACGGTGTTGGTGTGATTATCCCAAAATTAAAGCCAGTCCTAGGGAGAGGAAGAAAAGAAGCTAAAAATGAACAAACCCAAGGCACAACATTGCCTTTTTAATAATACATTTTATAATTCATTCACACAAACTGCTCTCGAGGGACTTAAAATCCAGAAGAAAAACGTCAACAAAGTGAAAGCACGTTATCTCTGAAGCAGCAGAGCCATCGCAAGCTCTCTAAGCGGGGAGAGGCAATTTGTGGGTGAGGTAAGAAGGGAGAAGCAGGTGAGAAGACCTTGGAGGAACGGCTGGGCTTTGCATGGTGGAGGCTGGGGTGGGGACCTATTCCAAGGAAAGCAAAGGAGTAGGAGAAACGCACTGGGAATGTTTCTGTGGGAAGAGAAGCCAGAGCAGATGGCCCACCTAGTGAGGAAGACGAGACAGGCTGGAGGACCTCTATGACCCAGACCGAGACCAAAGAGCGCGTCAGGACAGTGCACGCCAACAGGGAGGTGACGGACAGCACGGAACAGGGGTCACCGTCTCTGCCGTTCTGACAGAATGCTTAGTTCTGGGCTGGGAAATCTGGTTCAAAAACTTTTCTTTTCTTTTTTTAAAATTTTGGCCGCACCTCGTGGCTTGCGGGATCTCAGTTCCCCAGCCAGGGACTGAAGCCGGGCCGTTGGCAGTGAAAGCGCCGAATCCTAACCACTAGACCACCAGGAAACTGCCCTCAAAAACTTTTCTGACTCTTTTCATCACCTCCTCTCTTTCTGTACATTTTCTTTACACCGTGAATGAAGACACCATGACCAAAGAAGAAAACTCAGCACAAGCTGAGCCAGAACGGACTATTCACTGTGAGAAAAGTTCAAATAGCAAATGTAAAACTATACAGCTTTAAAATATAAGGGACCAAGGCTACCAAATACGGTAAGTAATGGTAAGGACGGGACTTAGGGTTTTCTTTTTAACCCATCATTGGCTTCGTCAAATGGACCAAGACCACCTAAGAAGACGTGTTAAACATTTCATCACATCAAAAAAGAAAACAATTCTCCTTCTTTGTCTCAAACTTGAAGAAATTTTATCTAATAGAGGTAAGCCATTGACCCAATAACCCAAACCTTTTCAGGTTATTTTAAAAACGGCAAGAAGACCATCAGTTCACAGAAGTAAAGATTAAAAGATGCAGTAACTCCAGGGCTTCCCTGGTGGCGCAGTGGTTAAGAATCCGCCTGCCAACTCAGGGGACTCGGGTTCGAGCCCTGGTCCGGGAAGATCCCACATGCCGCGGAGCAACTAAGCCCATGCGCCACAACTACTGAGCCCGTGAGCCACAACTACTGAAGACCGCGCGCCTAGAGCCGTGCTCCGCAACAAGAGAAGCCACCGCAGCGAGAAGCCCGCGCACCGCAACGAAGAGGAGCCCCCGCTCGCCGCAACTAGAGAAAGCCCGCGCGCAGCAATGAAGACCCAACGCAGCCA
>NC_041226.1:86514527-86516602 GCF_002837175.3 Physeter macrocephalus
CCGGGAAGATCCCACATGCCGCGGAGCAACTAAGCCCATGCGCCACAACTACTGAGCCCGTGAGCCACAACTACTGAAGACCGCGCGCCTAGAGCCGTGCTCCGCAACAAGAGAAGCCACCGCAGCGAGAAGCCCGCGCACCGCAACGAAGAGGAGCCCCCGCTCGCCGCAACTAGAGAAAGCCCGCGCGCAGCAATGAAGACCCAACGCAGCCAAAATTAAATAAATAAAATAAATAAATTTATTAAGAAAAAAAAAAGATGCAGTGACTCCTGGCACTGACCTACTCTTTAAAGTGTGCTCCAAACTACCTTTGGGAAGTAGAAAACATAACGATTGACAGTAAAATATATATAATTTCCTCCCCTCAAATACTATTCTGACCACCTCCTTTCTCTTAAGGGGTTAGGTTGAAGGATGCTCAAGAAACAAAATTCACGTGAGGAAAAAGAGATTGTGGTCGATATGATTCCAGTTACAAAAGCATAAACTGCAAGAGCTGAAGAGGCTTTTCTAATGGAACTGAACGAACGTGCAACTCTTCACAGTAAAAACAATCTCTGGATGGGTTTTCATCTCAGTCCACCCCTGAAGGGGAAGGACGCTTTGGCGACTCTCACAGGTTTCAAGATGAGTGCTTGCAGCACAGAGAAAAGGCACTCTCCTTCCAAGGTTAATAAAAGCTCCCTTGGGAATGAGGGTTAGAAGACCCTTTTGTTTTTAAAGATGACTCAACTTGACAAGTATAGCCATCATTACTTTTTAAAAAATGAAACAGGAATGTATTTCCCCACATCTATATAAAACCCAAATTTTCAAACGGCCACTGTCTTTGATCTCTCAGAATTCGCAGATAACGTGACCTCTCAGGGCAGCAAAGCCAATCCAAACTTCTCACCCAGCCCCCAGACGGTGTCAGAATGAAAACACCTCAGTGTGATAAACTTGATCAACCACAGACTCACTATCCAAAGAAAATGAAGCGTATCCTAAAGAACAAAACCAATAAGCAAGTATGTAATAACACATGTATAAACTTGAATCAAAAAGGGGAAACAGATTTGCATTAGGACACTAAGCTACCGTCACTCTTACCGAACGCATCACTGCAGTGATAAGAACTCTGGCTTCATATAAGTATACCTACTGACTGTAGGATTTGGGACAGCTATCTGTAAGGCTGCTGGTGATGTCACCAAATTGAGTTCACTACTGACCCTGACGGAGAAAATGAGAAAGACTTGCTCAACTGCCCAACGACAGATGGGGTAGACGTCACAGCGGTCTCGATCTTGGTTGCCACCGGTCCTGAAATTATGGAAAAAAACGAGAACATGACAAAAAACCAGTTAGAATCACCATTTTAGTTTAATTCTCTGCGGCAGCGAATGCGTGGTGCCGTGTAGAGCGCAGCCCCAGGTCACGCGCTTTCTGTGACAAGTCGGTGGCCGCAGTGCTGCCTAAGTCTTGCTGCCTCAGGGTCTCTGAACTTGCTCTCTGGCTCAGTCACTGTCAATTCCAAACCAGGACATGCCACACTTGCCCCCTTCCAGGAAAGAGGTCAAAATAACTGGAGTGCAGTTCAAATTTAAGGCTTTAAAAGTAGCTTTACAATTACCGAAAAGTAATATATACCAAAGGAAAAACAAAATTCCAAAGAGAAATAGGTTAACTAAATATCTCTGAGTAGTGACTTCATGGCTATTTGCTTTCTCTTCACATTTCTGTGTTTTCCATAGACTTTTTGTATTTAAATAATAGTTCTTTTTTTAAAATTACAGAGGTAACATATGATGGCTGTAATACAGAGAAGTATAGGGAGTTACAAGTGCAATCCATCATCCTTCCCACATTCAATATACTGTAACTACTTATTAATAGTCTGGGGTATTACCTACAATCTTTCCCCTATCGCTCTACTTTTAAAAGGAGCAGGGGAGGGGGCTTCCCTGGTGGCGCAGTGGTTGACAGTCCGCCCGCCGATGCGGGGAACACGGGTTCGTGCCCCGGTCCGGGAGGATCCCGCGTGCCGCGGAGCGGCTGGGCCCGTGAGCCGTGGCCGCTGAGCCTGCGCG
>NC_041226.1:86516612-86526611 GCF_002837175.3 Physeter macrocephalus
CGGAGCCTGTGCCCCGCAACGGGAGAAGCCACAGCAGTGAGAGGCCCGCGTACCGCAAAAAAAAAAAAAAAAAAAGGAGCAGGGGAATGGGGGAATTACATTTAAAAAGCCCAAATCAAACCAAACCAAACAATAAGAAAAAGCACCTCCCTTTAAGTAAGTATGGGATAAATATTTGTAAAAATTGTCTAACAAACCACTATAATACAATGTGACGTGTACAAGGCTGTCCAAGGCAGCCTGACTTATAATCTTGGAAAGTTAAAAACAATCTAAACTATCTGCAGAGTACTATTAAAACTTAACAGGGTACAACTGTACAGTGAAGTCTTAGGCTACCATTAAAATGAGTGAGGTAGAGTCGTATCAGATCTGGAAAGATGAACACGATATTTACTTTGGGGGGGTGGGGAAGCAGATTACATATCAATATATACAGGATATGACTATTTTAGTTTAAGAAAACGATACACATCAAACCCCAAGAGATACACATCAAATCACTGAGGGCTGTTATCTCTGGAACAGGGAACTTATAGGGCAGCTTTCGTTTTCTACATTATATAGCTCTACACCATAGACTTTTTGTGGACTTGTAATAGTTTTATAATCAGAAAAACAATGAAGGTACTTCCATTAAGTAATAAGGGAATTATTCTATAGAGGTTTCAGAAATGCATTTTTTTTTTTTTTAAAGAAAGTGTTTGCAAACTCTTAAATAGTACTTTTCAGGGAAATTTTCCTACTCAAAAAAAGTCTGTTTCCAGAAAGTGAGAACAGAAGGAAACACATAGCAAGGACAGAGAATATTTCACAATCATCACTGAACGATGAATCTTAGAAATTTCTTTGCAAGTCATGCTAACTGCCTAGACATGCACAAAACAAAGCCCCTTAGATGTCCTTGATTCTTAACTTCAGGAGTGACAAAAAACTCTCCAATAAAATCCTTGAACGGGGTTAAGATACATAATCTTTCAAAAAATTTTTCTAAAATATTAGCTAGAAATGGAAACAAATTTCTTAATTTGAATCCTAAATGATTCAAAAGTCTTTGACAAATTCCACTGAAATTTCCCTTCTAACATAAAGTTTTAGCTGCTAGTTAAGAAGTGCTATATACCTGCTTCTCATGGAAGGCTTATATGATAAAAACCGTGCTCCTCCATTAACCCTAATTCTAGAATACAACTTGGGCTTACACAATAATGGTTTTCTTCTGAGTGCAAGGAATACTTCTGAAGATAAACCCAATATCCAATGAGAAAGATTTGACCACAGAGAAGTCGGGATGATGGTACGACTGTGTAGAGATTATGGAAAGCAGGCTGCTCAAGTGTGAAGCTCAGCATCTCGAGCAGAATTTACTAGCTTGAAGACCCACTGGAGAGCATGAATCAGAATAAAAGCTGGAGTCCAGAGCGTGGTGAGAACACCGGACTGCGGGCAGCACAGTCTAGCATTTTCTGAACTGTAGCAGAAAGTAACACATGTCAAATGAAGTGGACTCTAACACAGAGTCAACAAAAGGGGCTGCTGAGTTAGAGCCCACATTAAACTAGGCACTACGTGTAAGCACACTTCTATGTCAAGTGGGCTAGGGCGGCGTGGATGCCTGGCCAGGGCACTTTATGGTGACTGTAAAAACTAATTTCGGTTAAGAGTAATTACGCCTGAGTGAGTGTTGGAAGCATGTGAAGCCACAGTCTTTTAATACTGAATTATATCTACTCTGAGATCTTATATTGTAACAGATCCATTTTACTTTCTGTGTTTTACCAGCTTTTGAATTGTCCTCGTAAATCCAAAGAGTTTTTCTTTCCTTTGTAGTAGAAGAAATAAGAGTTCAATATTCTGATCCCCTCCTCTCTAAACTTTGATTATCCAGCAAGGCAGGTGCTCCTTTTTAGGAAGAACATTTAAAGGCAGGCTTTCTCCTATTGCTCTCATATTTCAGAAGTCTACAGAGCTGCTGAAGGGCTCACTAATTTCCTGGATAGTCTACATCAACTGAGGCCTTTCAAATATGTCTTTACTGTACTTGATTTCACATCAAGCTGCCTTTGTGATCTACAACAATAAACTCCACTGTGGAGCATATCTTTCACCTTTATTTTCACTAAAACAAAAGCGCAAACTTACCTGAAGCTTTATCACCAGATGACAATTGACTGGACGCTGGTGTGGGCCCAGACGGCTTTAAGGCGTTTATCAGAGATCCCTATAACAGGAGCAAGACATTTATGTGAAGCCACAAACGAGCCTTTGGAATAAAGGAACGTGTAAAACGATAACATAATTTAAAATAAGCAAGCACAAACACTTTTATTTAGTTTAATTTTGTTTTTTCCGTTTCAATTTAAGTCAGTATTTTTAAATGCTTACCGCATGTAAGATCGTATCAGAGATGGGAATATTCCACAAGCACCAAGAAAACAGAGTCATGCCTGTTTAGCTTGTGGCTATTTCCTCAGTGCCTAACACAACACTTGGCACGTAAAAGGCACTGGGATATTTGATACACAAATGAAGGAAGAAGTTAATGAATGAAATAGGTCCTGGCTCTCAATAAAACTTTTAATAAGTTTAGAAAGCAAAACTGTTCAACTTATCCATCTGCAGCGAATGTTCCTTTCCTCTTGGTAAGGCAAGACGATTTGTGCCTTACTGTGTGTCCTCCAAGGTGAACATGGAAACCTCCAGAAGAAAGACCAAATGCTAACTGCTTAAGTGTCATGTTAAGTCATGGCAAGCTAAGGAATAGAGAGCCACGTCTGAGAACTCACAATAGGCAAGTTCTGATGTTCAACCTCAAACATAATCCACCATTATTTCTAGAGACAGAGACGAGTAGCAGAGAAACCAGGTATCCTTAGGGAACGTTTCAGAGAGAGCTTGATCTACCTTTCAGCCATCTCCTATTATTTTCTTTTGGATGGTTTAACTGTTTACAATATAACCTATTTTTGTAAGAGACAATGTTTATCAGGCAAAAGCCTGAAAGTAGACATAACACACGTCACTGAAGATGCAAGGTCTGAAAAACAGGGATTGCAAGAGAAAGCAAGAGAACCTATCCCCTGGATGCTGATACTGAAAGGTACAATGAACAAAGCAGTGGACAGGAAGAAGTTGGAAGACTTGGGTTCCAGCTCTGGTTCCATCATTTAATAAAAACCGTGGAAGCCTGCGTTAGTCACTTGAGCCCCGGCTTCTTCATTAGTGAAACACAGCTGAACACCTGTCTTGTCTATACGGTTGTTGTATGGGTTAACTAAGACAAAGTTAAATGAAAGTAAATTTCAACTCCACACAGATACCCCATACAAATATAGAATTATGACCCAAGATTACTAGGTGCAGAATGTCACATGGCCTACAAAGACAGTATCAGGTTCTAACTGACCTACTAGGTCAAGACTGGCATAAATTGTGGGGAAAGGGTCACAGGTCTTCGTCAGACTTGTAGTTCATTTAAACAACATGAGGACTTAGTACAGTATCGTCTTCAGTTACAAAGACAGTCCCTGCGTGTCACATCAGCAAAGCCCAAATCAGCAATTTACCTGCTTAGCTTGGCTAGCAGCCGCTGGGGTCAACATCGGGTGAGGTGTTTTGGCTGCGGAGTACGGCACTGAAGAACTGAAAAACACAAAGCATATGCTCAAGAGAAGGGCATGACTGGGTGTAAATCACATTCATCCCTGAACCAACCTTCTGTCCAAAAAATCATATCAATTTTGGGGTAGAAGATAGATGTCTGGGACGCTAATCAAAGTCATTTGACATTTTTCGGATTGAAGAATAAATTCTTTAAATGAAGTTTGGGTCTTTAGCATAAAAGTCAAAGCAGTGACCTGCAATCCTAGGAAAAAATTATGACTATTCAGAAGTAGACCCTTTTCTTATCCGGAGACTCGGCCTACTGCACCTCCGCCCAACACCCACCGCCATTCCGGACCACGTGGGGAATTCCTGATTCTGTCTTCCAAGCCTGAGAAAATGTTCAACAGGATCTACGGGATGTATATGATCTGGCTCAAGGAAGAGATCTCAGCTTCTCACAGCAACCAGCCCTGGGAGCCCAGCGCTCACGATGTCAGCACACCAGAGAGTCAAACGTACCACGGTTCCGTTCGCGACCCGCACTTCTGCTATGCTATGAAAAGTGCATCCAGGGCGTGTGCAGGAAGAGTCCTCACCACCTTTTGTTACCCCTGAACACAGTAAGCAGGGACCCGTTATTTCAGTAATCACTTAGTGTGAATATGTGACGGCAAAAAATCACCTGTTTAATGCAAAGCTCTATTCTTGGCTCCTGGGAGCAATTCTTTCCATCAATCTATCTGTCCTCAGTGCAGAGCTACTTTGACTAGTATGCATAGGAACAGCAATTGTAGGACGCGGTTTTCTTTTTCGGAACTCTCATTTAGGCAGAATTAATAATTTTCCATTGAAAGATTAACTCGGAAGAGGAAAGACAAAAATAAGCCCATAGAAAAAAATTATCCAACATTTTAATAATCTTACAGTCACCTCAGGATACTCTCCTGGAATAATACAGGAACCTTCCCAAACAAACTTTATTAGATTCAGAGAGAAGAAAAAAGGCAGTTATTTTCAATGAAACAGAACCTCTTTATTTTCCTACTGAAGAGAGAAGCAGCTGTAAATGTGCGCCTCTCTGAAGAGACACACCCCTGCTCCCCTGAGATGTTCTACCAAACAGGTAGGCAGGGACACTGCTCCCTGCATCTGCTGACTCTCCAACGAGAAAAGGAACGTGTGAGTGAGATGCTGGGACTGAGAAATCCCTGGGTGGACACAGCAGACTTAGGTGGAAAAATGGCTGCAGCTCAGGCGAATCACGAGGGCAATGAAAATCTTTCATGCTTTCTAAAGATAAGCAAAAAAGAAACTACAAATAAAAAGAAAACCAGCAATTCACCCAATTTTAGAACATTTTTTGCACCCTAAACTTAGTTATGACATGATGGTAAATTAAATCATGCATGAAGTAGACTGAGTGTAATTATTGTTCCATTTACTTGTGATAATGCTATAAATCTCTTGGGTGTCCTAAATCCCCAAACACACAAAATTAGGATTCACAGTGCTTACACACCGGGCCATATGACAACCCTGCAGAAAAATGCTGCTCAGTGCAATCAGCTAGCAAACCTACTGACTACATCGGACCCACCATGATCCAAGAGCACAAACAGAAAAGAACAGTATACTACCAAACAAATGTGTTCAAAGACTTGTGTGTGACTGTGAACCAAAACAATGGAAATCAACAGCTAGAAATGTTCAAGAGAAGATGGAAATACTAAACTTGGAATTATCATATTTTGGATGACTGTATTCTACTTTCTAGCAGTATGGACCTGAAAAGAGATCACTGGAAATTTCATTTGAAATGTTCTGTTCCACAGCTGAAAACAGAAATCAAAGGACCACAGGCAGAAAATGGCACTGTCACATATATTTACTACATGAGTCTACAAATGACATTTATACTACTGCCAACACTAGGGCACTGCTTTAGAAAGGAGGAATGGAGCTACACAGGTCACTAAGAGTAGTAAAATTAGGTTCTGGGAGAAAAACAACTGCAACAGAACTTAAGTTCGCCGACTCTCCATTACCCAGACCGTCCTGATAAAAGTTAATACACAAGTGGAGGTGAACATATCAAGTATGATAAACATCAAGATATGTCACAACAAACCTCGTTCAAACACTGCCTTGAACACAGGAAAGCCATTTTTTTGTTTTTTTGCCGCACCCTATCAGCACTGCCTGCCGACACAGGCAGGCTAATGCACACACATTCTAGGGCTGTGTACTCTACACACAATGATAAAATTGAGTTGTTGAGATTGTGAAGCATTAAAATGTTGCCTAGGCCCTTTCTTAGTGGTCCCTTAAACTTTAATGAACTTTAACAAGGTAAACATTCATACTATTGTTGTGAAAGGGGCCAACTACTCATTCTTCTACCTATTTCAACATTTTAAAGAGCTTAAAAACCAGCAGACCTGGTTATGTTTTATTTTGGTAAGTCTTGATCATTACCATGTACATCTTTTTATATAGTCACATATGACACAGTGGATCTAAACTGTGAAAGCTGCTAAAGTTAACTATTTAATGAACTATGAATTTTTTGTAATTATTTAAAGGTGAAGCAAGTAAGGAGACAGGACTACTTATCAAGAGCAACTGAAGAAATAAATCAGGAGAGAAAAAGAAAATAATAGAAGATATTGAAAACAAAAGCTCTCAGTTCATTTTTTCACCTATCAGACTGTAGTAATTGTAAAGTTTGATAATCTTGGCAAAGATATGGGGAACCAGATTGTCATACACTGCTTGTGGGAAGGAGAAATTGGTATCAGCTCTACTGAGAGAAAGTTGACAACAATTATAAAAATTATATGTATGTATATACACTCACATACATGGATATCTCCTTTGCCTCAGCAGTCCTACAACTGAGAATTTATCCAACAGATATGGCTGCAAGCATGCAAAATTATCTAAGTGTCAAATTATTTTAGCATTGCTGGTAACAACCTAAGAAGCACATCCCTGAATATCAGTCAGAAGAGAAAAAAAAAGCTATCAGTTCACTTTTAGGGGTTTCTTATGTCTTGTTACCACCAACTGTTGTCCCCTATTGGTAAATTTTATGTCTTTGAAGACTCAAATGCTTTCCAAAATATCATCTAAGAGTCTGCTAAATCAAACTGTAGTTTGTGCACGCATGTCTAGGTGCCAGGTAACTGAAATAATGCAAGTTGGAACTGCATTAGAGCTTTAAAAAAGACCTATATTAAATATGAAAACAGGATTGTTAAGAATTTATAATGACATGGAAAAATGTTAACAATTAAGTTTCATGATTAAGCTGAGAGGTTACAAAGCAGCATGTATTCAGATTTTACTTTATTTATTGATCTTCCCACGCCGTGCAGCTTGCGGTATCTCAGTTCCCTGACCAGGGACTGAACCGGGCCACGGCAGTCAAAATGCGGAATCCTAGCCACTAGAGCACCAGGGAACTCCCCCCAAATTTTACTTAAAAAAACTAAATCTTCATGGAATAAAGATGAAGAAACATGTAAACAGTGATTAAGCATTTGCAGTGGGAATAAAGGTAATTTAAATTTTGTTCTTTTTTAACTATCTGCGATTTTCATACTATCTACAATGAACATTTGTAGTAAGAAAAATAAAAGAATGAAAGTTTTTTTAAGGTTATGGTAATTACTATAGTTATTATTATTATTATTATTTTTTTTCTTTTGGTACGCGGGCCTCTCACTGTTGCGGCCTCTCCCGTTGTGGAGCACAGGCTCCGGACGCGCAGGCTCAGCGGCCGTGGCTCACGGGCCCAGCCGCTCCGCGGCATGTGGGATCTTCCCAGACCGGGGCACGAACCCGTGTCCCCTGCATTGGCAGGCGGACTCTCAACCACTGCGCCACCAGGGAAGCCCTATAGTTATTATTTTTAAAGTGGGGCAACATCTTTAAGTCAGTGAAGGAAAAAACTGTCAACCTAAAATTCCTTACTTAGGAAAAATATCTTTCAAAAACAAAGATGAGATAAAGACCCTGGAAGACACACAAAAGATGGAAGAATTCAGATCTAAACCTGAAGAAATGTTAAAGAAGTCCTTGAGCAGAAGGAAAATCATACTGGATGGAAACCCGGGACTGAACAAAGGAATGAAGAACACCGGAAATGATAACTATATGGGAAAAGAAAAGATATTTTTCTTATTTAGTTCTGTTTAAAAGATAATCAACTGTTTATAACAACATATCATGGGATTTATAACATAGGTAGAAGGAAAATATACAACAACAATAGCACAAAGGTGGGAGGGGAGAAATAGAAGAATACTGTTATAGACTCTTTTACTATATTTTAACAGTATAATCACACTTGAAGATAGACTGTGATAAGTTAAAGATGTGTACTATAAACCCTAATGCAACTACTTAAATAACACTCAGAGGTATAGCTAATAAGCCAATGAAAAAGATAAAACAGAATCATAAAAAAAAATCACTCAATCCAAAAGAAGGCAGAAAAAGAGGGAAAATGGAACACAGAACAAATGGGACAGACAGAAAACAAATAGCAATATAACAGATTAAAACCCAAACATGTTAATAATCACATTAAATGTAAATGACCTAAGTACTCCAATTAAAAGTCACAGACTGTCAGATTGGATAAAAAAAAAAAGATCCAACTACATGCTGTCTACAAGAAACCCATTTTAAATATAAAGACACAAGATAGGTCTAAAATAGAAAGAAGGATAAAAAAGCTATACCACACTAGCACTAAACAAAAAAAGCTGGACTGGCTACATTAACATAGGAGAAAGTAGATTTCAGAGCAATTAATCTTACAAGGGAGAAAGAGAGTTATTTTGTAATGACAAACTGGGTCATTTCATCAAGAGTATGTAACAATTCTAAACATTTATGCAACTAATAACAGAACTTCAACATGAAGCAAAAACTGATAGAACTGTAAGGAAAATAAATCCACAACTATAGTTGAAAATACCAACACCATTCTCATTAATTGATGGAACAAGCAGACAGAAAATTATCACTATCAACCACCTTAACTTAATTGACATTTATGGAACACTACAACCAACAAGAGTAGAATACATGTTCTCTTCAAGTGCACACAGAACATTTACCAAGATGACTGATATTCTAGGTCAGGGAATGGCAAACTACAGACCAAAGACCAGCTGCCTGTTTTTGTAAATAAAGTTTTACTGTAACAAAACCCATGCCCATTCATTTACAGTTTGTCTACAGCTGCGTTCAGGCTGCAATGGCAGAGTTGAGTAGTTGAGACAGAGACTATATGTCACACAAACTTAAAATATTTACTATATGGCCCTTAAAAAAAAACCTTGCTGATCCCAGTTATGGGCCATAAAAGAAGTCTGAATAAATCTAAAGAAGTCAAGTCATACAAAGCATGTTCTCTGACCACAATAATTAAATTGAAAATCAATAACAAAAAGATACCTAGAAAATGTCCAGTTATTTAGAAACTAGATAACACACTTTAAAATAATCCATAAGTATAAAAAAAACACAAAAATATTTTGAACGGAATGAAAATGAAAAATAACGTATACAAAATCTGTGGGATGTAGCCAAAGCAAGTCTTAGAGGGAAATTTATAGCACTAAAATGCCTGTATTAGAAAAGAACAGTCTCAAATCAATGACATTAGCTTCTACCTTAAGAAACTAGAAAAAAGAGTAAATAAAACCCAAAGTAAGCAGGAAAAT
This sequence comes from Physeter macrocephalus, assembly GCF_002837175.3. NCBI lineage: Eukaryota > Metazoa > Chordata > Mammalia > Artiodactyla > Physeteridae > Physeter > Physeter macrocephalus. The sequence goes on from NC_041226.1 coordinate 86,525,957, forward strand.
GAAATAATAAAGACCAAGTAAAAAAGTAATAGGAAAAAAAAAAAATCAATGAAACCAAAAGCTGGTTTCTTTGAGATCAATAAAATTGATAAACCTCTAGCTAGACTGATGAGGGAAAAAAGGACACAAATTACCACTAACAGGAAAGAGGGAAGTGAAATCATTATGAATTCTATCCACATTAAAAGGATGATAATCAGTGACTATTACAAAAAATGTCATGCCAATAAATTCGACAACTCAAATGAAATGAACAAATTTCTTGGAAGACACAAACTACCAAAGTTCACTCAAGAAGTAGATAAGCTGAATAGTCCTATCTGCTAAAGAAACTGAAATTTCCAAGCCAAAATGACTTCAGTGGTGAATTCTACCAAACACTTAAGGATGAAATAATAACAAATCTACATAAACTCTTCCAGGAAACTGAAAAGGGAAGGAACACTCCCCAACTCATTCGGTAAGGCCAGCATTACTCTGATACCAAAATGAAACAAAGATATTACAAAAAAAACAAAATCTACAGATCAATATCGCTCATTAAGACATGAAAAAATTCTTAACAGGGGCTTCCCTGGTGGCGCAGTGGTTGAGAGTCTGCCTGCCGATGCAGGGGACACGGGTTCGTGACCCGGTCCGGGAAGATCCCACATGC
>NC_041226.1:86526863-86567252 GCF_002837175.3 Physeter macrocephalus
GCTGAGCCTGCACGTCCGGAGCCTGTGCTCCGCAACGGGAGAGGCCCGCGCACCGCAGGAAAAAAAAAAAAAAATTCGTAACAAAATATTAGCAAATTGAATCCAACCATATATAAAAAATGGACAATACATCATTACCAACAATTGGTTTAACCTCAGAAAACCGATCAAGGGCTTCCCTGGTGGCGCGGTGGTTGAGAGTCCGCCTGCCGATGCAGGGGACACGGGTTCGTGCCCCGGTCCTGGAAGATCCCACATGCTGCGGAGTGGCTGGGCCCATGAGCCATGGCTGCTGAGCCTGCGTGTCCGGAGCCTGTGCTCCGCAACGGGAGAGGCCGCAACAGTGAGAGGCCCGCGTACCGCAAAAAAAAAAAAAGAAAACCGATCAATCTGACAAGGGCACCAAGACAATTCAAAGGGGGAAAAAAAAAAGAGTCTTTTCCGCAAATGGTGCTGGGACAACTGAATATCCACATGCAAAAGAAAGATGTTGGGCCACAGTCACACTATTTACAAAAATTAACTCAAAACAGATCAAAGACCTAAATGTGAGAGCTCAAACAATAAAACTTAGAAGAAAACACAGGAGTAAATCTTTATGATCTTGGATTAAGCAATGGTTTCTTAAACACATACCTATATGTAAGACGCCTAGAGCACAAGCAACAAAAGAAAAAAAAAACTGAATTTCATCAAAATTAAAAATTTTGTTGTTCTAAAGGACACTATCAAGAAAGTGAAAACTACACAAAGAATGGGAAAACATATTCACAAATCATGTATCTGATAAGGGACTTGAATCTAGATTACATAAAGAATATGACACCTCAACAATTAGGATAAATAACCCAATTAAAAAACAGGCAAAGGATCTAAAGAGACATTTCTCTAAAGAAGATACAAATGGCCAATAAGCACATGAATAGACACCCAATTATCATTCATTAGTCATAAGGGAAATGCATATCAAAACCACAAGGAAATACCATGTAACACCCATTAGGATAGCTATAAGCAAAAAGATGGACAATAACAAATATTAGTGAGGATGTGGAGAAACTGGAACCTCATGCATTGCTACTGGGAATGTAAAATGGTGCAGCTGCTTTGGAAAACAGTTTGAACTATGTTTAACTCAAAAAGCTAAATGCAGAATTACCGTATGATCTAGCAATTCCACTCCTAAAACATTACCCCAAATAACTGAAAGCAGGGACTCCAACAGATACTTGTACAAGAAGAGGGGAAACACCCAAGTGTCAACTTACAGATGAACGGATAAATAAAATAGGACATATGCACACAATGGAATATTTCTTTTTTTTTTTTTTTGCGTTACGCGGGCCTCTCACTGTTGTGGCCTCTCCTGCTGCGGAGCACAGGCTCCGGACGCGCAGGCTCAGCGGCCATGGCTCACTGGCCCAGCCGCTCCGCGGCACGTGGGATCTTCCCGGACCAGGGCACGAACCCGTGTCCCCTGCATCGGCAGGCGGACTCTCAACCACTGCGCCACCAGGGAAGCCCCGTACAATGGAATATTATTCAGCCATCAAAGGAATGAAATTCTGACATATGCTACAACATGGATAAATCTAGAAAATTTGAGCAAAATAAGCCAGACACAAAAGGACAAATACTGTATGATTCTACTCATATGATGTACCTAGAACAGACAAATTCTTAGAGACAGGAAGTAGAATAACGGCTACCAGACACTAGAGGGAAGGGGGAGCAAAGAGTTACTATTTAATGGCTACAGTTTCTGTAGGAGATAATGAAAAAGTTCCGGAAACAGATAGTGGTGAAGGTTACACAACACTGTAAATGTACTTAATGTCACTGTACACTTAAAAATGGTTAAATTAATAAATTTTGTTACACATATATTTTACAAGTAAAAAAAAGAAAGCTTCCTAACTGTTCTCCCTGTTTCTACCATTCCTCACTCCAGCCCTTTTCATCTATTCTCAATATAAGAACCAGAAGCTTCCTGCTAAAACCACAGGTCAAGAGAACTATCTGCATTTATCAAAGCTCATGGAATTTTACACTAAAAAAAGGTGAATTTTACTGTGTGTTAATTATGCCCCAATATTTTAAAAAATTGCTAAAATTGCTTTTAATCAAGGAAACATAAATCAGATCAGTTTGCTCAACATCCATTGGTCAGCCAGGTCCTGACAGAGGCTTAGTAGATGTTACAAGACCTGTATCCCAGGCCCCCGGCCCCGCTATCCCTCTCCCTCCAGCCACCAGTGGCTGTCTGGCTCCTTCCTGAACCTGCCAGACATGCTCTCATTACAGGCCTGGTGCTTGGGGCTTTCTTCCTTAGGATATTCATGTGACCTGCTCTCTGGTCGTTGGTCTTTATTAAAATGTTAAGTGTCAAAAGCCACTGCAAGGCAAAATATTACATAAGACGGGAGAATCCAGCTTAATGGTAAAAGAAATATGGTCTGATATTTCTGAGATATTTTAGTCATTAGCCATGTATGAATAGTGCCTTCCTTGTTCCTATTTAAAATTGCAACCCATGTCCAGACAACAGTCCCTAAACCCCTTCTCTGCTTTAATTTTCTCCATCATACCTATCACCACCTAAAATACTCTATATTTTACGTACCATTTGTCTCTCTGTGACAAGGGCAGGGTTTGGGGGTTTTGGGGAATCTGTTTTGTTAACTGCTTTATCCCCGGCACCTGGAACAGTGTGTGGCATATAGGAAATGCTCATTAAGTATTTGTAGAAAGAATGAATAAACGAATGCCCAAATTCCTGAAAGGAATGATCTATCCGGTGTGCTTTGGGAAAAAAAACCAACCAACCAAAAATCCCACCGTATTTCTAACCTCATTCGGCCCTGCTTTCTTCATCCTCCATTTCCTGCCAGGTCTCTAGACATACTGGCCTTCTTTCACCTTCACCTCAAACATGCTCTGTCCTTTCCCAGGTCTGGGCTTTTACACATCCTGCACCCTCTGTTTGTAACAATCTTCTCTCCACTCTGCCTGGCAGCTTCTGGTCACTGTTCAACTTTCAGCTAAAACACCTTTTCCTTCCCAACCTCCTCATCAGCCCCAGATTCAACCAGATGGCCTCACTGTGTGCCTTCTTAGCACCTTGTACGTCTCCTTCATCCAACTCATTACACTGCAGTTAGAGAACTGTCGAGGTAATGGGTTGTTTAGTGGCTGTCTCCTTGCTGAGATCTAAGTGCCGTGAAAGCGGGGACCTGGTATGTCTTACTCACTACTGGATCCCAAATACCCAGGGTGTTATCATGCTCATGGCAGACACCCCTCAGGAACCTGCTGAATCAAGTGACTGAGCACGGGAGAGGAGTCTAGATAGCCATGGGTGTGCTCCAGATAAACCCTCTTCCTGAAAACAGGAGATGAATTTAAGGGATGAGGCCAATGAACGTGTAAGATATACCAATGGCAGAAATGCGTAAGCTCATCTTTTTTGTTTGTTTGCTTTTGTTTTAAAATTTTTATTGGAGTAGAGTTGATTTACAATGTTGTGTTAGTTTCAGGTGTAGAGCAAAGTGAATCGGTTATACATACACATATATCCACTCCTCTTTTTTTTTTAGATTCTTTTCCCATATAGGCCACTACAGAGTACTGAGTAGAGTTCCCTGTGCTACACAGCAGGTTCTTATTAGTTATCTATTTTATATACAGTAGTGTGTATATGTCAGTCCTACTCTCCCAATTCATCGCTCCCCCCCTTATCCCTTGGTAACCATAAGTTTGTTTTCTACCTCCATGAGTCTACTTCTGTCCTGTTAAGTTCATTTGTACCCTTTTTTTTTTTGTAGATTCCACATATGAGTGATATCATATGATATTTGCCTTTCTGTGTCTGACTTACTTCACTCAGTACGACAATCTCTAGGTCCACCCACGTTGCTGCAAATGGCATCATTTTGTTCTTTCTTATGGCTGAGTAATATCCCATTGTATATATGTACCACATCTTCTTTATCCATTCTTCTGTCGATGGACATTTAGGTTGCTTCCATGTCTTGGCTACTGTAAATAGTGCTTCAGTGAACGCTGGGGTGCATGTATCTTTTTGAATTATGGTTCTCTCCAGGTATATGCCCAGCAGTGGGATTGCTGGGTCATATGGTAGTTCTCTTTTTAGTTTTTTAAGGAGCCTCCATACTGTTCTCCATAGTGGCTGCAATCAATTTACATTCCCACCCACAGTGTAGGAGAGTTTCCTTTTCTGCACACCCTCTCCAGCATTTATGGTTTGTAGATTTTTTGATGATGGCCATTCTGACCGTGTGAGGTGATACCTCACTGTAGTTCTGATTTGCAAGAAATGTGTAAGCTCATCTTATAATAAATCTCTTTAAGATATTACTCAGAAAAACTTAAATGCAAAATTAAATATTTAAAATAACACTTACCAAACTACTGCTTAAGAGAATCTGAAAGTAATTTTATAATGAATGTAATTCCCTCTCAAGCTTTCTTATTGGGGGAGGTGGTAAATACCAATTTCCACTTGTCAAGTATGCTTAGATTCACCTATTATTCAACAGTGGTTATTAAAAAGGAACTGCATTCCAGGCACCACGCTGGGCTTACAAGTTAAATAACTGCACCAGAGTCCAAATTCTGTGGGGAAAGGAAGATTCCTTTTTAACTTTTGTGTCTATTTTTCTTAAGTCAGAGAAAAGGGCAAACTCAGCATTGCTCCTTTAACAAAGCCCTTATCAACGATTAGCTCAGATGAACCTTGGAGGGAAACAAAGCCTGAGATAAGATAAAGGAAATCACCAATAGGCGCTTCTCACACACGGTTAACAGCTAAAATATGTCAGAAACACCAGACCATATTTCTTTCACCATTAAGCTGGATTTTCCAGTCTTATGTAATAGTCTGCCTTGCAGTGGCTTTTCTTTGCCTACCCTACACTAGGAATCTGGCTGTAATTCCCAAACTCTAACGCATAGTTCTTTCCCTTGAGAAGTTCACAGCGACCACAAATGCCATCTTGGTCTAAACAGCACACCAAAGCTTCAAGGTCACTACAAGGTAGGAAAGCAAGTAGGCTTGTTTTTGGCTGTTAGTATGGCCCTGAGATAACTAAGAAATTCCTGGCAGTGTTGATAGATGGACCGATGTGGAAACAAGAGGCCAGTGGACTAGTGCAGCAGGGCCACTCAATAAAGCCAAAACAGAACAGTGAGCAGACCTGGGGGCAGGGGAGCAGGAGAGCGCTAATGTAGACTGGAAAACACACAGGGTGTGTGGCTGTTCTTCTCGCCGCTGGACTGGTAATGGGCTCCAGACTCTAAATGCCTGGGTGACACCGGTCCTCACGATCCCTACGCTCAGACTGAGGAAACGGCCCTCAACTCTTCCCTCTTCAGCCACACGGAAGAGCTCCTGGCTACAGAATACACAGAGCAACAGGGCACAAGCATATTCCATGAACCGTGCTGCCCAGAACAGTGACACGGAGTCAATGCCTTAGATTCTAAACACAGATTCAGACTTAAGAAAAGTCAGCTCTGGCAGCAATGATCCGGCCCTCAGATATGGCATGAAGACAAGCCAGAAGTCTCCAAACAGAGCTGGTGCCTTTTACAAGATTGTTTTTTCATACAAAAGGCATGAGAAACTTGAAAGAACAGGAATGCCTGGAGAGAGGAAGGAAGGGAGGAGAGACCGTCAATCTCAAGATCATCACTGGGTTTTCAGAATCAACAGTCTGCATTAGAGTCAAAGTGCCAACTCAGGAGCCCCAAGAGTATTAAAAAACAAAAAAAATCAAAAATCAAACCCTATACCTTACCTGACTTAATAACCGTAATGTGTGTATCACACAGAGACTTACACGTGACAAACAGCACACTGAGTATATATCACCAAGACTTTGAAGGTTTATGAGGCAACTGTTACTGCCAGTTGAAGAGGACAGTCTCCTGAAAACCCCATTGTGTACCCAAGATTAGCTGTCCACTCCACCCCTCTTATGACCTAAAGTTCTGCAGGAAAAATAGTCACACTCTGACAATGGCTATGGTGCTCCCTGCAGGCAGTTCACCACTACTGCAGAATAATTCACGGGCTTAAACACACTGAAAAGTAGTTAACATACCCCATCGCCGCAGGGGGTGCTGTAGGATTATTCTTCAATTCCTGGACATTTACCACTTGAGGGACATTCTTCAAAGTTGATTCGGTCAAAGTACTGACAGCTATTTAAATAGAGAAGAGAAAGGCACATTAAGTGCAGTAAAGGATCAAAAATCCTAGCCAGGTATAATGAATATCTAGGATACAAACTCAAGCAGAATGCAAACTTATTATATAAAGGAAATTTAGGTTGTTCTGCAGCACTGTGTTCAGTGGATCACCTGGCCTACTCCATTCATAAAAATTATCTGGTGAAGCTTTATGCAATTTAATCAAATGTACTCGTTTAGAAAAAAGGAATTCCCTAGCCAGCTTTTATACAGCCGAGCTGAGATACCTGCCATATTGTTGGCTCGCCCTGGAAAAGGGCAGAAAGAGCTAGAGGATCAGCAGTGTTCGGACTAAGTGCTTCTGCCATCCATCATGCATTCATTCATTCAACTTATTCAATAATAAGTTCTTTCGCATGAGCTTATCATTGCCGGACTCAGGTGCTTGGAATACAAAAAAATGTCTAAAACACAGCTCCTTGTCTAAAGAAGCTCATGCCTTAGTGAGACAGACACGATGAATAAAATGTGAAAAATGAGGCCAAGAGGCCTGAATTAAGGAATGGCAACAGGGATTGACTTGACACCTACTTATCTCTCTTAGGCTTGTCAGCTTTCACGTCTCCTTTTTTGTGTCTTATAATTTAAAGCTGTGGCCCAAGACTTAATGATATTTCGTAATTAACTATTAAGAAGGCCTAAGCAAAGCTCTTAGATCTCTTCCAATTATACTTGGGGCAAAGTTGAAAGCTGTAGCCCAGGTAGGACGGTGGGTCCATGGCAGCTCACTTTACTCCCTCGTTCAGAGAGATAACCAGGGACATCTTGCCCATGACCACATGTATTTCATCCTTCACATTCAGAGGTGCCTACACCTCAGACATATTTGCTTCCAAAATGACAACAGACATCACACCACCTCCTGCTGAGAGTGGAATAATCCTAAATCCTGACAGACTTTAAGTTTATAAATAACCAACCCAATCGGCCTGATTTGGGGCGTGTTCAGCACAATGCTAAGATTCTGCTGGGTCCAACCAATATTTAAAACATCAAACGTTTCTTATTTTTTCAGACGGCTCAAAAGTGCCTTCAAAAGTTATCCGGTTTTTGCTCTTTCGTATCTATTTTAGATGGCTTAATAAGGGTTTTAATATTTGAACTTTTCCTAGAAATCTTTTAGTATTATATAATGGTAATTCTTTTTTGGCTAAATAAAACCGTCATGTCTTTTTAGTCTTTTAAAATTTTAGTCTAAATTGGTATGTGTTCTAAGCAGTTATAGAACTAAAAAATAATTTTATTCAGCTACAACAAAAATATTTGATTCATAGCCGAGTTTCTCAACCTTGGCACTATTGACATTTTGGGGCTGGATAATCCTTTGTTGTGGGGTTGTCTTGTGCATTTAGGATTTTTTTTTGCAGCATTCCTGGCCTCTACCCACTAAATGCCAGCAACACTGCCAACTGTTGGAGGGGAGGTGGGCGGGGCAAAATAGCCTCTGGCTGAGAACCACTGGCTTGTAAAAATTGATAGCTAGTGATAACTGAGGTCCCGAGGCGAACTACCTATAAATCTTAATGTAGGAAATTACGGATAGCCACAAACCACTGACAAAATGCAAAAGCTGATTAGCTTCTTAGAGTCTTCATCTGTCAAGTTTCCACCTTAAATTTGCAGTCTTAAGAAAAAGCTGTACTACAATACAAAGAGCACAGGGTTGGGGTCTGGGTTTTGTTACGTCTTGGTCAGGTGACCTTCACCTCTCCAAACCTTACATTACTCGAAAGCCAAATGGGCCGGCCCACTCACACCCACCTCAGAGGGTGGCTGGGACCCTTAAGATACCATCAGACAACCCTAGTGTTATCAGGTGATCTACCTGCGAAGATTAATTTGGGGCTTAAAGCAGACATTATTCAAAAGCAGGGGTTAACAACTCCATCAAAAAACCCCACTGATCTCCCACTTAACTGAATGTGGCAGATAATACTGCCCCTTAAAAGGAAAGTTCCCGACTAAGTCTCTGCCTTCGCAGAACTCTCTCCCTCAAAAGGTGAGACCTATCACATCAGCCTTCTCTTCTGAAGGGCGGCAAAGAGAGCCCGCCGTTTCTTGGCACCTGTGTCCTGGCCTGGGGCTCGGACAGCTCACCATCAGCCCCTGCATGGATGTTTTTACCTGGCGCCTGACTGGCCATCTGCCGTCTCAGGGCTGCCGCAGCGGCCGCCTGGGGAGCAGAGATGGGGTGGGAGGGGCCAGGGGCGCCGTGCTTCACGGTTTTTGTTGCGAGCATTGTGCTATCAGCCCCCTGAGGAATAATTTTGCTAGCAGGTGTAGACACTGAGGAAAAAAGATAAATTAAGTGAGAGAGTGGGTCAGAGAAGAAGAAAACACAAAAATTAAAATGGTAAATTCTCCATGTGTGGTTGCAGGGAAAATGTTAAGATTAAAAATCCTAAATAAAGCATTAACACAGAAGAGTACTGGCAAACTGACAGGCTGGCACCTTTATCTTTCAAAGATGCTACAGGCAATTTGCCTGCCCACTTCTATTAGTGAAAATACTTCACGTGATCATTTCCTCTGACACCGAGCAAGATATAACTTTTGTGCCAGAACAGGGCAATGTCCTGCTCTCCTCTCATAAAATCTCTCCATTCTGGTACCTCATGCCCGGCTTTGTCCTCTTAGAAGTCACTGCAATACAAAGTCCTGATGCTCTGAAATGAAGGTGTGACAGCACAACACAGGTCACATCAGCGAGCCAACACAGACAATGAGCATTCTGGCTGGTGAGCTCTGAGGCACAACATGGCTACAATGGAGGAGCTGAAACGAGGTGGGACGGGAAAGGCACAAGTTGTGCTCCACAGTAAAGCAGTAACTGTGAACCTTGCAGGGTCTCCTCTTCCTCAGGTCCTACCAACCACTTTCAAGGGGAACACACCTCTTGAATCTGTCCTGTAACTTCTAGAATATTAACAGAAATGGGCTGGAACCCATAACTTATGGGTGTGATACTATAAAACCCAGTTACAGTTCCTTCAGGAGTCAGAGATCTCTCAGGGAAAAAAGATCATTTCCTGTCTCATTGTTTACTTACCTGAAGTTCCCATCACACCCGGCGAACCATGAATCAGGTGAGATTTAGCAAAAGGAGTCGCCTGGGGCAAAAGACTGGGCTGGATGGAAGGCGTTCGAACCACGGGAGCATGCCGGGGAACCTGGACCACCGCGTCGTCATCCTTACAGGATGCCCGTGTGTCTTCACTTTCCAGAGACTGGGAAATGGAAGACGTTGAGCTGACTTCATCCAAGTCTTCATAATACCTCTGAGACAGGAAAGCTGACCGAGACAGGCTGGCTACAAAGCCCAAAACAAAACACAACTTAGACAATTCCAGTCCAAAAGCTATGTAATTTTCACTGCTGCTAGAGAAATATCCAGTTTATAAATCGACTTAATTATTACTTATTTTAAGTGGAAGCAGCTGCTGCTGAATGCGAACAAAGATACTTTTTGCTCAAATGGGCTTTTTGCAAAACCGAGCTGTGTAGGACAAGAACATCTTGACTGTTAAACAAAAAAAATGTGAGGTGAGAGACGGGATGCATGCTGGTGTAAAAGCAGGAAGTTCCCAGGCAATAACACCGTCTCAGAAAAGCAACAGAGAAGCTTCCAGAGCAGAGCAAACAGTCCCAGTGCTGCCACTGCTTTCCAACAATAAACTTCTGAGAAAAGGCCTAACGCAAACTGGAAAAGACATCACGTCCTCGATGTTGAGGGTCTCAAACACTGCCACGTAGATCTAATCATTCTTTTGAATCAATTAGGTTAAAACAAAAAAAAAATCACTGAAATCAATCTTCACCTTCCCTGTTTTTTTCCTTCCGTAAACTATGGGGTAACGTGCCATGTTACCTTCTACCGTGAATTTCAGAAGTCATGTTACGTAAGTCTGTATATTGGAAAAAACCGAAACCAAACAAGTAACAGCCTTCTCCCCTCCTCAGGTTATGTAAAAGTATTGCTAACATTTACTGACTTATTTGCTCTACAGGCACACCACTCTGCAAGATTTTATTCGTCATCATGGAACCGGAACATAGAGGAATGCAGGTGAACAGCGAGCGATGCTGTGTGCTAGCGCTGCCGCTAGGCTGCACCGTCAGCTGGCCACCAGCCACGCGTGGCTATTTCGATGAAAAGTAATGTAAAGTAAATAAGTGAAAATCTAGAACCCTAAGTTGCACCAGCCCCCTTTGAAGTGCGCGACAGCCACAGCGTAACTGCTATACCGGAGAGCACAGACCCAGAACGCCGTCACCACTGCAGGAAGTCCTACGGGACAGCACCGTCCCAACGTGTTTTGATGCAGGTCAATGTGCAGCAGGGTCACTTAGCAAGTCCCTCCGTAACCACCAGCACCACCAGTAAAACCGCAGTTAACATTTATTGAGAACTTACCTGGTACCAGGTACTGCTCAAAGCATCTAAATTAGAAATTCCTGTTATCTGACTTTATGGTTAATGCCTAGAAAGGCTGAGTAATTTGCCCAAGGTCACGAAGTTGGTAAGTGGTAGAGCTGGAATTCAAACCTGCCGTGTATCCGACTTGAAAGACCATGTTCTTAACAGTACTCTGTTATATATAAAATACCCTGTGCTAGGTAGAATTTTGACCCCACGACCCTTGCCCCCAGTGCCACACCCATGGTTATGTTCCCTTAGAGGGTTATATTACATGGCCAAAGGGATTTCGCAGACTCAATTAAGGTTATTAACCAGCTGACCTTAAAACAGAGAGGTCAGCCTGGATTTTCCAGGTGGGCCCAGTGTAAAATCTCAAGAGCCCTTAAAGGTAGAGAAAAGAAGCACAAGAGGAAGCAGAGAGAGGCGGCAGAAGTGGGGGCACAGAAGCGTTCCATGTGCTGTTGCTGGACTGCAGATGAAGGGGGCCGGGGGCACATGCAAAGCAAACGAGGACCTCAGTCTTACAGCTGCAAGAAACCGAATTCTGCCAACAACTCCAATAACTCAGAAGCGGGATCTTCCCCAGAGCCTTTAGATGAGAGCTCAGACCAGCCAACACTGACTTCAGCCTGTGAGCCCCGAGCAGAGGACCCAGCAGGGCCGTGCTGCGCCTGGACTTCTGACACACACAACTGTGAGATCATAAACAGGTGGTGTTACAAGCCACTACATTTGTGATAATTTGTTAGACGGCACCCACAGAAAACTAATATAAACCCCACACTCTCTTAGGGCCACACTGCTCTCACTAATTTCTCTAAAATCCCACTTCTTGAGAGTTAATAGCAACAAGAGATGACTCAGACTCATCACCTTCAGGAACTGGATAGAAAACGGAAATAACTTTAACTCCCAAGGTCTGATACCACCTGGGGGTTCTCTCAGTTTCCTTCCTTCATCTTCCTGATGCCATTCATTGGATTTGGGTGGAGGGACACCCATCAGTTGAAAAATGCAATGGCCATGCTCACTTGCAGAGGCCAGGAGCCTGGTCTGCTCAACTGTCCCAATGATGCTGCCTCCGCAGCTGACACATGCTGCTTCCTGCTGTGATCAAGGATGCAGCTACCTTCCTGGCACTAGAAAGGGGGCCCCATGAAACCTAAAGAATCTTACTCTGCTTAAATGCTAGCTCAGATCAGGACAGGCAGAAAGCCACATTAACAGGAAGGAGAAGGGGTAGAAATCATGATCATATCAGTAGATGCAGCAAACCTCATATCTTATGAGGGACTACAGAAAGTGTTCCCTTTGAGATAAAGGCAAGGATGCCTACTCGCCCCTTTTATTGGACTCTGCATTGGAGGTCCTAGCCAGTGAAATAAGGTAAGAAAATTAAATAAAAAGCAGAAACAAAAGTGTTCATATCCATGGAAGGTATAATTGTTTCCACAGAAAGTCCAAGAAATAGCTACAGACATATTATTTGAAATGAGTTAGCCAAGATGCTAGATTCAGTCAACATACCAAAAAATCTAGTACATTTCTATACACTATATCTAACATAAAAGAAAACATAAAGTGAAATTTAAGGAAAAAACCCCCATCATTATAAAAGCATTAAAATATCAAACTTGGGAATAAATCTAACAAAAGATGTGCATGTCCTCCATGCAGAAAACATTTAGAAAAATTAAGGACCCAAATAAACATATGCCATGTCTAGGAAATGAAAGATCAACACTGTACAAATGTCAATTCTGTTAAGTCAATTTAGAGATTCATTACAACCCCAATCAAAATCTCAACTCTTTGAGGGCTGAGGGTGGTAGAACTTAACAAGACAATTATAATATTAATATGGAAATGGAAAGCACCAAGAAGCGCCAAAACATTCTAGATCATGGGTCAGCAAACTACAACCATGAGCTAGCTGCTTGCTTTTATACATAAAGTTTTACTGAAGCATAGGCATGCCCACCTGTTTACATACAGTCTGCGGTTGCTTTCCTATTACAAGGGCAGAGTTCACTAGGTACCATAGAAACTACATATTTACTATCCAGCTCTTTAAGAAACAGTTTGCCAACCCCTACTCTAGACTGTAGAACTTTCTGTGATGATGAAATGTTCTGTGTCTGCGTTTCCTATTACAGTAGCCACTAGTCACATGTACCTAGTGAGCACTTGAAATGTGGCTGCTGGATTTTTTACTTTATTTAATTTTTATTAATTTAAATTTGAATAGGCTACCATATTGAACAGCATAGCTTTAGGATCTAGGAAAAAAAAACAGTATTAAGCTTATTTTTAGCACCAGTTAATTGAGGCAGTGTGGTGGCAGTGGTTTCTAATCAGTGTACAGACCATCAGACCTATGAGTATAGGAAAACCGATTTACAACAAAGGTGGCCACTAAGCAGGGAGGAAGAATCTTCACTAAATGGTGTTGGGACAATCAGATATCTAAATACAAAAAAGTGACATGAGAGCCACACTTCGTATCATACACAAAAATCAATTCCAGATAGTATAAACGAAATATGGTCTACCCATACAATGGAATACCATTCAGCAATAAAAAGGAATGAACTACTAATACATGATACACATCATGGGTGAACCTCAAAATGATACTAAGGGAAAGAAGCCAAAGCAAAAGACTACATATGATTCCATTTATACGCAGTTTCTAAAAAAAGGCAGTTCCACAGAGAAAGAAAACGGATCAGTGGTTGCTGGGAGCAGGATAGGAACTGATTACAAGCAGCATGAGGCAACTTCTTAAGTGATGGAAATGTTTTAAAACTGGAATGTGGTGATGGTTATACAATTCTGTAAATTTACCAAAAATCATCAAACTATACACTTACAACAGGTGAATTTTATGATACGCAAATTATACCTCAATAAAGTTGTTTTAACAAAATTAATTTCAGGTAGATAGCAGATCTAAATTTGAAAGGCAAAGCATTAACATTTCTAGACAATAATACAGGTGCATACATACTCTTGTGACCTAGAGGTAGAGAAAGATTTCTTCAACAGAACAACAGGAACTGACCAGAAAAGCAAAGGCCGAAAAACCTGTTTTAAAATTAAGAACTTCTCTTTGCCAAAAGATACTAAGAGGCTAAAAAGGCAACAAAGTGGATAACTACAAACTCATATAACCAACAAAAGGCTGGTACCAAGAACTGATAATAACTTCTACAAATCAGCAGGACAGACTATCCAACAGACAGATGAGCAAAGGATTTAATGAGGCACTTCACAAAAGATACCCAAATGGTAAATAAACATATAAAAAGGTGACACCAGCAGAGTTAAAAGGAAAAAGATTGACAATATCAAGCTTGGCAAGGCTGTGGAACAGCTGGAATATTCACACACTGATGGCCAAGTGTGACTCACTACAAGAGAACTGCACGCAGAATCTGAAGCTGAGCACAGGGACAGGGTATGAGACATAGTTCCACTCGGAGCCACGTGACCACATAAAAGACATACACGTGTGCCCCAAGGGACAAGCAGAAGAATGTTCAGAGCAACATTCTACTATGTTACAGCTAAAAACTGCAAACAGTGAATGTCCACCAAAAGGAGAATGGATAAACAAATGCAGTATATTCATACACCGAAGCAACAGAAAGAAACAGCTACACGCAGCAACATGAATGACTCTTAGAAACCTGATGTGGAGTAAGAGAAACCCATCCAGAGAATAAATAAACGGACTTCCACAGTATCCAAAGCCCAAAACACAGGCAAAACCAAATTACGGTGTTTGGGGAGGCAAGTTTAAGTAGTAAAACTGTCAAAAAGGAAAAATAAAGGAGATTGAAGAGGACAGCGGCTTAATGCAATGTACAATCCTGAACTGGATCCTGATTTTCCAAAACGCTTGGCTACGCGTGCTGCTACCAGAGCCCGCGCCCAGAGCCCATGCTCTGCAACAGGAGAAGCCACCGCAATGAGAAGCCCGCGCACCACAATGAAGAGTAGCCCCCACTCGCCACAACTAAAGAAAGCCCGCGCGCAGCAACGAAGACCCGATGCAGCCAAAAAAAAAAAAATTTCAACTCAAAACATAATTTCAAAGAAAAAAGCAGTTACAGGCACTAGAGCAAAGCAGGGTTATGCCTAAAGTTGCATCTAACAGATATTTTTTTAAAAGCAAATTCAGGTAATTATATAGATAATTTCATGACAAAATACTTTTTATCAGGTATATGGCTTCTTTTCAGCAAGTGTTTTTAGCCATCATTCCCTAATCTGTAGTTTTTTTTTCTTCTTTCTTAGAACATCTTTTTTTCAAATGTAGCCTTACTCAAAACCCCATACCAATCAGAAAAGTGAAGCTTCTCTAGCTAAAGCAGAGGCTAGGACCCCTGGAGCCAGCTCAGCTTCCCCCAAACCCTTGGGAACCACTGCCACAGAACCTAAGGAGTGCGGAAAACACAGCGTAAAAGCCAGAATAACTACCTTGAACTGCTTCATTGACCATGTATAAGCTGCTTCTTACCCCAATATTCAAATGGATGACAGATTCTGGGGACATTTTCTCTATCTCCCACTAAGAACCAAAGGAAAACACACACACACACACACACACACACACACACACACACACACACACACCATCCTACTCCCACACCATGTACTATATGCTTTATCCTAAAAATTCAGGACCAGTTTCCTCTACCTGGAGCAGTAGATCTCACCGGTGGGGTCTTCCTCTTGGCCAAGAAGTTTCTCAGCTGTGCCTGTTTCACGGGGGACAGTTTGGCTGCAAGAAATTCATGAACCCATAAATGCATAAGACTCGGTTTTTAAGATGTCAGTAGATGAAAGAGAACAAAGAGAGTTTAAAGACTGGAAAGAACTCATTTACCTGGGACTTTGGGCAAGGGTTTGGTTTGAGAGTCTATGGTTGTTTTCAACAAAGCATTGCGCAGGCTTTCGAGGTCACTGTCAAAACTGAAATAGGATAGTGTTATATATGAACCAACTACGACCTGAGAAATCGGGGTGGTGGTGGTGGTACGTTATCCTCCTAAATATAAAGGCAAGATATGAGAGCATCCCAATACAGAAATGGAAAATCTGACCAATCAAGGAAATTAATCCAAGAGGAAAGAGATCACAGTCTGAATAGTATATCCCAACCCCAGAGCAAACACAACATCAACGGGGCTCCAGCAGGAAGGGCAATTAAAATCTACACATTCAGCCTAAAGGCAGAAACACAAGCCCACCGTGGTAACTTCAGGGGTAAACTGTCTAACTGCAGGGTCTGAAATCTCCACACTCTTGCAAAATGATAAATCTGAGCTTCAAGACAAACTGGTCAACCTAATCCTGAGAGTTAATTTTCAATTAAACAATAATACTGTGACTATAGTATCTGTTATCATCTGTTGAGCATCTGTGTCATGAGGCACACTACTAGGTGCTTTAAAGACTTAGTTTTAAACTCTCCAGTAATCCCATGAGGCACGTATTGTTAGCCCTACTTTTTGGCAAAGGAACAAAGGATCAGCGAGGGTGAGGAATCTGACCAGGCTCACACAGGTGAAAGACAGCAGAGTCACTTTCAAAGCCACGTGTGAACCATTCTAAGACTACTCCACCTAGCTCTATTTATCCGTTCATCCAACCACATTTATTGAGTGCACGTGGCATTAACAGGCCCATTCTCCTGCACACCTGTGAGTGCTGCTCTGCGAGGGAACATCCAAGGGAAGCCCCCACTGGGAGGTTTGGTTATAGAGACGGAGCTGCTGGAGACTATCCACCAGGTGATTCAGCCTCTTCCTCTGTTGGTTGATAATCTCCCGGTTGTTGGCAAGGGTGTTAAACAGCGTCTCTCGCTCTGGCACAAGCAGGCGCCTGTTGAGAGCAAGGAGGAAAGAACTAAACGGGAATGGTTCAAGTAAAGGAACTCCCCACCGAATGGAGAGAAAAAGACTGCAGCTGTAACAGGGAGAAGACTAAACTGGAGAACCACGGGTGGGAAAGAAACATCAAGAAATTACTAGAACATAAAAAGGGGATGAAAGCCTAACGAGGATAAAGTGTAAGGAGCAAAGAGCAGCTTAGGATGTGCAGCACCGGGCCTGTAGCAGAGGACAGCACAGCCACACACAACCTCAGATGGGTTCCAGGGAAGAAATGGGCGAAAAGTCATCCAGCTATATATTTAGGATATGCATATTCCTCTGTTTGTAAATTATATGAAAGAAAAAGAAAAAGCCCAAGGGTACAGGGAAATCTAGGGAGTCAGTCGGTCATTTCTTCAGAGTGCTGTCAAGAAACAGAGGAATAGCACACGATTTAGCGGCAGGGGGGTCACCCACCCAAAAGAATTACAAGAAGACAGGGACAACTGTCCCTTTCTTTCTGGCGACAAGGTAGTTAGTTCAACGTATATCATTAACAGGCATTCCAATAGGGTAAAAGGTAATATTTAGAGAAAGGCCCAAAACACAGACGTGTTAGAAAATTGTACAGATTTAAGAATCTGAACTCTACAGAAAGGGAACTTACAAAAAGCACATTAAGGGACTTCCCTGGCAGTGCAGTGGTTAAGAATCTGCCTGCCGATGCAGGGGACACGGGTTGAGCCCTGGTCCAGGAAGATCCCACATGCCGGGGAGCAACTAAGCCCACGAGCCACAACTACTGAAGCCCGTGTGCCTAGATAGAGCCCGTGCTCCGCAACAAGAGAAGCCACAGCAATGAGAAGCCTGCACACCACAATGAAGAGTAGCCCCCGCTCGCCGCAACGAGAGAAAGCCCAAGTGCAGAGGAAAAAAAAAAAAAAAAAAAAAAAGCACGTTAAGTAGAAAATCCATGGGGTTGTTTCAAGGAGAACAAAGAGCTGGCTTCTCTGTTAGCATCGTGCACTTTTTATTGTTTATTTTCATTCTTAAATTTTTTATTATTTTATTTTATTGGCCGTGCAGCTTGTGGGATCTTAGTTCCCCGACCAGGGATCGAACCAGTGCCCCCTGCGGTGGAAGCGCGGAGTCTTAACAACTGGATCGCTAGGGAATCCCCCATCATGCACTTTTTAAAAAGCCAACTTATTAATTAGCAAAGAGAAATCCAACTGTCAAGCAGAGCAGAATGTTCTCACTGTCAGGTCAAGCCATTCTCTCACGTGGGGAGGTACATGAACTCAGAACCAGGGGAGTAAGCTCTGAAATCTCTAAAGGGGCCCAACTGCCCACGGGGACAAGCGCTCCAGGCACAGAACCTCCCCCTGCCAGTGTCTGGAGGATCAACGTTCACCTCTGTCTTCCCATAGCTATGCTCGTCAGGTCGAGCACAAAGCCTTTCTCCACACTGTAGAATATAATGTATTAAATTTTGTTTACTGAGTTTTAAACGCCTTCTAGCCCTGCCCCTGACACAACACCCAGGTTGCCCCAGTTAAAAGGCTGTGACCTCACAGCTTTGTAAACAAGTGAATAGATCATTTCCTGGTTTGTTTCCTCACAAGGCTAATCACATTAATCAAGTATAGGTGTTTCAGAAATCTAGCATTTTGAGGGCTGACCTGGTTTTCACACTTCTTGTGGGCACCTTACTGCTTTCACAATGTACTGCATTCTATTCTTTCTGGAAAACACGAGGCATAAAACCAAATATCCACGGATGGAAGATTAGGATAGAAGGTTTTCCTCTACCTCTGTTACCACTCCTCTCACCCTTTTAGTTATCCGTACTAATTAGGAATGTTTCCTCCAAAGGAAAATGTGGAATATACAGAAAAGTATAAAAGAAACATTCCTCTTAATCTCGTCTTGCAGGTATGAGTATTTTGACAGAGTTATTTCCAGCCTTTTCTACATTAGACCTCCACAATGAGGTCACCTAGTATGATTTTACGTCTTACCTTTTTCATATTTTATATTTTATACCTAATAATTAGTTACAGAATTATATATTTTGTATAGTTCATGTAACACAAAATATATTTGATTTTTTTGAGAATATGCAATTCAACGGTTTTACAGGATTCTGTATTAAGAAAAAAATGTGACCAGATTTATTAGCCACTCCTCTAACTTTTGGGTAACTAGGTTGAATCCAATTTTTCACTCTCATAAACTGTGCTGTAATATAAATTGTTCTATGTAAATTATTGTGAATATCGCTATGATTTCTGTAGAACAAATTTCTAGATGTATAATGACTGGGTCAAAGAGAATGAACCTTTGTCGGGTTTTTTTGTAAATCCTCCTAAATGATCTTTTAAAAGGGCTACAGCAATTATCTACACAGTGGATGAGAGACCTCGCTCACTTTTGTTTTTTCTTTTGTTCCAGATGCCGATCCCACTCCAAGTCTAGAACATCATTCACATCTTGGACAGCAAATTTCACATACTGATGAAGGCGCCGAATTTCCTACAAGAAAAAAATGAAACGTCAAAATGACTCAGTTGTCCAGTAGCTTGCAGGAAGGTGTATCAAAACAGTTAAAATGACTTTGAAGTCTTTTTATACCGAGAACCATAATGAACAAGGAAAACGTAACAGGCTTTAATACAATCATTAGAATGTTATAATTCAAATGAAAAACAGCAACTCAACCTTTTAAAGCGTGTGACAGAGAGGTGGTGTAAAGAAAAGGGAAACAGAAAGGGCGTATCGGCCTAGGGCCTCTAGGGAACCAATGTTCTTGCTTAGTTCTCATTTTCAGCTCCTGTAAAGTATCTCCACGTGGCCTAGGAATTTTCCACTGCACTCTGTTACTCCGAGAGGGCACCCATTTAGCTTTTGCTCTCCCACCCATGAAATTAACTGTAATACAGACAAAATTATTCTACAAAACGGTGCTGAAAATAATTCTGCACCTATCTATTCATAGAGTAGAACACATAAGTCATCTCACCAGCAGGGAAAAACTCATTTCTCAAAAACAAAGAATAGTATCAGCACTAGAAACTGAATTTACCATTATTAAAAGTCTTACCGATTAATTTATTTTAGGCCTGCAATAATTTTCTTTAAATATTGGTCCAGTGTTAACCTTCATGGCTATACCATTTGACTCTCAAAAATTAAAAAAATATAGCATTCCATTAATGCAAACAAAGCATTCCATTAAACACGTATACAAATGAAGACAATGTGCTTTACAGTGGAAAACACTCTTTACAGCTGTACAAAGATCTTAATGTGTTTAACTGTATTTTCAAAATTATTTTCGGACAAGGGTATGTGTCCTAACTGAAGAAGAAAACGTCATGTAAAGAGAGCCACGCTGATTCTAGGAAGCAGCAGTAACCTTAGCATCAAACGCAAATGTCAACTCAGTGCTCCATGACTACAGGGAGGCCCTTTACTGTGGACACGTCACATGTGACCACACCTCTGTGCATTAACTGGTCTTGTTTCTTCTGAATGCCCTCCCAACTTTGTCTGCCAGGAAAACTTTTCTTTTAAGGCCCATCACAAATATTCTTCTGTGGCTTAGCTGCTCCCCCATCTGCAATCCCATAGCAACACACCCCACCTTATATTTATAAGTCGATCTTTCAGCTGCTACTTATCCAGCTGTAGTGTAGTGTTGAACACCACAGGCTCTGAGCCAGACTGCCCAGGCTCCAGGGTCCAGCAGTTATTAGCGGTGAGACTTGGGTAGTTCCTGTGTCTCTTGATTCCTCATCTTTCTTTTGTACATGGTATGCATTCAATAAATGCTAGCTATTATTATCTACTTAGCACTGTGGAAAAGAGAAAATTATTTCCCTTGAATGGGGACAGTGGTTCACCCAAAGCTGAATTCTTTTAGTTTGCACACAGAGCAAGGGGTGAAAAGGCACATAGGAAGAAAGAGTCACCAGATTCAATGTGGAGGCCTGTAATTTGATGAGTGGTAGGCAGGTGGTCGGCACTCTCTGCTAAGAGGGTTACCATCCCCCGGAGAAGGACACACCTAGGAATACCTCAAGGGCGGCAGGACACAGCAGGGGTTCCTCGGCCTTTCTGGGAGGCCTCCACTTCTTTCATTTTCCTACTGTCAGTATGCTTACCAGGTGTGGGATGGAAATGACAGCAACAGTAGAGTCTGCAGCCTCAAATCCTCTGAGGCAGGAGGGGGCTCACCAGACTCACAGAGCCTCAGGTCCCAGGTGAGGAAGGCCAGTGCTGCCACCCCTGCACCCTTTCCTACCTGATTCTAGGGAAATGCAAGGTGGTGGGAGATGAGCCCTACTAAAGCTGTGATGCAACAATTCTGAATAAACTGAAAGATGGAAACAAAACTCAGATTTAGCTCAAAGAGAATATGGGAATAATTAAGAATGAGAAAAGTAACTTTGCTAATAGTTACAGGAAGGCGCCCCGGCAGGGAGAAGTTTCGATTCTGGTCCCACTCTTACTAGAATCAACATTACCTTGGGCAAGCTCCTTAGCCTATGACATTCCAGTTCCTTATCTGCACAATGGGCTCGGTAACTCTCAGCTTGCAGAGCAGCAGATTTTTGAAGACTAGAAATAATGTATTAAAAAACACCTCACAGGGCTTCCCTGGTGGCACAGCGGTTAAGAATCCGCCTGCCAATGCAGGGGACACGGGTTCGAGCCCTGGTCCGGGAAGATCCCACATGCTGCGGAGCAACTAAGCCCGTGCGCTACAACTACTGAGCCTGCGCTCTAGAGCTCGCGAGCCACAACTACTGAGCCCGTGTGCCACAACTACTGAAACCCGCGCGCCTAGAGCCCATGCTCCGCAACAAGAGAAGCCACCACGATGAGAAGCCCGCGCACCGCAACGAAGGGTAGCCCCTGCTCGCCGCAACTAGAGAAAGCCTGCGTGCAGCAAAGAAGACCCAATGCAGCCAAAAATAAATAAATAAACAAATACATTTATTAACAACAACAAAAAAAACAACCCTTCACAGAGCACTTGGTGCCCAATGAACAGTTGCTAGTTTAATAATTATTATTCCTGATTTGATTTCTAAATATATCTTTTTCAACAGCTACTCTCTACCAATCTTAAAGTTTAATTAAGAATTATGTTTTTGTTTAATCCAAAAAACCTTAAGTGGGAAAGTGCCATTTTCTTTGCGACAGTGAAGGGAGTCTATACGCCAAGTGGGTCAACACTCGCAGGAAGTGAACAACTTTGTACGAGCAGCTGGGCAAGCCTGTACCTCCCAAAGGAGCGCCTGTCTAGGAGTCTGTTCTCAGCAGCTCTGGCGGGGTTCTCCTACCTGGAGCTGAGCCTCGCTCCTGGGGTCCAGCGGCCTCTTATAGAGCAAGTGCAGATACCCAGAGTCACGGTTTCTCTCATTTTGTTCTCTGGCTTCTTCAACACCAGCAAAGCCCTCAAGTAAAGTTGTTTTCAGGGTACTTATATCTCCATGAAGAGACTAGAAAAGGTACGAGGATGAGTTGATACAAAAGTGGTATTTCCAAGAAATAAACCTTTCTTTCTAGATCAAGGAAGGCGGTATTTCTCAAATATTTAACACGATGAACATATGAATATAGCAAAAAGTGAACTTCACTGCTTGGAAAGAAAGATACTAATGTTCATTTTTTTTCCTTCCTCATTAAAAAAAATACATACTCTAATGATCAGAAACTCAGGAAATAAGACAAGTACTGGTAATCCTGCCATCTAAAGATGATCACTGTTAAAACCCTGGAGAACTTTCTTCTTTCTTTTTTTTTTAATTTTTAAAACTTTTACTGAAATATAGTTGATTTACAATGTTTCAAGTGTACAGCAAAGTGATTCAGTTATATATACATATATATATATATATATATATACACATATATATTCTTTTTCAGATTCTTTTCCATTATGGGTTATTACAAGATATTGAATATAGTTCCCTGTACTATACACTAGGTCCTTGTTGTCTATCTACTTTACATATAGCAGTATCTATTAATCCCAAATTCCCAATTTATCCCTTCCCCACCCTTGAGAACTTTCCTCTTTCCAAGTGTGTTACTTAAGACCAGAGCTCTGGAGTCAGGCAGTCTGAACTGGGATCCTGGCTCTATAACTCAGTAACTGGGTGGCTTTGGGCAAATTACTTCACCTCTCTAAGCCTTGGTTTCCTGTTCTTGCAAAACAAAAAGAATAATAGTGCCTACCACGCAGAAAAGCTGTGAGGAGTCAGTGAGATAATATAGATATGCCTGGCACATAGTAAGTAGTAATAATTGTAACACAGTAAATAAACAGTTAACAACAAATATCTGTTATTTTTATACTGTATATGCTCTTAAGTATCCTGCTTTTACCTTAAACCTAACCCTTTATAACCTAACAATTTACTATAAAAGACAGTAAATTTTCTCCTGTACATGACCCTCAGTATCTTCAGTGAAGTCTGCTTTTATACCAAGAAAAAAAACTTCGCAAATTTTCAAATATATCTAAACTAAATTAACAACTAGAATAAACTTTTATGGAGGGCCTTGTAAGGGTCAATGGGGTAGAAAGTACTTATTATTCCATTTTCCACATGAGAAAACTAAAACATAGAATCGCCGGAATAATCTGCCCGAAGTCACATGGTTTATTAGTAAGTGCTAAAGGCAGGATGTGAAGTCAGGCATTCCGAGGTAAGCCACTCATCCACATAAAACACAACACTGGTGGTTCTTGAAGAGAGAAAATATATACATCCGTGGAGTATTAGGACAACAATTTGCAAATGTGCAATTCAACTGAGGAAGTAAAACACAAACCTCTGTGGTCTCCTTAATCTCCAAAAGAAAGGTGTGCAGGCCATCTGATTCTGTTCGCAGCATCCTCATCTCCTCAGAAGTGCCCACTTGGAAACAGGCTTTGGAAGTTCGGGCTTTCAACTCTTCCAACTCCTTCTGAAAGTGAGTGATCTGTAGAGGCCACAAATGAGGAGACGGCTCAGTCTGAATGGCACGGCAGTCATGTCACTGCTCCCGGGCCCGCTAACAGCGCAGACTCCCGGGACATGCCAACGCTCGATGCCAGAATAAAACAGTCACGTAGGAGTCCACACTCAGAGCCAGTCACGTCTCACTATCAGAGCTACTTCTGGAAGAATCTGCAGGAACAAATTTACCTCCTCCCCGATTCCAGCCATCACAGGATCTGACTCTTTCCACTGATGGCCCTGCTTCTCTGTAACAGGAGGCTGAAGTGATTTTGCCTGAAACGAAAGGCAAGGGTTTTAAAGTGCATCCCACACCCCAAGCGATGGCTTCCTGGAGCAGGTGGCTCCGTGTCTATCCCAGGTGCAGCGCTCTCACAATACCGTCACTGTTCCACCATTCACTCTTTTGAACCCGTATTTACTGGGTACCTTCCTGGTATAAGATAGGCTCTAGATAGAGGCAAACAAGGTAGATGAGGTCCCTACCCTCATGGAACTCACGTTCTACTGGGACAAGACAGATAATAGGAAGGAAACAACTCAGGTAATTTCAGCTAGTGATAAGTGATGTGACAAAAGTAAACAGGAACATAGAGAGGGAATAAAAGTGGGCACTGCTTGACAGGAGACAGCCCAAAAGCCCTCACTGAGCACTGCCTCTGCACTGAGACCTGAAGAAAGGGAGAAAGCTATGGGAAGCTCTAGGGGAAGCACCTCCAGGCAGTGGGAAGAGCAAGTGCAAAGAATCTGAGGTAGGAAAGACTTTGGCAAGTTTGAGGCAAAGATATAAAGTGAACGTGGGCACGGCAAGTCAGGGAGGAAGCTGGGGGCAGGCAGAGGCAGGTCGTGCAAAGCTATTCCAAGGAGTCTGGATTTTATTCTAAGTGTGTTGGAAAAGTACTAGAGGAGTTTTAGGAGAGTTTAAACTATTTTCTGATTAATGATATTAAAAGATCCCTCCTACTGCTAAATAGAGCATGGATGACAGTGACAGGTAGGAAAAGAAATAGGAAGAGGAGTCAGGAGGCTAATGAGGGAAGAGATGATAATGGCCTGAAACACGATGTTAGCAGGGGACAGAGATGTGGATTTATGACATATGACACATCACAGAGCAGAGCTGGCAAGACCTTTGCTAGTATGGACTGGGGGAGGTGCTATTAAAGAGAGGAATCTAGGATGACTTCTGGACTGGGGGTAGAGCAAACTACCTGGTTAGTGCTGCTTACTGAGATGGGAATACTAGAAAAGGAACAGGTTCTGGGGAAGATGGAAATCAAGAATTCTGCTTTAGAGATGTTATAACTTGAGAGGGCTTTCAGATTATTTGATACCTACAGCAATTAACACATGGAGAGTTTTTAGACTGCATAAGCATTCATTAAAACGGCTTTATTTAATAAATGCCACGTGTCATGCTTTATGCCAAAAGCTACACCTGTAAACTGGCCATTTACTGTGGAGCCTGTACAGGTGTGTGCTGGGGGCAGGAAGGAGGTTGACTGGGAGAGGGACAGAAGGAAAAGACATGACTCCTGTTCTGAGGGCACTCAAGTAATCAGGTGGGAAATGGACGGAAAATGCTCCTTAAGTTAAACCATAAAAATAAATGGAGATGATAGACTGCAGATCTAAATATGAAAAGTAAAATAATAAAACTTTCAGAAAACACAGGAAAACATCTTTTCGACCTTGGAATAAGAAATGATTTCTAAAACAGAACACAAAAAGCACTCATTATAGAAGACAAATTGATATATTGAATTATACTAAAATTAAGAACTGTAGTCATCAGAAGACACCACAAAGAGAATGTAAAGGCAATTCAGAGAGTGAGAAAGTATTAGTATTTGCATTATATGTATGTGTTTGCACATGCATGTGCACATCCAACAAGGAACGAACTCTTACAGATCAGTAAGAAAAAGACAACCCAAAAGCCACCCTGTAAAAGAAGATAGTCAAATGGCTAATAGTCATATGAAAAAAAAAGCTGAATTTTACTAGTCATCAGGGAAATACTAATCAAAACCACAAAATACAACAGCAATAAACAATGAAAAATACAAAGACTGGTGAGGATGTGGAGCAGCTGAACTCATATGCTCCTACAAGGAATGTACTGCAGAGGAATATATGAATACCCTATGACCCAACAATTCCACTCCTAGGTATCTGCCCAACAAAAACGCATACACAGGGCTTCCCTGGTGGCGCAGTGGTTGAGAGTCCACCTGCCGATGCAGGGGACGCGGGTTTGTGCCCCGGTCTGGAAGGATCCCACGTGCTCCAGAGCGGCTGGGCCCGTGAGCCGTGGCCGCTGAGCCTGTGCGTCTGGAGCCTGTGCTCCGCAGGGGGAGAGGCCACGGCAGTGAGAGGCCCGCGTACCGCAAAACAAAAAACAAACAAAAACAAAAAACAAAAAAACCGCATACACATATTAACCCAAAGACGTCAACTAGCATGGTCATAACCACACTATTCACAAGGACTTAAACCCGGAAGCTACTCAAATGCCTGTCAAGGATGGAATGAAACTTGTAGTAGAGTCGCCCAATGAATTCCATACAGCAACAATGATACAGAAAAATCTCACAAACATAACGTTGAGCAAAACAGTCAGACACAAGAATATACACTTTACAGAAGGTACAAACAGGCTAAACTAAGCTATGCTGTTAGAAATCATAATAGTGGACCCGTTTGGCAAGAGCTGTGACCAGAAAGGTGAACATGAGGGGGACTCGGGGACCCTAGTACGTTCTATTTCTCCATCTGGGTGTTAGTTACCAAGGTGTATTCAGCTGGTGACAATTCACTGAGGTGGACACGTGTCATATGTATCCTTTTTTACCCCCATGTGTATTCTATGTTAAAAAAAAAAACTAAGTAACTAAAATAAACTGAGTTGTTACGGAAAGAAAAAGAAAAAGAAGGCA
Source organism: Physeter macrocephalus (assembly GCF_002837175.3). NCBI lineage: Eukaryota > Metazoa > Chordata > Mammalia > Artiodactyla > Physeteridae > Physeter > Physeter macrocephalus. The sequence continues at coordinate 86,553,394 of NC_041226.1, forward strand.
GTGGGTAGATTTCTTGGTTACTTTGGGAATGATAGAAAAAAATCAGGTGCTACACCACAGCCTTCAGACGTAAAGAGAATTCAACAAAAGGAACATAACATGGATAAGCTCAGGAACCAGCAGAGAAAACAATTCTAAGACTCTAAGGTTGAGATAAATGGCTTTTATGAGCTCACATTACAAATATTCAAAGATCACACTTTGGTATTTCCTATCACATAATCCTATATACTATTTCCAAGGCGTGAATTCTAAAACACAAAAACCCATTTTATCAACATGTACGTTCTGGGTAGTAAATTAATAAGCACAGCATTGCAGGTGGAGTTTAAACGTACCTGGGGCGAGCCTGACTTGGCCACGGGAGGGGTCATCCTAGGTGATTTCTGTACCATCGACGGCACTGGACTTGGACTACCCTGCGCAGACCGCCCTGCCAGAACAAGAAGTCGGTTAACACAAACAGTATTTATTCCCATTATTTCTCCTATCACGAACATCCTTTCCTCAAATCTAAAAATGAAAAGTTTCTCGTTGTCCCTAGCCCCGTTTACGATCTTTGTTACCAAGAGTGACACCCACAGTTCCCAAATAACTAAAAAACACCGATTACATTTTAAAACAGGAAACTCCTTTGTAAAGCAGGCAGAACTGGAGTGTCCCTGATGATAGGTATGTGGACGGTGTGCAGGCCCAGGAGGCTGTCCACTTGGCCCACCCTTACTCCCGGCAGAGGCTCCTGATGCACCTCTGGGAACTGGGGGCAAAGTTTAAAGACCACCAGAACAGTAATCCCCATCACCTGTAAGAACTCACAAGGTCTTCAGGACCCTCCCGGAAGCCTCTAGGACAAGTCTCACCCTGTTGCGCATTAGAATCACCTAGGAGTTCTTTAAAAAAATATACCCAAACTCATACCCAAGCCTCATCTCCAGAGAGCCTGATTAAACGGTTAGGGAGGGGAGCCCCCACTGCATCCAGTGTACAACTGGGACTGCAATCCAATAATCCAAGACCCACCAAACTGTAAGAATTAAATATGTCAATGGGGGTAGGGAGATCTGGGTGGTAAGCGGTGGAGACGGAGAAAATGTACGTGTGTTACGGTACATCTCCTCTCTCCCAAACTGTAAAGACATGGGAAAAGACTACAGGAAGGCTTGTTAATCTTTTGGGTCACAGACAGGTGCTTTTCAGAATTTGATGACAAGTCCCAGAATGAGGTGACTTTGGCAGATGCCACAAGGCAGCCCTTTCTCCTGAGCGACAGGTAAGAGAGAAGATTTCAGGAATTTCACAGCTCAATGCTTGCTCAATATCTATCAAGATAAAATTATTCCTGACGCTCAAACACCAAATGGCTACCCAAGTATGTCTGGCTCGGTATTATCAGTGGAATTCACAGAAGCAACCAACTTAAAAACTGAGACAGATCTGACAAACACCATCCCAACCATGCGAGCAAACCGACATCACTGCCATCAGGACAGAAAGACCGCATGTGACGTGATGCACACCACCTGCGTGGTATTTACTGCTCAAAAGGCTTCATGTGACTCTCACCACGTGGAAACTCTCGAATCCAAATTGAGGGGCTGTCCACACAACTAACTGGCCTGACCTCTTCACGAATGCTAATGTTGAGAAAGACAAAAAAGGTGAGAAGCTGGTTGAGACTAACGAGACCGAAGCGGAATATAACGTGTGGTCCTCGAGTGGGTCCTGGACTGGAGGGGGGAGAAGCGACCACAAAGAACATTAAAAGGACAACTGTGGAAATGTGAATACCGGCTGTAGACTGGATTACTGTTAAATTTCCTCAGTGTGACAATGTATTGAGTGCCCTTATTTTTAGGAAACAGACTGAAGTTCCTAGGGGTGAAGCGTTTCACGTCTGCGATTAACTTTCAAATGTTTTCGAAAAAAAATTACGTTAAAAAGGAAAGACATAAAGCAAACGGTGCAAAATATTAGCAAGTGTCGACTCCTCTCAGGGAGGGCATGGTATCCAGGATATAATTTATGCACCTCTCTGTAGGTTTGAAAGAAGAAAGAGATAGGCTGGGTACATTTACTCATGGGCTTTTATAACGCACTTCAACTCGGCTATAATCAGTATTCCCATTTATGGTCTTTCTTTAATAAATGTGCTTGCGGTAGGGCTGAGTGTGAAAACCCAAAGACAGTCATCAGAGGAGATAAGCATAAAGCCACCGTCGGCTGCTTCTCATCTATGCGGCTTAAAGACTCGCTCTGTGACTGACCTTCACGTAGGGCAGGCTCCGCGTGAAGATAAATGTCCCACAACAAGACGGAGACACCATGGCAGCACTGAGGCCGCTGTGAACCTTCCCAAGCCAGAGTACAAAAGCCACAGGACTACAGTGTGAGTTACAGGAAGCAAGAAAAAGGATTTCAACAACAGTCCTTAAAAGTAAGGATTTTTAAACAACTTGGAAAAAATTTTTTTTGGCTGTGCCGTGCAGCTTACAGGATCTTAGTTCCCCAAACAGGGACTGAATCCGCGCCCTTGGGAGTGAAAGCGCGGAGTCCTGACCACTGGACCGCCAGGGAAGTCCCACAACTTGGAAAAATATTCATCTGGGAATTCAGGATTGAGCTCTAAAGCAGTTTGCTTAAAATCATACCCGATACTGAGGAAGAGACTGAGGACTTGGATGACAAGGAACTGGATGATGCCGAGAGAGGTGCGGGGTGGCTGAGAGGTCCAGAGGATGCTGGCTTGGAGGCCGAGGAGAATGGCAGCATTGAGGGTGCGCTCTGTGAGTTGTGAACAGGAGCAGAGGTGGCCGCGGCCGTGAACCTGAAAATGGAAGCCCGGCTGGATCAAGATAGCCTGCTGCTGTGAGATCCTTTCACACTGGTCATGAGCGATCATCAAAGGATAACTTACTATCCATACTTTTTTGCCTTCAGGAAATGCAAACATTTAGCTATTTCTTATAAAAGGTGAAAGCTGCATGAAAGCATTTATCATCTGCTTATTTGGAATGAAAAATTCAGTGAAAATATCTAATAAGTACTTAACGTGATGACGAAACTAAGTTTATCATGGTAAAAAACATTTATTGTCGACTCTATCAAGCTGAGTAAAGAAAGAGGGTGGGACTCTACTGGACTTAGGAGCGTTTAGTGCTCTCCCTTTGCCAAGGAAATTACTGAGAACTCGTTGTGGGGTGATCATCTCTTGGGAATGAGGAAGGAAGAGGAGGGCAGGTCACCACCTTTGGGATGCTGACCATCTACTGGGCAGGGGAGGCAAGTTTCACCTAAAGAGCAGACGTCTGTGAACAATCTAAACATCCAGCATCAGATGACTGGTCAAATAAATTATGGTGTGGCCACGAAATGGAATACTAGGCAACCTTTAGAATGAAGTGGCTGCACGGCAAATTTAATATTAACGATGACAGCGGCCAGCAGCCCCTTCATAGTAGTAAGAGATAATACAGAAGAGTGGGGGAAAACTGGTAGTGTTTACACTCAATGGCTATCTTAGGAAGGGTTACAAGGTATAAGGGATTACTTCTCTCAAGAAGCTTACATGCTAGTGGTGAGAACAAAACAAGCAGATAAAGAAGTAAAAAATAAGATATGAGTGAGTTAGTAGGTCCCAGATCTGGAGGAAAGTGGAATACCACGCTGAAGTGTTTGGATTGTACTCAAAGAGCAATGAGGAGCCGCTGGGGACTGTCATCTGATGTATTTACAATTTCACACGATCACTCAGTGGCTATGTGGAAAACAGTTCAGAGAGTCAAGAGTGGACACAAGGGAGAAAAAGGACTAGAGAGATTCATTTTCCTTAAGGGATATATAGTCTGTGTTGCTTCATTTTTTAAAAGTAAGGAACATCTCCTACGTTTAAAACCTGAAAAAGCAAAACAAGCATTTAAATATAAACTTCTAATAGTTAAAAAAAAAAAAATTCTAAGAGACATCTCTGGACTCTGTCCACTGATGAAATGCAAACTTTTACGTTGTTTCAATTTTTACCATTTGCAAGTATTACTATGGGAAAAAGGAAAAGAAAATCTGTTCAATAACTCCGCTCACAGCGACTCTATTTCTAGTGAATAACAAGCGATATTTCTACCCGTCAAACTTTAAGTGTTACCTACTTTTCGCTAAGGTTGACCTTGACTGCAGAGGCTGATGGTGGGAAGGTGGGCTTCATTCCTGTGTTTGCAGCAGACACGCTTGGCATTGGCGTGCTTTCCAGGGCAGGCTTAAAACCCGATGATCCGAAGGAGAATGAGGCAGCTGAGGGTGCCATGGGAGAGGCCGCAGGGGTGAGTACGAGGGAGGCTTGAGAAGGAGGAGCAAAAGAGAAGGAGGGTGCTCCAGGGCCCAAGGCTGCTTTGGAATTGTCACAGGCACTGGAACACGGAGGGGCCTCCCCAGTGACAGAACCAGATGCCTTCAAGGATGAAGAGCCAAAGGAGAACACGGCAGGGGCTCCAACGGCAGAAGGCAAAGAGAAGGTGGGGGTGGGAGCAGCCGGTGAGGAAGGCAGAACAGAGGCAGGAGCTACGGCTGCTGCTGCTTCGAGCTTCTGCGGGGCCTGAGAGGAGGTGGGGGTAGTAGGAGTACTTCCTGCAATGAGAAATATGGAGAAAAAGGAAGGGAGAAGTTAACCCCGTAACAGGGGAGGTCCACATCACAGAAAGCAAGTGGGTTTGTGGAAGAATGCAGCCAGAAATAATGGTTCTCGTTCCACAGGGAAAAAAACAAAGGGAAATGGAGTTGATGTTGATGTTGGACTTTCCATAGCAAACATTCCATATGGTAAGATGTCTAAAACTTTGAAGGAAAAAGGAAACGCAAAAAGACATTAGACTTATAGGACTTCATGAACACACACTTGAGGAATGTAGGAAAAATACACTTCTCGATGTTACAGTGAAAAATAAGTTATTCTGCAATATTTTATAATCAGGAAAAAAATTTAATTCAGATTTACACCTCATAATAGTCACTAAAACAACTCCAGGTTAATTAAAGATACACACATATACAAAAGCATATATATAACTATATCTCAAAACAAAGGAGGCAAAAAGTGAGTTGTCTCTTAGAGTCTATCAACTTGATAAACCTAAAAGTGACAAAACAAAAAAAACAAAAAAAACAAAAGATAAAGATTTGACAATGTACAGAAATAGTTATACAACCAAAAGGTAAATGAAAAAAAATTTGCAGCAAATGACAATATGTTTTATATTTTTTTAAAGCTCATACAAATTGAGATTTAAAAAATTTTGAGACTTTAATAGATATAAGCTGGGAATCTAATGCACAAAAAGAAAATATATTCAATCTCTCTAATCAAAGAAATACAAATTTAAATGAGGCATATTTTTGGTTGTCCTCTAAATTATCAAAATAAAAATACATATAACCCCCTATGTTTGAAAGGGTAAAACAAACCTGAAACTTTTTATCACTACTAGGTACCTTTTTAGCACAGTCTTTTAGAAAGCATTTTAGCTTTACGTCTCAAAAATCATAGAACATGTACCTAGTAATCCCAATTTTAAGAATAAAGACTACAGAAATAACCTAAAAAATGAAAAAGATATTTAATACAACCCAAATGGTAAAATATATTCAATAGAGTGTTAAACACTCCTAAATGAATCATAAAACTTATTTAAGAACCTGGAAAACACTTAAAATTTAAATAAAAGACCAGCATACCAATCATGTATACAATATAATCACAACTATGAAGAAAGATGTTTATGAAAAAAACACTGAAAGAGAATACCATAAAGGGCAAGTTTAAAATTTTTTCTATTTTCCAAACTTTCTATAAAGTAAACATGTTAATTCTCCAAATTAAATAACTAACTAAGAAAGCAGTATTTTTTTATCAATACATTTATGGGTCTTGGTTCTTCCAAATTGTCAGAGATGACAGGTTATCTTCACTATGTCTAAAGCAAGGAAATACTTAGGACACAACTATGAAAATGCCACTTTCTGAAAACAACGACCCCCAGGTAAACTGTCTCTTCTATGATAGTATATAATGCAAGCCTATCTATTCTGTTAATACTTCCTTTACACAATAAATATGGAACCAACAACAGCTTAACCTCTTTAGAGACCCAAGCATATGTGTTAATCACTTCCATGCATTTAGTAGACCAATACAAAAAGCATATGCCAAACCCAAAAGAAATCATAGGCATCTTCCCCACTGAAAACGGAACTAAATATCTGAAAACCATCATGCTGCTATTTGTGATCATTCAACCCAGCATCCTTGGCACTGGAGTGTGGAAGCAAGCAGAACCACTGATGTCCTCTGAACCCATGAGCCAGCTTCAGCTAGAGCTGGTGAACTGGTGGGACACCTCCTCCCCCTTCAGTGGCTCTCTTCCTCTCATCTAAACGTGGCTGTTACCTCTGGGCTAAGCATGAGGGAACATGGGGCTTCTCTAGGAGAGGCAAACAGTAAAACTGGTCTTTGCTTGTGCTCAGGGAATAAGGGGCTTGTAGCAAGTCCCTCACGCTGAACTGTGCTCAGAAACAAACATCATCCCACAGGCTCCCGACTTCCCAGGGTACACTGCTCGTTACAGACAGACCCAGCAACTGAGTGTAGGTAGTTCATGGGACTCAGGACCACTTAAAGGGGAAAAAATAACTCAGAGTACACACTGCGGATAAGGAGATATCCCAACACAACAACACTGATACAGTCTATGCAAGGCACCCGGTATACTACTCGGGGTCACACTGCCAGTTGATAGGAGCCCAAGTATCTGAGTGGCTCTGTTTATGAAGTACAACTCACTTTGCACTGGGAAGCAGTGAGAAAAGATCCCCTAAGTGTTCTCCACCACATCCAACCCAACTGGTCAACATTTCTTCCTAGATATAGAATTGGTGGCAGTGTGAGCTTTTTTAGCTATATTAGAAGAGAAAAAACTTACTAGTTATATACTCACAGAATTCAGAAAGAGAAACATTAGTAAAATTCCAAAATATGACACAATGCCCTTCTAAAAAGTTCACTTTGTTCTCACAAGTGATACACCGCCATTGCGAAAATTCTGAAAATGCAGATTGGCATTTATAGGCGTGCATTTATGTACGTGAAGGACATGTACCAAAATGCTGACTGGCTATGGCTTGATGGGTTCTGAAGTGATTCTGCCTTTATACTTTCTAATTTTTCTCCAATAAACATATATTACTTAAGTGATATCTTCAAAGAGGAGGGGAAAAAAAAAACTAAAGAAAATTAAATACAAAGAGGAAATTCCCAAGTTCTCATCACCCAGCAATAGCCACTATTTAGATTTTAACATCTTTCAAGTATTTTTTCTGTGTACATATTTTTCTCATAAAAAAGGAATCAGAGTATACAGTGCTCTTTTACGATATGTTCTGTCCTTTCCTTGTCAATAAATATAACATTTTTAATAGTTACATGGCATTTCACCGTATGGATGTACAATCATTTATTTAACCAACCTCTCATGACTAAACATGTCAGGTTTCAGACCATATACTATAGGGTCTTATAATAGGATACTGTCAGTAAATTACCTAATGGGATCCATCGGGCTGAGATTCCTTTTTCTCTAAAGTAAAGGCTGGAGAATAAAGCTTGGGGGTGAGAGAAGGCAAGTATGTGCATGCGTCTGAGGCAAAGATTAGTCCCGCCTCGGTAAGGCAGACCGGCTGATAAAGATAACGACCGCGTGTCCTCACAGTACTCATCCCGGCAAACACTCCTGTACAAGCCCTCGGTATCCCCTCTCGGCCAAGACGGGGGGAGGCACGCACCTGGTGACTTGGGCTGTCGCTCTCCTTCCAGTGAGAGCCGCTCTGGTGTCCTGAGGAGGGACCTAACACCAGGATTTTGATTGATCATGTAAAATGGACAAAGCACACCGTCTGTTGAAAGTAACATAAGAACTGGAGCAGGAGGAAGAGTCTTCTCATCATCTGTTAAAAAAGAAAACAAAGGTGATGAAAGGGCCAAGTCGATTGAAGGGCCTGGGCCCAGAAGCAGAAGACTGCCGGAAGCGAAAGATGCTTCACAGGACTCATCTCTACAGTAGCTCGAGTTGGTTTGTTCTGATTTGGATCTGAACAGCCTTTTATGAAACAGCTCCTTAAAGAAGAGCTACTGCCATGATCAGATGGCCACTGTCCCGCCAGCCCTACAGGGAAGCCCTAGCAGTCCCGCAGTGGCTCTGACTCCCAAAGCTCTGATTTTTACGTGTGTCCCGGTGTTTGGGAGGTAGGTTTAGCATTCCCCTGACCAAGACAGGAGTCTCCAGGAAGTGACTCCTTTAGTAAAAAAAAAAAATGACCGATGAGCCTCTTTGGAAAACACACGGTAGGGCACAGAGAAGTGAGTCCCACTACTTTATATTCATTCACAGTTGAATCATAAGCATGTATTTTGTCAATTAAAGTATTTACGAGAATCAGAGTAAATGAGCTAATCAGACCGAACAGCCTGACCAGGGAAAGGACAGGGAACTCAGTGGTGTCTGACGGGTACACCTTTCTAAAATGAAGCACAAAGCACAAAGAATATGGCTTTTTGTGAACAAATATTTTTTCCCAGTTTTATTGGGATAAAACTGACAAACATCGTACGTATTTACGGTACACAACATGATGACCTGATGGATGTATACACTGTGAAATGATCACCACAATCAGGCCAATTAACACATCCACCACCTCACTTACTTTACCATTTTGTGTGTGCGGTGAAAATTTTTTTTTTTAATTTTTATTGGAGTATTGTTGATTTACAATGTTGTGTTAGTTTCTGCTATACTGAATCAGTTATACATCTACATATATCCACTCTTTTTTAGATTCTTTTTCCGCATAGGTCATTACAGAGTATTAAGTAGGGTTCCCTGTGCTATAGGGTAGGTCCTTATTAGTTACCTATTTTATATATAGTAGTGCGTCTATGTTAAGATCTACGCCCTTAGTAAATTTCAAGTATAGATCCCCAGACCTTGTTCATAATATAGTTGAAAGTTTCTACCCTCTGACCAACACCTCCCCGTTTCCTCCACCCTCTAGTCCCTGGCCACCACCATTCTTGCTCTCTGCTTCTGAGTGTGACTTTTTTAGATTCACATATAACTGAGATCATGCAATATTTGTCTTTCTGTGTCTGGCTTATCTCACTCAAGGTCCATCCGTGTTGTTGCAAATGGCAGGACTTCCTTTTTATGGCTGAACAGTCCATTGTTTATATATAACACATTTCCTCTAGCCATTCATCCACCGATGGACACTTTGGCTGCTTCCAAATCTTGTCTGCGGTAATAACATTGCAATGAATATAGAAGTGCAGCTATTGCTTCAAAATCCTGATTTCATTTCCTTTGGAAACGGAAGTGGAACTGCTGGCTCACATGGGAGCTCTATTTTTAATTTTTTGAGGAGCCTCCATGCTCTATTCCGTACTGGCTGCACCAGTTTACATTCCCACCGGCAGTGTATACAAGGATTCCCTTTTCTCCACATCTTTGCTAACACTTGGTATCACTTAGCTTTTTTTTTTTTTTTTTTTTTTTTTTTTTGCGGCACGCGGGCCTCTCACTGCTGCGGCCTCTCCCGTAGCGGAGCGCAGGCTCCGGACGCGCAGGCTCAGCGGCCGTGGCTCACGGGCCCAGCCGCTCCGCGGCACGTGGGATCCTCCCGGACCGGGGCGCGAACCCGCGTCCCCCGCATCGGCGGGCGGACTCTCGACCACTGCGCCACCGGGGAAGCCCCACACTTAGCTATTTGATAACAGCCGTCCTAACAGGTGTGAGGTGATAACTCATATGGTTTTGATTTGCATTTCCCTGCTACTTAGTGGCGCTGAGCACCTTTTCATGTACCTGTTGGCCAGTTGTACATCTTCTTTGGAAAAATGTCTATTCAGCTCCTCTGCCCATTTGCTGATCAGGCTGTTTACTTTGTTTTATGTTGCTATTGAGTTGTATGAGTCCCTTATATATTTTGGATGTTAACCCCTGATCAGCTATATGGTCTGTAATTTTTTTTTCCCATTCCACAGGCTGCCTTTTCGTTATATTGTTGGTTATGCCGTTTCCTTTGCTGTCTCTCTTTTTTGTTATTCTCTTACTTTATTTTTTATACAATTTTTAAAGGTCACACTCCATTTATAGTTATTGCAAAACACTGACCATATTCCCCATGTTGTACAATACACCCTTGTAGCCCGTCTTACACCCAACAGTTTGTACCTCCCACTCCCCCACCTCGATATTGCCCAGCTCTTCCCTCTCCCCACTGGTAACCGCTAGTTTGTTCTCTAGATCTGTGAGAAAAAATATGTCTTGTCTCACTTCCAGATTTCATGGGACTGCGGCCCTGCCGAGCCTCAGCAGGGGAGAAGACAGACTCAGAGCATGTGCTCAGGCCCCATATGGAAGCCTGTGCCTGAGGCCTCCATTTTCTAACCAGGCCTTCGAACCAAGTATTGGTATGCAGCACCCACGTGCCGTGGGGTGCTGTCCCCTTGGGAGGCACTGGGAACCTGGAAGGGGCACAGAGACAAAGCTATGAAATCAGCACTGTGTATTTTAGCCGTATTCTAAAGCACACACAGACACGCCAACACTCAGATACTCAGACACACAGAGTATGTGACCTCGGTCAATGAATATCCATTCAAATTAGATGAGCGTTGTATAACACACTCTCTCACTCTTTAAGTAGAAACATGGTACAACAGGTTAAAAGTGCACAGCAGAGTAGATTCTATCATGAAAACGTAGAGTTGGATTTGACTATTAACCACGATGGGAAGAAGACTACTTGTGCACTAAGCTATGTGAGACTATACTTACTGATGGTGATTTCCACTTGGTTGGTGTAATCTATGGCAACTCCCATGGGCAAGGAATCATCACTCTTGTCTGTCACAGGCAGTTCCGCTCGGCTAGAATCCTCCAGCAGCCAAGATTCCCAATTATTCTGGACAAAAGAACAAGAAGAAGAAAATGCCACGTTGGTTAGAGCATTCTCCAGCCCTGCTCAACAGGAGAGAAGAAAAAAGACAGCTCACGTGGTTTGGCGTTATGTGTTGACTGAGACTCCGAAATCCGGAAAAACAGTCTAAAAGCTATGAGTCCCCCAGCAAGCGAGGGGTTACTTTTCCAAGTCAACCTCTCTGTCTGTTCCTGGCATACGAAGTTCCTGCCTTGTGAATAAATAACCACTACTGTGAACACGCTCTGAAGTATCGTCCACCACAACTAGGTAGACTCCTGAACACAGAGGGTAAATCTAATAGCTGCACTAAGCCAGTCAGTAGCTGCTCCTAGAAATCTGGGACGGAAACCAGGATCTCCAGGGGATCTCTAGTGAGGTCTTGAGAGAGCAGCTTATAAAGCTGGCCAGATGCCCTGTGCGCACTCGACCACAGAGACAGAAGGTAACCTTAGTTCCTGTCTTCCTAGTTCCTGGTGTCAGTTCCTCACACTGGCCAATCCTCCTGCCACTGGATTCCTTGAGAAACCACCCCATCTTTCCAATAAACTCCCCTTTCGTTCAAGTTTGCTTGAGTGGGATCTGTTGCTTGCAGCAAATGATCCCTGGTTTTAAAAAATCTAACCTTTCAACGTTGACCAAAGCCGGGCAGCATGAATCAAAGGGGAATGACGCTCAACGAGAAACAGAAAAACAAAAACTGTCCGGGAAAGGGGACATAGTCATGCTCCGTGGCTTAGCTACGGGGTGAACAGTCACGTTCATAATAACGTAAACAAAACGGATTCCAACTCGGAAAAACCATCTATAGACAAAATAAAGAAGGCTTGCTAATCACCACAGAACAGAATACAAACAGTACCAGCTTTGATTTTGCAAAAGACGAGACACAGATGACAACAGCTTACAGGTGGGAGTGGGGAAGGTGTGCTAAAGGCAAGGGTGGGGCGCTGAGATGCTCCTCTCACAGCTCAGAAGATCAAGAGAGACGGTGTATGGGAATACCATAAGAAATGAAGGTAAAAATGGTTACGTAAAGTTCAAAGAGAACCACAGAAGAAACTAAAACAGTGCTATAACCCTACTGAAAGGAAGGAGGGAGGCTTTGAAGGCCACATGTGAGCTAAATCCTCATTTGCCCTAACAGTCAGTAGTTTAACATTAATAATCAACAACTAGTGATAAAGCAAATTATTATTTAGGGATAAGGAGGTAACCATTAAAAGAAAAGTGTACCAGTTAAAAGTGGTCCCCTTTTGAGAACAGGACAGATCAGGACAGGATGGGCAGGGGTGATTTTTCACTTATAAGCCTTTCTGCACTATTTGATTCTTCAACCGTGAACATAATTATTTTGATAAAAAGCAAAAATAAAAGTGTTTTTCAATGTGTGAATACATAAAATATTTGTGCTACTAAGAAATTGTTACTGAAGTTAATCCAAGAGCAGCAAATCAGACTGCTGAACCCTGGCCTGTGACCCTGAGGGCTACGCACTTATGGTTGGCCACCTTGCTACCCAGAGAAGGATGGATAAATGTTGAATGACTGAAGAGGCATATGTACCTGTGCATGGGGTGCACAAAACATTTTTAAACTCAAGGTAGACTTTTAAAAAGAAAAGTTTCTGGCTGAGGAGTTGTGAGAAATGGTCAGAATGCAGATGCATTTTGCAAGTAGACCAAACATTACCTTTTGATAGATGTGAGATGTGAGAGAAAGAGAGTCAGAGGTGACACCATAATTTTTGCTTGAGCAATTGATGGAATGGAGATTAACCTACAAAGAAGGGAAAAACTTGAAGGAGGAGCAGGTATTGGGAGAAAAACAAGAGTTTAGTTACAGACAGTATTAGTTTGAGATGCCTCTTAAAAATACAAGAGGAGTTGCCACTTAAACATTTACATATGAGATAGAAAAATACCCCTGGAATAAACTCCACTTGCTTATTGCATATGATTCTTTTGCTTAATGCCTTATTTAATGTAGTGGTATTTAATTTGGAATGTCAAATTCTGATACAGATACTACTTCATCTGTATTTTATTGGTCCATGTATTATTTTGTTTCTTTTTGCCTAGTTCACTATTTAGGGTATACCAATACCCTGTAACAAATATAGATCCAAATATGTACTAGCCAGCATTACAGAAGATTTTTGGAGTTTGATTGGGTATTCAAGTTGGCAGAGTGGCTGTCCTACCAGCTTTATTCAGGGATCCAAGCTCCTCATTTGTGGCTACACAAGCCATTATTTTAGTCCTTAACCAACTTTGTATCCAGGCGACAAAGAGAAGAGCAAATGGAGGAGGCCCATAGTTCCTGGGGGCCAGGCCTAGAATTAGCACAGAAACTGCTGCTCCCATTGGAATAGGTAGAACTCAGTCACCTGGCCACACCTAACACCAAGACAGTAGCAGAAAAATAATTCATCATTTTAATGTTCAGAAGTGAAAGAAATTTTAGGTCATTCTCCTGGTTTCCTTAGCAATAAGAAAAAATATTTAAAACTAGCAGAATTCTGTACTCACTTTGATTAGCTGAATAGGTAACTGACCCATATTCAAAGTTCTCTGCATCCTTTTCTTATAATCCTTTACAAAATGCAGCAGAGGCACTAAAATTTGGCTCACATTTTAAATCAAACATTTTATTGATTTGGTCTTCTGTAGCTTATTGAGTTTTCATTCTCTCTTATTCTTTAAGAACAGCTCCGTATGTTTTTTTTTTTTCTTTTTTTTTCTTTTTTTTTGCGGTACGCGGGCCTCTCACTGTTGTGGCCTCTCCCGTTGCGGAGCACAGGCTCAGGACGCGCAGGCTCAGCGGCCATGGCTCACGGG